>NC_133355.1:7501055-7834388 GCF_030506205.2 Paramisgurnus dabryanus | reverse complement strand
TGTAAAAAACATATTGTGAAATTCACATTAATAAACTGGCAGCAATTGACAAGTAACTTACTTTAGAAAAAGCACAGTAAGTTACTTGTCAATTGCTGCCAGTTAACTACTGTGTTTTTTTTCTATAGTAAGTTACTTGTCAATTGCTGCCAGTTAACTACTGTGATTTTGCCGTACTGTAAGTTACTTGTCAATGGCTGCCAGTTAACTACTGTGATTTTTCCGTACAGTAAGTTACTTGTCAATTGCTGCCAGTTAACTACTGTGATTTTTCCGTACAGTAAGTTACTTGTCAATTGCTGCCAGTTAACTACTGTGATTTTTCCGTACAGTAAGTTACTTGTCAATTGCTGCCAGTTAACTACTGTGATTTTTCCGTACAGTAAGTTACTTGTCAATTGCTGCCAGTTAACTACTGTGATTTTTCCGTACAGTAAGTTACTTGTCAATTGCTGCCAGTTAACTACTGTGATTTTTCCGTACAGTAAGTTACTTGTCAATTGCTGCCAGTTAACTACTGTGATTTTTCCGTACAGTAAGTTACTTGTCAATGGCTGCCAGTTAAATACTGTGATTTCTTTTCCACAGTAAGTTACTTGTCAATGGCTGCCAGTTAACTACTGTGATTTCTTTTCTACAGTAAATTACTATTGTCAATGGCTGCCAGGTGACTACTGTGATTTTTTTTCCACAGTAATTTACTGGCAGTCATTGACAAGTAACAAAGCAGAGATTATATGTTTTTAATATATAGTTCATTGTGGTTTTCCCTACAGCATTTGATTGGTTAGTTATTTTCTGTAAACATTCATCAATGTTAAAATAAAGTTGTAACGGCCAGCCTTAAAGGTTGAGTTACAATTATTTAAAAACTCAAGACTGTTAAAAGAAGGAAATACAAAAAACAAATCTAAAACAATATAAAAGTCCAAGCGTGTTAAAAGTCCAAATGTGCAAAGTTTCCACTGTGTATATAAAATCCAAGAAAGTGATATCCAAAGTCCATAAAACGTAACTGGACAGGTAAGCCCAAATACACAAACTCCACAACCCAGCAACCGCTTGTTTTAGCTATAGCGTCAGCTAACCATGTGCTCCTGCTCCTTCCTTTTATACAAAGTTCCATGTCATGTGACCCCTCACATGACAGGCAGACGAAGCAAAATAAAAGACATACACACATAAAATAGCAAAAGGATAAAATGACTAAGAAAACACGTAAAACTAATTTAAACTCAAATATACATAAGTCACAATATAATGAGTGGTAAAACATGTATCTTGTGTGATCACGTCACAACGTTAATTATCTAATTTAAATATGCTAAATTACAAAACAATACAATACGTTTTCTGATTTGAGGGAAAATGCTACTATTTCACAGATATGTACTAAATTAAAAAAAAAATTTACAGTCAAATACATTCAATAAATGCATGCTAACATTTGTAAAATAACATTTTAATTTGGATGAAAAAGTATGAATTCCCAAGAAATGTATCTTAAAACATCTTAAACTTTTGTTACAATCTAAAAATATCTAAATATAATTCAGTACAATCTGTAAATAAAACAAAATCATTAATTATAAATCAAAAGTACACTTCAAGTAAACTGTAAGTTTCCTCCAATTTTTATTAAACACAATATTACTGTGAAGTATAATAACTGAAATGCAAAACAAATTTATGTCTACAATATTTTCACTCCAAAATAAACAGTTCTAGTGCACAACACAACCATTGATTCTAAAAATGATTCTAAATTCAGAATCCTAATTTTACAGTGTATAAGTAACATTAAAATATGCCCAAAAAGGTCAGTGAAACCATACCACAACAGACAATGTTAAGAGATTGAAAAGCTGTTTTCATTTAAATTGCTAGTAATCTACTGGATCCTACAGTATGAATAAACATATTTACAAGATTTACTAAAAGTTTGAATTTATGTTTAATTCTATTCAACATGCTTAAAAACATTATTGTTTAATTTACATTAAATGTGCCTGTATTGACATTTAAGTACGAAATAATATCAGCTTTGAGTGGACTAGTTATCAGATGTTTAAGTGAATCACCAAAACATGACTCCAAACAATGGACCTTTTCCAATAGATTATGTATCATATATGTGAACAAAGTTATTTATTAAGTTATTTATACACACTTCACTTTGATGAAACTGTGCAATTTTATTTCCTGTGTGCAGGTTTAGCCACTGGTAAAACTCTAATGGGCATGACTGCTCTCCATTCAGAGGGCTTATGTGTTTTCATGTCTCACCAGCATATGGCCAAGATGATTTCAGTGTAATACTGTTTAAAGTATCTATTAGCCTACCATGTGTATTTTCTCTAAAATTAAATATTTTAGCAGCAAAAGAAGTCACAGAAGAAGAAGCTAAGCAATTTAACCCACAAACGAAGAAGAAACAGCAACTTGTTGTGTATAATTTGAGAAGACCAGTAATGATGGAAGTAAATAAACATCGACTTTTGATGCAATTTGAGTTAAATCACTCCTCAACTTGCCTCATTTTTGTTTTCACCGTCACAAACGGAAATACCTATGACGCAGTTTTTTTTACCTGACGGGAGGGGTTCTGGTGTACCAATCTGACGCGCTGTAGATAGACGCGCGTCAGTAGATCTGATGCGCTGTTAAAAATTTTGTGAGGTGCGCGTCAGGCTACGCAGAGCTATGCACAGGCTACGGACCTATGCACGACTATAAATCGCCCTTTAAACTGACATACTGGGTGCATCCCAGTTCAGGGGCTGTGGCCTTCCAAGGCCGTATCTGAAGGCAAATGACATCACCGGGCTGTGACGAAGGCTGTCACAATTCGAAGGCTCATTCATATAAAAGCCTCTTACTGTGGCCTTTTCCCCACTGATTCCGAGTTAGGGCTGTAACGCTATAGCTTGTCCCATTATAAAGACCTGCCTGATTATGCATCAAAAATCATAATCATTCAAAATAAAACAAAATCATTCAAAATCATTCAAAATATTCTTTATTATCATGAAAATACCTGAAACTATTTGAAGAACAGCAATATAAATATTCTTGTAGACATTTCCTGGAACAGCGTTTGCAATTCTAGCCTACTTCTTCTGTGGCACAAAGTTAGTTTCTGCACGAGAGCGCCTGGCTTTTGGATGTGGCGGCATTTCACCGTAATTCATGCAAATTCATTAATTAAGAAAACGCGCATTTGCACGATAAATCGTTACAGCCCTACCGAGGATCCATAGATGTATTCTTCACAGCCTTGGCTATCCCAAAATTCAATATGAAGTCTGGGTATTTTGAAATAAACATTCAAAACTGTAGTTAAATAAAATTGTATATTTTGCTAATTAAAGGTCCTTGTGTCTGTTTTACTATTATAAATAATGTTTTAGTGATGTAAATTAATATTATTGCTGCAATGTTGTGTGTTGCATTTTGCTTTTGTATATTTCTAAGGTTGGTGAATTTTACATACTGTTGGATAGTTTAATCTGAATCAATGTGTTATATTTTCTAAAGTATACAAAGAACAATTCCCGCACACTATCTGCTTGCTGAAAAAATGTATTTAATGAAAGTTGCGTTGCAACGTTTCGATCAACTGATCTTCATCAGGCAACTGATGAAGATCATGTTGCTCTTCATGTTGCCTGATGAAGATCAGTTGATCGAAACGTTGCAACGCAACTTTCATTAAATAAATTTTTTCAGGAAGCAGATAGTGTGCGGGAATTGTTCTTTGTATATTTTGAGACTTTTTGTCGTCTTATCCTACGCACCCATCTATTGACTTCAGGTGTGCGACGCTAATTTGTTTGAATATTTTCTAAAGTAAAATAAAAAAATCTGCCACCATATTTATTTTTAAAAGTCTGATAGGTCTCAGCTTTTGTGTCCCAGTGACAAGCGTAGTGGGCGGGAAAAGCAAGTGATGCCCCCGTAGGCTAGACCGTCTCATTTCATTTCACCCCGTGGCGTTTAGAGGCTGCTGCCTTCAAATATTGAGCCTTGCCTTCAAAGTCCGCGGCCTTAAAAGGATCCAGACCCTGAATTGGGATGCACCCTTAGGCCATGTTTACATTAGAGCATTTGCGTTTTAAAACGGCATTTTAAAATGAAAACGATCCTCGTTTATACTGGCATTTTAAAAAGAATCTTCATCCACACTATACACCACCATAAACGCATGAAACATGACCAATCACGTAACTGGGCATGCGCATAAAAGTGTAAAATAACTTATTACTCTAATAATAGCTTACCTTTGCACGTTTATGCAGCCTAGGGGTGTGCAATATTGACAAAAAGTCATACATGGGTCCTTTGCTGGCAACTATAACAGACACTATTTTTGAACCTATAAAAATGTGTTTGGGAAAGTCTTATATTTCCTCCCTACAACATATTAATATGATTAATAGGTTAATTTTGATTTTATAACTAAACAGAAAGGTCTTTATGATTTAAAAAGAAAGCATTCAAGTGAACAGTACTAAACAGTAGCGAACTTGAAGCAAAAATAAATTTCAGCAAATGCAAACTTCAATCAAGCATAGTAAGATGTGAAGTATTGCTTTAGCCTACCAGAAATGCTTATTGCATTAATTTTTAAAAGTGTGCGAGGTCCGTGCACGTCCTCCGCTAGCAACACACAAACAGCTAAAAGCGAAAGCGCCTAAACCAGCATTATATTAATGACGTTGAGTTTATTGTTTTTAGTACATTTATATTCACAAAACGTATCAACAAAACATCGATTAAAATTAAGAGACAAATTATCTGAAACGAAATTCATTTTAAAGTAGCAAACAAAACTTACATTAAACTGGAAAATAAAGTCTGACCCATTACAATTCTCGCTTCATATTGGCCTTTACAACGCCTATATGGCGTTTAAAATTACAGTCTATCTTTCGTAAGCTAACTAAATTTAAACAAAACATAAACACTTATACTGTTCTAGCTCCCCCTACAACATATTAATATGATTAATAGGTTAGTTTTGATTTTATAACTAAACAGAAAGGTCTTTATGATTTAAAAATAAAGCATTCAAGTGAACAGTACTAAACAGTAGCGAACTTGAAGCAAAAATAAATTTCCGCAAATGCAAACTTCAATCAAACATAGTATGAAGTGAAGTATTGCTTTACCTACCAGAAATGCTTATTGCATTAATTTTTAAAAGTGTGCGAGGTCCGTGCACGTCCTCCGCTAGCAACACACAAATAGCTAAAAGCCAAGCGCCTAAACAAGCATTATATTAATGGCGTTGAGTTTATTGTTTTTATTAATTTATATTCACAAAACTTATCAACAAAACATCGATTAAAATTAAGAGACAAATTATCCGAAACGAAATTCATTTTAAAGTAGCAAACAAAACTCACATTAAACTGGAAAATAATGTCTGACCCATTACAATTCTCCCTTCATATTGGCCTTTGCAACGCCTATATGGCGTTTAAAATTACAGTCTATCTTTCGTAAGCTAACTAAATTTAAACAAAACATAAACACATTAAACCCAACAATACTCAAACATTAATATAAAACAGACATTATCTATAAGGATACATGTTAAAACAATCCGATATAGCGTTTATAATAGCTGGTTCGTAGATGTTTACTATTTTTGGCAAAACCTCCGTTGCAAACCAACATTTACATGAATAAAATAATTTTGAAAATGATGCGCTGTCACGTTAACGTCAGCTGTTCGTTTACATAAGACTCCGTCTACGTTCATTTACACTCAGAGCAACGTCTGAGTTCTCAAACTAAAACAGGGTCTTCAGCGTTTGAGAACGAATCCGTTTATGAGGGTCGAAAACGGTGATGTAGTGTAGATGAAAGGCGTAAACGTAGCAAAAGTAACGCGTTTTAAAGCATAAACGCATTAATGTAAACATAGCCTTAGTTTGTTCAAACTAAACCAGTGCTCACACAGCAGTCATTGGCCAGATTACTGAATGACAGTCATATTAAACAATTATACTCAAAGCAACATGACGAGTCAGCCAATACAATTTGGTAACACTTTTTTTCGATAGTCCACTTTAGACATTTTACTAATTATAAGTAACTTTGCATTTATTTATCCTACCAATCTTTACCGTATTAGTAGACTGTCTGCTTAATATCTATTCACACTTTATTGTGATGATATTGTGATAAGTATCTTTGCAGGTGCATGTCAACTTATTCCACTAACCCTAACCTCTTCCCTAACCCTAACAGTCTACTAATACTCTAAGGACAGTTAGACAGTTAGTTGAGATATAGTTGCAAATTAGTGAAAGTTGGTTCACATAGTTGAAAACTTATTTATAGTTGTATAAGTATTAAGTGTAACCTACAATTTATTTCAGTGTGGTAGCATATTTAATGGAATGTTGTGTGTACCATATTGTAGACAAAACAATAATCATAGTGACTTTCTCCTTTAAAGAAATAGAAAATAAATCTAATTTGTCATTACTAGCATAATACTCAAATATAATATAATAAATATACTTTAAAAAGGAATTCCCAACAAAGATTATTGAAGAAATAATTTTCTTCAGTTTATTTTGAGTATCCTGAATAAGATTAGACATCAGCATGTTGCTAACAAAAATTGTTGTTGACTGGACTTAAATACATTTACTGTAAAATGTGCTGTAACACATCATGAAGTTTGATTTCTCAGAGTTTTTAAAAATAAAACTCAATCGGGTTTAAATGTCAGGAGTTCCTGTCGGGATGAAAGTAACACTTGTTACTCTTCTCCTACTGCCAAGTTGCATTATGTTGAAAATGTATATTTTTTTATTTGATTTAATTTTATTGTGTTCAAACTGTTAAAAATGTTTTTTTTTCAACAATTCAAATTTGTACTGTCAGGTTGCTTTAGAAACATTTGATGAAACCAAAATTTAACCGAAAATACATATAAACAAGATCATAGTCATGTTTATTTACTAAAAACAAGTGTAACACAAAAATCTATCTTGTTCTGTTCTGCTTTTGAGCCACCTATGTGTTACTTTCGTCCCTGCTGACAGAGTCTAAGGCCATTTTGTTTCCAAAATTTCACCTGGAATTCATAGTCCACACTTGAGTTACTGATCACAGCAAAAATATATCTGTCTAAAACTTTATCTTTTAAAATTAAGTTTTTCTGAAAAATTGTACTTTGCCCCTGGTCACCCCTACTGTGAGTCTCTACAGTACAATGTTGGTTACTGTGAGTCTCTACAGTACAATGTTGGTTACTGTGAGTATCTACAGTACATTGCTGGTTACTGTGAATCTTTGCAGGATATTTTATTTACTGTGATTTTCTACAGCACATACCTTTTTACTGTGATTTTTACAGTTTAAAAACACTACTGTGATTTCACACTGAATGCACTGTAATCCACTGTGAACTTTATTAAAGTTATTTGCTGTGCATGAACACAGTTAATTACTGTAGATTTCACAAGCATTTTTTACAGTGTACGCGGAACAAGGAGGTAATAAGCGCCACTTCAATTTACAGCCCGCAGGAGTAACACTTACCCTGTAACTACGCGGAACAAGGTGGTAATAAGTGCCACTTCAATTTACAGCCCGCAGGAGTAACACTTAACCTGTAACTACGCGGAACAAGGAGGTAATAAGTGCCACTTCAATTTACAGCCCGCAGGAGTAACACTTACCCTGTAACTACGCGGAACAAGGTGGTAATAAGTGCCACTTCAATTTACAGCCCGCAGGAGTAACACTTACCCTGTAACTACGCGGAACAAGGAGGTAATAAGTGCCACTTCAATTTACAGCCCGCAGGAGTAACACTTACCCTGTAACTACGCGGAACAAGGAGTTAATAAGTGCCACTTCAATTTACAGCCCGCAGGAGTAATACTTACCCTGTAACTACACAGATGAAATGGGGAACAAACACTACTTACTATATAACAATATGAAACAACGCTATTTGCACAGTAATTACAGAGAATGGTAGTTTTATTAAGAAAACAAAACACGTTTTAATTAACATTATGCCGTGTATTTGACCTGACATTTATGTCTCATTGCAATACAATATGATAAGGTAAGTACTGGTATGTTCTATATTAAAATCAGAGCAGAAACTTTTTTTGCATAACGTTAAGTAGTTTACTAAGAAAAGCCAATAAATAGCATTGCTAATGTTTTTCAGCCGTTTATAAAATGGATACCAGTTAGTTTTTAAATAAATACATTATAAATTATTTGCTTGTATATCTGGTTGTACCCATTTATTAGCCAAACTTGACTTTTTGTCCCCTTATAACTACATGGAGGTACACTATAATTACAGAAAAACGTATACCGTAATTTTGGTTTACTTACTTTGTTATTTGCAGGTTGTATATCTGCTTGTTACCATAAACTTAACACATTATTCACTTATACCTACACAGAGGTACACTATAATTACAGAAACATACACGTACTTTCGGTTTACTTACTTAGTTATTTCCAGGTTGTCTATCCCCTTTTACACAAACTTAACAAATTGTTCCCTCATACCTACACGGAGGTACACTATAATTACAGAAACGTACACCGTAATTTCGGTTTACTTACTTCGTTATTTGCAGGTTGTATATCTGCTTGTTACCCCTTTTACACAATCAACATATTGTTCCCTTATACCTACACGGAGGTACCCTATAATTACAGAAACGTACACGTACTTTCGCTTTACTTCGTTATTTGTAGGTTGTATATCCCCTTCTACACAAACTTAACAAATTGTTCCTGTCATGATCCTGTCTTCAGGTCACAGTTTTCTAGTCATAGTGACAGGATCATGGCAGCCCAATGTTTTGTGTGAGAGCACTGGCTTTGTTTTTCCTAGCCATGTGCTTTCTGTCTCGTCTCCTGACCCCGCCCCCTTGTTTCCTCGTTTATTATCCCATTATTGTTTGATTCATGTCACCTGTTCCCCTCTTGATTTGCTACCTTATTTAATGCCCTTGTGTTTGGTTTGCTGTCCTGTGCTCGATCGTCTGTTTATGTGGAGTTTATATTTCTCCTGTTACATAGTCTAGTCAAGTGTTAAGTCAAGTCAAGTCTTGTTCATTGTAGAGATTATTTTACGTGTATTGTCTTGTTCTCTGTTGGTTTTCAGTCCAGTCAAGTTTATTATCTAGTTTAGTGTTTACAGTAGTCTGTCATTAGTCATATCTTGTTTTTGCCCCCTCGTGGGTTTTGTTTTCAGTTTCATTTAATAAAGTGTTCATTGTTCCCCCATTCTGTCTGCGCTTGGGTTCTGTCTCCTGGCATCCCTGACAGAACGATCGAGCCATTTAGAACCCAGCAGACAGTCCCATCATGTGGCGTGCCCAGGACCCTGAATGGTGGGATTCCATTACCTCCCAGACCCTCGCAGGCAGCAGCCCGTTTCCACCCCAGGGGAGACTGTCCCTCCATGACTACGCCTTGGCTGTCGAGAGGAGCAAGGGGAATTATCCGGACCCCTTGGCTAGCGAATATCTAGTGGCCGGCCTCAACCACCCTCCACCGATTGCGGAGCGGGAAAATCTGGTTTCCCTGCCCTTTTGGGAGATGGTGGAATGCCTTGCACAACGGTCCTGGGATGAGAAGGCGTCCCTCCAGTCCAAGTCCAGTCCTTTGCCTTCTATTCCTGAGGGAGTCGTCGTTGGGGTTATGACGCAGGAGGTCCCGGCGCTCTCACTCTCAGCCCCTGAGGACTCGGCTCAACTCGTAAGCCTGCGGGGGAAGCGTGAGCGCAGGATATCGTGGGAGTCTGTATCTGAGGGGTCCTCCTCGGAGCCTGCCACGCCCGTCACAGCACCTCTCTGTTCTCCCCCACTCTCTGCTCCCCGCCCGAAGAAGAAGAGGAGGAGGAAGGGGATTTCCAGTCCTCAACCTCAGTCTCTGCCGGGTCTCATGGCACACCCCCAGCCTGCCTCTGTCTTTGTATCCCACTCAGAGCCAGCGCAGCCGGAGCCAGCGCAGCCGGAGCCAGCACTGCCACAGCCGCCTGCGCTACCAGTGCAGCCACTGCACCCTGATCACCTCCGTGACCCAGTCTTGTCTGTTTCGTTCCCTGTTACTCCTCCTCCTGTCCTGCCTACTCCTTCAGCCCCTCGCGTACCCACTGCTAGGTCTGTTCCTCCAGAACCCCCCGTAAGACCTGCCCGGACCCCCCGCTCTAAACCCAGTCCCTCCCAGTCTGGACCACCCCTGATGAACTTTCTCGTTCCCCCACCTCCCCTCCCTTTAATGATGTTTTTGTTATTTCATCCCAACCCTGTCATTGTTAGTTGTTGTTTGCCGTTGTGTTTGTGCATTATGTTTTATTGGTTTTTCTCTGTTTCCCAGTATGTCCTGTCTCGTGTCTAGTGTGTTCCCTTGTGGGACGCCAGGTGGCGTCCCTTCAGGGGAGGGTCCTGTCATGATCCTGTCTTCAGGTCACAGTTTTCTAGTCATAGTGACAGGATCATGGCAGCCCAATGTTTTGTGTGAGAGCACTGGCTTTGTTTTTCCTAGCCATGTGCTTTCTGTCTCGTCTCCTGACCCCGCCCCCTTGTTTCCTCGTTTATTATCCCATTATTGTTTGATTCATGTCACCTGTTCCCCTCTTGATTTGCTACCTTATTTAATGCCCTTGTGTTTGCTGTCCTGTGCTCGATCGTCTGTTTATGTGGAGTTTATATTTCTCCTGTTACATAGTCTAGTCAAGTGTTAAGTCAAGTCAAGTCAAGTCAAGTCTTGTTCATTGTAGAGATTATTTTACGTTTATTGTCTTGTTCTCTGTTGGTTTTCAGTCCAGTCAAGTTTATTATCTAGTTTAGTGTTTACAGTAGTCTGTCATTAGTCATATCTTGTTTTTGCCCCCTCGTGGGTTTTGTTTTCAGTTTCATTTAATAAAGTGTTCATTGTTCCCCCATTCTGTCTGCGCTTGGGTTCTGTCTCCTGGCATCCCTGACAGTTCCCTCATACGTACACGGAGGTACATTATAATTACAGAAACGTACACCGTACTTTCGGTTTACTTACTTCGTTATTTGCAGGTTGTATATCTGCTTGTTACCCTTTTACACAAATGTAACATACTGTTTCCTCAAACCTACACGGAGGTACACTATAATTACAGAAAGGTACACCGTAATTTCGGTTTACTTTCGAAGTTATTTGCAGTTTCTGTGTCTGTTGGTTACCCCTTTATTACCCAAAGTTAACATCTTGTTCCCTTATACCTACAAGTACGTCTTGTAGAGGTACTCCGTTGTTACATATAGATACGCTGTAAATTTGCCTTAATTATGCGGTACTTTGCGGGTCGTAAAATAAAGTGTTACCCAAACACCTTGTTTTTCATACAATTGGACAGAACTTGTGCCTTTTGTGTGCTTGTTCTTATGGTTTTCTTTTATTTCTCTTATGTGTTTTGTTTTATGTTTTTGACATGGATGCAGAAGCTGGTAGGCCTACTGAACTTGACTCGTCTTTCTCTCATTGCTGCAAATGGAAGATGTTGTCTTTGCAGGGCCAGAGTGGGACTTATTTTCAGCCCTGGGCTGGGTTTCCCGATAACGATTGAACTTAGCACTTAAGAGCGCTTTCTACGGGCTACTTAACAAACATTCGTTGTTCATTTGCGTGCGTTTCCCAAAGATGAACGTATAACGATCGCTCGCAGTTGGGTTTAAAGTGCTACTTACGAGTCGCTATCCGTTTGTCAAGTGCTGAAATGTCATGACTCGAATTTGAAGCAGAAGCTTGTTAAGGCTAATGATCTTCAGGCGATGTGAGTAGTAGTTATAACGGGCCACCTCTCGTCAAACTTTTATGGCCCCCTCCCCCACCCCTTGACAGGTCGTGTTCTGACAGCTCGTGTTCTGGCAGCTCGTGTTTGACAGGGGGCGGAACTATCAATCAACCGGTGTACAATCTGTCTCCTTTAGACAGCGAGTGTGTTATCGTTTTATGACATGTCATTTAGTGCGATTGTTTTTCCTGTGTGTGTTTTATGTCAAGCGTATGCTGTCATGTTTATTGACAGGTTGTGTTTTGACATTGGCCGCCTGCGTCTCTCTCTCCCTCCCACCTTTCTCGCCCGTGCGCGTTTCAACACTGCCTGTCTCACAGGGGTGCGTGTTGTAAATGAGTAAAGATTTCTAAAACTCAATGTTGGTAAAATAATTCACCATTACGTTGGCAAAAAGTAAATGTTTATTTTAGATTTAGACAAATCATGAACAAGGCTATGATTAAAACTTTTGTTTGTAGCATCACAAGTTATTTTATTAAATATTCCGTATACGGGTATAGTTTAAGCAATGACCTAAGCCATTACTACTGTCACCAGGTGACTATGGTAGGGCGGGAACCAAAAGTGGCGGAGAAAGGTTCCGTGAAGATGGTTTCCGCCCAGACCCGATTTCAAAAACACCATTTTGCTTCCTGGTCTCCCCGGCAACACAGAGTGGAAGAAAATGAGCAACAGGTGTGGCAAATGTAGTTGAGAGACACGATTGGAGGAGGGAGTAAAGCCAAGCAACATAAAAAGGTCCAAGGAGGCACAAAGAGGAGAGCTGTTTTCGGGCGTGAGTCCCTTTATGCCTTGCGCAAACTGAACTACACGCCCCGTCCCTGGAGGAGCCGAAAGGGCACCGTTGATCCCCGATTCACCTATGGTGCAAGGAAAGAGTGCGGCTGCCAGAAGAGGCGAAAAGGACGGGGCTGTGCAAAATTAAAGGGACACCACACCGGTGTGCTTGTGGTGTACTTTGTATACGCTGTGTTGCTGCTTTGCAGACGGACTATGCTGGCTTGATCGTTCCCCTGGGGAAGAGAGAAAGGCACAGTCAGCTAGCGAAGGAATACTGGGAGACTTCATTCGTGAGAGAGCGGACGCAGAGCATTCAACAGTGCAGATATTAGAAATCATTGACAACGAAGAGTGAGTCACAGCTGTAATACTTATCTGTATATTACTTGGAAGAGGAGTTGCTGGGTGTGTAATTGCCTTGTGTTTGAGGTCCCTGGCCCCACTGGAGAGGGGAGCGTGGGCGAGCCGCGGGGTGACCGGAAGCACGGACGTAGCAATTGGTAGGAAGCACCGTTCTCCAATCGAGCAGTGGCCCTGTGGAGAAAGGAAGCGCAGGTGAGCCAGAGGAGTGATAAACAACACGCCGGGCCTGTGAATAACACAAATCTCACTCTCATCGGTGGTCTAGCTATCGCCCAACTATCCTCTCGAGGGAGTCGTAGCCAGGTGGCGAGGGCGATCTAAAAAAAAACCACGTGAAGTTGTATAAGAGTGCTGTGGGTGAGTTTCACTGATTGATGGTGTTTACGTTTTACTTGCTGTGTGTATGCTGTGCTTGTAGCGCCCAATCTGCCCTAGCCTCGGACGAGTCGCGAGACGACGACATCTGTTGTGGCCTGGGTCCTACCCGGCCGTGGAAGTAGGAGGGGGAGTTCGGGAAGCGTTCGGCTCCGTGCCACTGAGCTCACTAGTCCCTACAACGCCCGGACAGCTTGAGTGGATGGGCGAAGGATCATGGTGCACTGACGCTGTAGCGAAAGGCCACTGTCTGTGAGTGAACGAAGATCCCCAGTGCTGTGAGTAATATATCCTGTGAAGTGAATTTAACCTGTGCTTATAGCAAACGCTTACCTGTGTGCTAACGAAGGCTCTGTGTGAACGAAGATCCCCAGTGCTGTGAGTAATATATCCTGTGAAGTGAAATTAACCTGTGCTTATAGCAAATACTTGCTTGTGTTCTAACGAAGGCCCTGTGTGAACGAAGATCCCCAGTGCTGTGAGTAATATATTCTGTGAAGTGAAGTTAACCTGTGCTTATAGCGAAAACTTACCTGTGTTCCAACGAAGGCTTGGTGCGAACGAAGGTCTCCAGTACTGTGAGTGACATATTCCGTGGAGTGAAAACAATCTGTACTTATAGTGATTGCTTACCATTTTTCGAAGACCCTCTGTGAGCGAAGAACCCCGGGGTTGATCCAAGGAGCCACGCAACTAAGACCTGAGGGAAAGAAAGAGAAAGAAGGGTGAGAAGAGTAACGACCTAGAACAACGTACTACTGCATAACTTTTATTTGATTCTGCCTCCAGGAAGAAGCGGAGCGCGCCACGGATTCTCGGACCAGAGCCCCAAAAGAGCCCCTGTCCCTAGTCTTTGTCCCAAGTGGCCCTGGAGGCAAGACGAAGACTCACTAGTTTTAAATTGCCCTTTCCCCCTTCCCCCTTTCCTTTTAAATATTTAATAAAGTTTATTTTAACTGTAGTTACTCGTCTGTCTGGTCATTGGGGTGGTCTTGGGAAACTCCTCGAGGTGGAAGGGTTGAGAGGGGCGTGACCTTTAGTTATTCGGGTACGCCCCCGGCCGTGACACTACAATCTTTAGACGATAGTCTAAACTAAATAAAATTTTAAACGGTTCAGGAGTTCCGTGAATCTTTTCATGACCTGCTCTATAGTTTCACGCGTATTAAAGATCCGGCGGAGCCTGACAAAGCGCCGGGTGGGTGTTCATATATGCCGTTTTAAAATAACCTTAATAAATGTAATTCTGTCCACTATGGCAAAATAGGGGTTTATTTTAGATTTAGGGGATTCTTTAACCAAGTCTCTGATTAAGACATGTGTATACGTGCACCGATGGTGACAGTGAACTTATATCTGACGTTAATAAACTTTTAAATGTTTTTAAGACGTGTTCATCCCATCTTAGGGGGTTTATTTTTAATTAAATGATTCTTAAAAACATGTGTGAAAATGCGTATATTATACAATGAGTCTTATATTGTCTGCTCTGACAAAAATAAAGTATTATTTTATATTTTAGGCGAAGTGCCCCCGTGTATGACAAATATAGTTTGATATAAACGTTTGTTTTGTCAAAAGTTTCTTATAGACATTCAAGAAACAAATATTTTAGTTGTATCTGGTTAAACATAATTCTGATATTTTCTATTGAACTAGTCTATTTTTCTGATCAGACACAAAATTTCTGATGCTGATCTTATGACAGTGTGTGATGGATAATTCACAGCAGGGTCGGTTTGTAAAGGTCTTTTAAAACTGTAGTGGTAAGATGTAATATGGTAACTCTGTCAAAAAGTTAAAGGTTTATTTTAGATCACAACCTATTTTATGGCAAACAATGCAGTATCTAAAAGTTTGTAACAACACAATTTTATTTAATGAAATACTCAGTACGTGTATAGCAATGAACTGTGCCAAAATCACCGGGGTCCCATCAATACTATATTCTTTAGACTAAAGGGGTATTTATTTTAATCTAAATAAAATCTTAATCTTTTCATGCACAATATTCTGTTCACACCATTAGATTGCGGTCCTGCGCTTACAATAGAGAACATAAGCGGATGCGTGTTCATATCCAAACGTTAAGAAACTTTTTTAAACGATTAAAGACATTGTGAATTCATCTTCTGGGGTTTGTTTTAAAAAAATGACACCTTAAAATCAACTGTGAATATGTGTTTATTACACAATAAAATGTAATTCTGTCCGCACCGGTATAATAAGGGTTTTATTTTAGATTTGGGACTCTGATTAAAACATGTGATTGCGTGCACCAAAGTTGTCAGAAAACGTAGGCTGATGCGCTCTTATATATGGTGTTAAGAGCCTTTTAAACGTTTTAAGACATTTCACACCCTCTTCTGGGTTGAATTCATTAATGTCATCTAACATCCACATGTGTACATGTGTATTTACGATAAATGTAACACGGTACGCATTGTCAAAATAAAAGGTTTCTTGAACATGTTATTCCAGCGCGTGTTTCTTGTCTTGCGAGTGTTCATCATATTTATTGATGTGGAAAAAAGTTTGTTGTTTTGGACGATCAGTTTCAGTCTCTCTCTCTATCACCATCCGTCATCAACCCGCAGACAACCCCCAGTGTGTCTGGACAGAGGTGTTCAGCAGACCGTACTTTTTCTAAACCTCTGGGCTGGTAAATTAAATAAATGTAATTCAGCCCCATTGACAATAACTAAAAGGTTTATTTTAGATTTTAGGTAGAAGACCAGAGCCTATTTTAGGGGAGACACTGCAGGATCTAAAAGTTTGTAACATTACAAAATTATTTAATGAAATATCCAGTAAGTTTATATTTAAGCAATAAATTGTACCAAAACCACCGTAGGTCTACAATTCTTTAGACTAAAGTCTATTTATTTTAAACTAAATAAAAGCTGATTCGCTTCACGAGATCTGTGAAGCTTTTCAAGCAGAGGGTTCTGTTCAAGCCATTAAAGATCGGGGCTCCGGCGTTTACAATAGAACATACGCGGATGCGTGCACATATCGTCCATTAAGAAACTTTTAAACTATTAAGACATTTCATCACACATCCTATGACGACTTAAACCCTTCTGTTAGTCCCTTAGAGGACAATAAAATGGGTGCATATATTATTTATCAAAGTTTGATGTTGTTATAATCCAGGTTGTCACATACGTGACAACAATCATTTCTTTAAAGACAAAACATTTAACAAATTTGACATGGCACGCAGAGACTTTTTGTATGATTTTGTTAAACATGGTTGTGTGCATCCATAAAGCTAACTATAAACACAACAACAATTAGGACGTCTTTCTACATAACATTAAAATCACGTACCTACGTTAAATAGGTAAACCTTAATTTTCTACTAAATAAAATAAAAATATACTATTTGAACATCTTAACTTATATTAGGTTAGGTTTAAGATGAATCAGTGTCTATAGCTTTACGATTTACAGCACAAAACCCCCAGAGGATATGGGGGTATGTGCGTGTGTGGATTGGCAGTTATCACGTGGTAGGGCCCAAACGACTAACGCCGTGGGGGTTGTGAAGCGAAGAATGAGGTCTGTATAGATGAGAAGTTTTCCTTCTGAACACAGAACCTTTACCAAAAACTTAACCCCCGGATTAACACATCACAGAACAATTTGAACAACCGTGTCGGATTCGCACACACCAGAGGTCTGTTTTATGTTTTGCAGAAACTGTGGAAACTTTTGATGCTGCGAAGGTGACCGAATTCGCAAACAAACTTACAAATGCTGCGCAGCAGAAACTGTGGACACAATCCTTTTGTTGCTGATAAGGTGTTTGAACTCAGAAACAAACAAGCAAGCAACGTTGTCTACGAAGCTACGGATTCTTGAAAAAGATGGCACACAGATCATTCGAACGACTTCGCTATGGCCAGATGGGGTATGTGTATGGTACCGACCTTTTTAAAGATATGCTTAAAAAGAACTACAAGCGCGAGATGACCAACACTGTAAAAAAAATCCGTAGAAATTACAATGTTATTGCAGCTGGGTTGCCGGTAATTTACCGTAGATTTACATTTATGTTATTTACTGGCAAGAGTTTGTTCAAAGTTAAATACATTTTAAATATTAACAAGTCTTTATCTTTACAGAATAAAACTATACAATAACAGCCTCATGCAAAGCATTCTGGGGAACCAGAAATCGTCATCAACGTTTTTCTGTTTTTTGCTTCAGATTTTGTTTCCCAGAATGTTTTGCTTGATGCTGTTTTTTAAGTTTTACTCTGTAAAGACAAAGACTTGTAAATGTTTAATGTTCATCTAACTTTGAACAAAATATTGCCAGCAAAAAACATAAATTTAAATCTACGGTTAATTACCGACAACCCAGCTGCAATTTCTACGGAATTTTTTTACAGTGAAGCTACTATGTACTCACTGTGATATACAAAGATGCCAATGTGAGCCTGCCGCCAAATTATTGCGAAGCTAACGCCGAGTGTGTAATTTTGGTTCATGCATGCACTTTCTATGGTATCTAGACAATATCATAACGTTTAATAATGATGAGGACTAAAAACCAATCGTGTGAGCCAGTGGCATATCTTACGCAAGTTTTTACAGTTGTTTTTTAGTTTTTCCAAAAGGTTCATTCTGTTTTATTTTTTACTCAACATTATGATTGGCAATCCATGCCCGTCAACAATTGTATACTTTAACAAAAACTACGTTCTAGTAGTTTCAATGTATGGTCACTGTGATTATCTACATTGAATTTGTTTACTACTTATGCCTCTTGTATGTTTTGCTGTACCGATTTAATAAAAACAAAAAATATACAAGGATTTTTGGTCTTTATGTCTGTGTTGATACCATTAGACACAAACATTAGAACATTTAGACATCTTGTTCAGACAATGTGTGACATTGCTCATTCTTCATATGTTCACAGAGAAACGTGAAAGATTAATAGAAATTACATGTGGCTACATCACATGTCTTTCAGAGGCGTAAAAATAAAAGTCGTCAGTGTTAGTATGGGAAGCTAAAACAGCACAGGCACGATCTGATCCTAATATTGTTACCTGACGTCTGTCACATAGTCAAAGATCATCTACTTCATGTCTCTAGGAATCCTGACAGAGTTTTAGTTTCATATACACAACACATCAAATGTAAACCATGGTAAACTAAATACATTTGACTGCCAAGATCTCTAATTTTCTGACAAGCCCAAAAAAAGATGAGGGGGTCATCATCAAACATCACACAAATTAAGTCGCAACCAACTACAACTTGGTAATGTATGAAATAGTTTGGTCACATTTAAAACCGGTACCATTAGATTGAAAACATCTATATGATGGTGATGGTTGTTTTGCAATTAGATTTAACATTTCGGCATCTATCCTTAGTGTCAGTTCAGACAGAACAACTTTTGTCATACACATTTTTTTAAAGATTAAAATAAACAGACATGTCGTATATACATCCTATGAAATCAGTATTGTGTGAGATCTACAAAAAAGGTTTTTTATGTTATTAAACATTCAGACTTGTGATGTGATTAGTTCTGTGTGTAAGAAACATTACAGCTTACTGTTTTTAAAAATCAGGACTCATATAAAATTATGTTAAAGTTCAAAACTTTTGCGTTGTTTCTCTGCATTCATATATTTTCCAAACAATCAAAAGTATTTGTCACAGCAACACATACTCATGGGAGACACTTAAAAGTAAAATGTTTCAACATTTTGTAAATGTTAAAACGTCGTCATGTTCAGAAGTTTTCTATAAAATCTAGACCGAAACCGCACAAACATGTTTAAAACGAAGTAAAACAGTTTGCACATTCTAAAAATTTTGGTGCGGTTGATGTGAACGAAATAAAATTGATGACTTTAAGGCGTTGAATCCAAAAGGTTTTGAATGTAAATGGATGTTTTGTGAAATCAGAGCAAACATACAAACAACATTTGTAGCTAATATTGATAGATCATCGATCTAGTTGAGACTGAAATCGCAATGTGATGTACACATGTATACTGAAAACGTAAAATCTGTGCATTTCTGTGTGCTTAACTAAAATTTCAGTGTTGAGTTAAACTAAAATAAACAAAAACCTTTCGGTACCTAAAAAGTGTGTGATGTTTGATGATGACCCCCTCATCTTTTTTTGGGCTTGTCAGAAAATTAGAGATCTTGGCAGTCAAATGTATTTAGTTTACCATGGTTTACATTTGATGTGTTGTGTATATGAAACTAAAACTCTGTCAGGATTCCTAGAGACATGAAGTAGATGATCTTTGACTATGTGACAGACGTCAGGTAACAATATTAGGATCAGATCGTGCCTGTGCTGTTTTAGCTTCCCATACTAACACTGACGACTTTTATTTTTACGCCTCTGAAAGACATGTGATGTAGCCACATGTAATTTTTATTAATCTTTCACGTTTCTCTGTGAACATATGAAGAATGAGCAATGTCACACATTGTCTGAACAAGATGTCTAAATGTTCTAATGTTTGTGTCTAATGGTATCAACACAGACATAAAGACCAAAAATCCTTGTATATTTTTTGTTTTTATTAAATCGGTACAGCAAAACATACAAGAGGCATAAGTAGTAAACAAATTCAATGTAGATAATCACAGTGACCATACATTGAAACTACTAGAATGTAGTTTTTGTTAAAGTATACAATTGTTGACGGGCATGGATTGCCAATCATAATGTTGAGTAAAAAAATAAAACAGAATGAACCTTTTGGAAAAACTAAAAAACAACTGTAAAAACTTGCGTAAGATATGCCACTGGCTCACACGATTGGTTTTTAGTCCTCATCATTATTAAACGTTATGATATTGTCTAGATACCATAGAAAGTGCATGCATGAACCAAAATTACACACTCGGCGTTAGCTTCGCAATAATTTGGCGGCAGGCTCACATTGGCATCTTTGTATATCACAGTGAGTACATAGTAGCTTGGTCATCTGGCGCTTGTAGTTCTTTTTAAGCATATCTTTAAAAAGGTCGGTACCATACACATACCCCATCTGGCCATAGCGAAGTCGTTCGAATGATCTGTGTGCCATCTTTTTCAAGAATCCGTAGCTTCGTAGACAACGTTGCTTGCTTGTTTGTTTCTGAGTTCAAACACCTTATCAGCAACAAAAGGATTGTGTCCACAGTTTCTGCTGCGCAGCATTTGATAGTTTGTTTGCGAATTCGGTCACCTTCGCAGCATCAAAAGTTTCCACAGTTTCTGCAAAACATAAAACAGACCTCTGGTGTGTGCGAATCCGACACGGTTGTTCAAATTGTTCTGTGATGTGTTAATCCGGGGGTTAAGTTTTTGGTAAAGGTTCTGTGTTCAGAAGGAAAACTTCTCATCTATACAGACCTCATTCTTCGCTTCACAACCCCCACGGCGTTAGTCGTTTGGGCCCTACCACGTGATAACTGCCAATCCACACACGCACATACCCCCATATCCTCTGGGGGTTTTGTGCTGTAAATCGTAAAGCTATAGACACTGATTCATCTTAAACCTAACCTAATATCAGTTAAGATGTTCAAATAGTATATTTTTATTTTATTTAGTAAAAAATTAAGGTTTACCTATTTAACGTAGGTACGTGATTTTAATGTTATGTAGAAAGACGTCCTAATTGTTGTTGTGTTTATAGTTAGCTTTATGGATGCACACAACCATGTTTAACAAAATCATACAAAAAGTCTCTGTGTGCCATGTCAAATTTGTTAAATGTTTTGTCTTTAAAGAAATGATTGTTGTCACGTATGTGACAACCTGGATTATAACAACATCAAACTTTGATAAATAATATATGCACCCATTTTATTGTCCTCTAAGGGACTAACAGAAGGGTTTAAGTTGTCAAAGGATGTGTGATGAAATGTCTTTAATAGTTTAAAAGTTTCTTAATGGACGATATGTGCACGCATCCGCGTATGTTCTATTGTAAACGCCGGAGCCCCGATCTTTAATGGCTTGAACAGAACCCTCTGCTTGAAAAGCTTCACAGATCTCGTGAAGCGAATCAGCTTTATTTAGTTTAAAATAAATAGACTTTAGTCTAAAGAATTGTAGACCTACGGTGGTTTTGGTACAATTTATTGCTGAAATACATGGGCGTCGGAACCATTATACGTGGGTGGGACAGGACCCACCCACTTTTTAAGACCAATGATAATGGACCCACCCATTTTTTCTCTAATTTAGCGCATTTGTCTGTTCACTTATCAAAGCGCTGTTAGTCCAAATCCATTCCACTAGAGCAGGGATCCCTAACCTTTGCTTTTTTTACACCGCTTTTAAACATAATTCGCGGGGGTGAGTGGACGCTGAGTTGCTGTTCGAACATAGTGCTGAAAAACCTCATTTGCCAAATGAATAACGTTTTAAACAGAAGTAAATGTCAAACAACCATGCATTATGGAAATTAATAACTGCTTTATTTATAGTATATTTTCTATAGATGTGTAAAACCATATAGCGGATTATTTTATTTTCATTGTTTCACGAGTTTGCCTGCCCATTTAGTCTTAATAATTAACGGTAAACGAACTTAGCTTGGTGTTCTTAAAGGCAGCTCGAACCTTAGGTCGGACTCGAGCCCCAAGTTCAAGACACAGAAGAAAAAAGGAGGAGATGATGAGGAGAGATGCCAGAAGAATTGCGTCTGTCGCGGAGGCACAGAGACTCTGCTTTTAATGATAATTAACACAGCACTAAATGTGGTTCCTTTCAAACGTTTCAAAAGTATAGGCTACTCGTTGAAATATTATAACTGCTGTAAAATAGTTTATTTTTATTATGGCACGATCGCTGGATAATTTTCAAGTTTTTTTTACAGGAGCCAATTACTTTTCATTTGCGACATAGAGACAGAGCGCAGTTATGCAAATTTGAAAAACACGCCCACCGGGGGGGAAAAAAATTCAACCGTCACCATTGACTTTGTATTGCGAGAGGCTGCCTCCTTGTCATTTCTGGCTTATAACAAAAAACAGAATAATGCCTAAAAGCTGCTGTGTGACAATATGTACAGCTAACAAGCCAAAGAACCCAAAAATAAGTTTTTATAAGCTGTCGAGCAGTAAAACCCAACCTTTAAGGAGAAAAAAGTGGATCGCCGACTACATTTCCCCCTAGTGGACGCAGTTCTACTAATAGGAGTACTATGAAAAGTTGCCTGTTTTCCACTTTTGTGTCTTTAAACGCTCGTTTTTTGAGGTCGACATCTTATAAAAACTTATTTCTGGGTTCTTTGGCTTGTTAGCTGTACATATTGTCACACAGCAGCTTTTAGGCATTATTCTGTTTTTTGTTATAAGCCAGAAATGACAAGGAGGCAGCCTCTCGCAATTAGTGGTGTGTCGTTCATGAACGATTCGTTCATTTTGAACGATTCGTTCATTTTGAACGATTCGTTCACCGAGTTGTCTCAGAGAGTGATTCATTCATTTTGTGTTGACCGCGCATGCGCATTGCGCAACATATGGGCTCTGAATCTGAAACAGAAATGATTAGTTCATCGTTCTCTTGAGTCTCGAGTTCGGGACAGGTTCGAGTCTTTTGTTCTTCCTGTCAGTCCCATAGAGGCTACACTACCAGTACCGGAAAGAGAAATGATTAGTTCACCTTTCGAGTTCGGGTTTGGTCGGGTCCGAGTCTTTCGTTCTTCAATAAGACGGAACTTTTATTTTTCAAATTATGTTTTTGCACATATTTTGTAATTAATTTACTAAATATAATACAATATAGGATACATTCAGACGCAATCAATAATACAAATCTAATGTTGTATTTAATGTGATATACCAGCGGTCACGTGACATAAGGACTCGGACCCGGCCGAACCCGATCTCAAGACTTGAATGAACTAATCATTTATCTTTCCGGTACTGACAGCATAGCCTCTATGAGGCTGACAGGAAGAACGAAAGACTCGAAATCGAGAGAATGATGAACTAATCATTTCTCTTTCCGGTCCTGTGCTGTATATCATACGGCACAGCCTGGCCGAACACAGAGAGTCAGTAAGACAGTGACGGGTTGACAACTAACATCTGTAAGTTAGACACGAGAGGAGGCGTACAAATGTGATAAATATGGAGTTCCGTTTCTTATATTTTGGCTTTGGCTGCATTACCATGACTTGTACACGAGGACTGACTTGGAGTAAGCTAATAATTTCTATCTCTTGTGTATGTTTCAGAGCTTGTGTCAAGAAATAATGAAATAAGGATTTTTATTTCTCATAACTTGTTAGAAATGTCATATTTGTTTGCATAAGTGGTTATTTTGGGGTAATTTGTGAAATTATAGGTAATCATATTTTAAATGAACGAAAAGAACGAAATGACTCAAAAAAAGATTCGTTCATTTTGATGAACGAGATTCAAAGATCCGAATCAGTTGGATTGTTTTCCCCCCCGGTGGGCGTGGTTTTCAGGTTATGACGCGCTGCGCTCTGTCTCTATGAACGTCCTCACGTATTGTTATTATTTGCGAGGTACATTTGCAGATAATTCATAAAGTCATACCTCTGTTTAATCGATTGTGTTTCAGAAGTACACATGCTCAAACTCTTATGACAGCATTGTTTCCCGACGGATACCATAAAATAAAGTGATCTCATTTCCAGAATCTCACATTTATATTTCGAGAGATTGGGTATAACAAATAAAAAAGGTATACAAAAGTTGTATCAGTTTACCTTCATTCGTTTTTCTTACCTTTTATTTCCTCAAAATAAAAAATAAACATTGTAGCCTACTGTCAGCAGAGTAGAGAAAAAAAATGACACAGAGAAAGATAAATGAAACATGACATCTGTTATTATTTGCAAAATATTTAAAGGGCAATTACCAGAATTTCGACCGTAATAGGCTACTGTCTTTAATTTAATAAACGCAAATGTTCATGCTAATTAAAAGGGGGGGGGGTATGGTATGTGGGGACCCACCCACTTTTCATTTGCTTCCGACGCCCATGCTTAAATATAAACGTACTGAATATTTCATTAAATAATTTTGTAATGTTACAAACTTTTAGATCCTGCGGTGTCTCCCCTAAAATAGGCTCTGGTGTTCTACCTAAAATCTAAAATAAACCTTTTAGTTATTGTCAATGGGGCTGAATTACATTTATTTAATTTACCAGCCCAGAGGTTTAGAAACAGTACGGTCTGCTGAACACCTCTGTCCAGACACACTGGGGGTTGTCTGCGGGTTGATAACGGATGGTGATAGAGAGAGAGACTGAAACTGATCGTCCAAAACAACAAACTTTTTTCCACATCATTAAATATGATGAACACTCGCAAGACAAGAAACACGCGCTGGAATAACATGTTCAAGAAACCTTTTATTTTGACAATGCGTACCGTGTTACATTTATCGTAAATACACATGTACACATGTGGATGTTAGATGACATTAATGAATTCAACCCAGAAGAGGGTGTGAAATGTCTTAAAACGTTTAAAAGGCTCTTAACACCATATATAAGAGCGCATCAGCCTACGTTTTCTGACAACTTTGGTGCACGCAATCACATGTTTTAATCAGAGTCCCAAATCTAAAATAAAACCCTTATTATACCGGTCCGGACAGAATTACATTTTATTGTGTAATAAACACATATTCACAGTTGATTTTAAGGTGTCATTTTTTTAAAACAAACCCCAGAAGATGAATTGACAATGTCTTTAATCGTTTAAAAAAGTTTCTTAACGTTTGGATATGAACACGCATCCGCTTATGTTCTCTATTGTAAGCGCAGGACCGCAATCTAATGGTGTGAACAGAATATTGTGCATGAAAAGATTAAGATTTTATTTAGATTAAAATAAATACCCCTTTAGTCTAAAGAATATAGTATTGATGGGACCCCGGTGATTTTGGCACAGTTCATTGCTATACACGTACTGAGTATTTCATTAAATAAAATTGTGTTGTTACAAACTTTTAGATACTGCATTGTTTGCCATAAAATAGGTTGTGATCTAAAATAAACCTTTTACTTTTTGACAGAGTTACCATATTACATCTTACCACTACAGTTTTAAAAGACCTTTACAAACCGACCCTGCTGTGAATTATCCATCACACACTGTCATAAGATCAGCATCAGAAATTTTGTGTCTGATCAGAAAAATAGACTAGTTCAATAGAAAATATCAGAATTATGTTTAACCAGATACAACTAAAATATTTGTTTCTTGAATGTCTATAAGAAACTTTTGACAAAACAAACGTTTATATCAAACTATATTTGTCATACACGGGGGCACTTCGCCTAAAATATAAAATAATACTTTATTTTTGTCAGAGCAGACAATATAAGACTCATTGTATAATATACGCATTTTCACACATGTTTTTAAGAATCATTTAATTAAAAATAAACCACATAAGATGGGATGAACACGTCTTAAAAACATTTAAAAGTTTATTAACGTCAGATATAAGTTCACTGTCACCATCGGTGCACGTATACACATGTCTTAATCAGAGACTTGGTTAAAGAATCCCCTGAATCTAAAATAAACCCCTATTTTTCCATAGTGGACAGAATTACATTTATTAAGGTTATTTTAAAACGGCATATATGAACACCCACCCGGCGCTTTGTCAGGCTCCGCCGGATCTTTAATACGCGTGAAACTATAGAGCAGGTCATGAAAAGATTCACGGAACTCCTGAACCGTTTAAAATTTTATTTAGTTTAGACTATCGTCTAAAGATTGTAGTAATGGCTTAGGTCATTGCTTAAACTATACCCGTATACGGAATATTTAATAAAATAACTTGTGATGTTACAAACAAAAGTTTTAATCATAGCCTTGTTCATGATTTGTCTAAATCTAAAATAAACATTTACTTTTTGCCAACGTAATGGTGAATTATTTTACCAACATTGAGTTTTAGAAATCTTTACTCGTTTACAACACGCACCCCTGTGAGACAGGCAGTGTTGAAGCGCGCACGGGCGAGAAAGGTGGGAGGGAGAGAGAGACGCAGGCGGCCAATGTCAAAACACAACCTGTCAATAAACATGACAGCATACGCTTGACATAAAACACACACAGGAAAAACAATCGCACTAGATGACATGTCATAAAACGATTACACACTCGCTGTCTAAAGTAGACAGATTGTACACCGGTTGATTGATAGTTCCGCCCCCTGTCAAACACGAGCTGTCAGAACACGAGCTGTCAGAACACGAGCTGTCAGAACACGACCTGTCAAGGGGTGGGGGAGGGGGCCATAAAAGTTTGACGAATGGTGGCCCGCTACAACTACTGATGTGCACTAATATTTTTAATAATAATTTTTAGATGAATTATAGCAGCAATCGGTAGGAACCATTTATCAATTTGCTACCAACTTTTACCAAAATACAAAAAACTTTTACCAACTTGTACAAAATACGTTTTCCTTCTTTATTAATTTATGTTTAGTCATTTAAATTTGATTTCTCATTTGAATTTAAAATATATTATATATTTAATATTAAATAAACAAAGAAGAACCCAATAAATAAATATACATTTAAAACATTTTTATCGTCATTGCAGGAGTGCAATTTGCTGGTTGACCTGCAGGTAACCTTGTAACTCTGTTGTCTTACGATGCACTTATGAATGAACGATTACTCCAGAGCACTCGTAGATCTATGAGGATTTTCAAGTGCAACTTAAGTTACGAAGCTTTTGGGAGACAGCCCGTAATTCTACACTCTAAAAACAAACGGTGCTATATAGCACCAAAAGTGGTTCTTTGCTCGTAATCATAGAAGAACCACTTTTAGTGCCATATAGCACCGGTGAAGCACCAGTGAAGCACCTGTGTAGAACCATATAGTGCTATGTAGAACCATTTGTGGTGCTATAGTGGTGCTATATGGCCCCTATATGGTTCTACACATGTGCTTCACCCGTGCTATATGGCACTAAAAATGGTTCTTCTATGGTTACGATCCAAAGCAACAGTTTTGGTGCTATAGCACCGTTTGTTTTTTAAGAGTGTAAGATGATTCGTACGATCGTTTTTACGATATACTTAGCTTACGATGCTTTTGGGAAACCCGGCCCTGGAGATTTATGCCTTAGACCGGCTCACTTTAGTTTATGACTGACTATATTAAAATAATATAATTAAATCTTAGCCTATATAACTCTGCAATGGTGCAATGATCTCTGCAGCCTTGCAATTCCTTGTAATTTTTAAATATATAATTTCCAATTCAATGCAAATGCAGTAGCCTAAACAATTATGATTTTGCCATAATCATGCAGCCTTACCATAAGGTATTTTAATATTACTCAATTAAACTTATTCAAAAACTACTTAAAAGGGAATTAATGTGTGTTGTGTTTCCCCTACACTCTAAAAAAAATTGGTGCTAAATAGGACTAAATAATATAATCATAGGGGAACCATTTTTAGTGCTAAATAGCACATATAAAGTACCTATGAAGAACCATCTGGGGGTGATATAGCACCACATATGGTTCTATGTAGCACAATGCGGTACAGGTGCTACACAGGTACTTCATAGGTGCCATATGGCACTTAAAATGATTCCCCTATGATTACGAGCCAGTGAACCACTTTCAGTGCTATTTAGAACCGTTTGTTTAGCACCAAGTGTACATACCCTCTATTTGTCGCAATGACCTTTAAGGATAAACATCACTGAGGCAGGTGTTCATATTTCTAATTATACATTTTCTAAAATGTAAAAATTTCAAATTACAAGAATGTAAATTGAAATTAAATGCAAGGAATTAAAATGAATTTTTTTAATGTACATGCATACTTGCAAACATAGCATGTCTCATAAAACTCAACGAACTCGGTACTAGGCTGAGAGGTGGAGGCAGTGCACACAGACAAAATGAATTTTTTAAATCTTTTTTTACAACCGTACCTTTGAAAATAAAACTGCATTAATTATGCATAAACAGAATAATGTTTGCTTATTTATTTTTAAATATTAGAAAATTATAAATTAGGAAATCAGGCAACTTTAATTTTAATATAACATAGCAACATTTGCAGCTAACAGCCCTCAGTCAGGTTGGATTTTTGGCCCTTGGTAGGAAAAGATTGGGGCACCCCTGATTTAAGTTAACTGAACATTGCATTTGCAAGTCACAACAATTTACGATTAACTAAGAATAGTAGTCAAGTTTGTAATTGTTAATATTCTGAAAAGACAGTCTTGATGCAGGCTAGAAATTTGACGTTCGTTATACTTTATTTCCGCATTCTATCTCCGGAAATGCGAACAAATTAATACTGACGGTAAACATTTTAGCAGGACTGCACACAAGAACATGCAACAATTTTGAATGAATACATTTAAATTATAAATCAATATATCAGCTGTTAAAGTAAAAAAAATAGACATTTTAGCCCTTCAAACTATAAGGTAAACCAGAATCGCATAATCTTTTAAAAATGAAAGTGAAACTAACTAAAATAAAGAAAGAACAACTAAAATGTAAATAATAAATAATTAAATAAACAATCATTAAAAACAGAGTTTTCAAAGTTGAAATCCAATCCAATAACTTACTGTACAGAAAAAGTATGAGAAACCAGCTGTCTGTGTCCGTCTAAGTTTTTATCGCGCTTATAAAGGGCTATGGGTGGAGTAACCTACCATTCACCTATTATTTTGCGTCACCAGGTGACGTTCTAAATTATTAAACATTAAGTCACGAGTAATAAGAGTATAAAATCCGATTTACATTTAATTCAACTAAATGATAATTATCATCTTGGATATATCTCATAAGTTTAGTATGTGTAAGTAAAGTTTCCAATACAGTGTAGATGTTTTGCATATCTAAAAGACATGAAGTGATTAGTCATCGTCAACTTTAGGATACTTGATCCAGCTCATACAAAATTTAAATGGGTTTACCAAACAGTTGTTGCGTGTCAAAATAGAAAGAATTATATAATTGCTCCCAGGTACAATATGATACAATATGGTATACAATATGATTGAAGTACACTCTAAAAGCAAATGATATTAAATAGCACCAAAAGTGGTTATTTGCTCGTAATTATAATAACCGTTTTAGTGCCATATAGCACCGGTGAAGCACCTGTGTAGAACCTTACCATAGCACCACATATGGTGCTTCACCTGTGCTACTGTATAACTTAAAACGGTTTTTCTACTATGATTACGAGCAAAGAATCATTTTTGGTGCTATATAGCACCGTTTGTTTTTAGAGTGTACATGAGCTTGTTGTGCTTTATTTAAAGAGTATTTATAGTTTTTAAAAGTATACTCCCAAAAAGATATAATTATGTATAAAAAGATGTATAGTGCACTTGAAGTTTAAAAAAAAGTTGTTCCATTTCCTACTATTTACACTTGAAGTGTAGTCAAATAGATGTTAAGTTGAAGTTAATACATAATTGAATACACTTAACTATAGGCTACTTGAATTTGATGAAAATAGCACAAAATGTAGAAAATATACTAAGTACACTTCCTATATTCATATTTATCCTGTATATTTATTTTAGTATATTCTAGAAAATTTCCTTAGAGATTTACAGCTGCTGAAAAAAGCAAATAGCCTACTCATCTCATCATAATAAACAGGGCCCGGCTCCCCGATAACGCTCACTCTTAGCGCGCTAAGAAGACTCAAAAATATATATCTTACCAAAGTTGTTTATGTTCCTAAGTGTGTTCCCCGAGGTGTCCCTTAGGAAGCTTCTTAACACGCTGCCTCTAAGTTCAACGTAACAATAGCGCTGTTCCAAGTGAAGGTGCTGAATTATTTGCGATCGATCGCTCAGGGATCAATTTTCCACGCGAATGTGCATTTCGGCGTTAAGAAAGCATTACGGCGTTCTATGCAAATGGAACATTACTCAAATTATTCCACTAACATTTATTTTAACATAGTTTAAGTTATCCGTAAAATATTGACTATTAATTAAATGATCAGTAGCCTAATACGGGTAGACGAACCACTTGTCACTTGTGCCACTTCTTGACAGGGGCGGGGCCAGGGGGGGGCAGGGGGGGCACGGGCCACCCCCACAATTTGATTGGCCACCCCAAGTGCCCCCCCTCCCACACCATCAGTCTCGTCAGTATTAATTATGTACTAGTGGTTTTGCTTTTCTTAAAATAAAACTTCATATTTTACAGGGCTTTGATTTATTTATATTACATTTTTTTTATTAGCTTAAAATATTAAAATATAAATTTTTGTGGAGGCTCCGCCTATGAAAAATTGTCTAGACCCGAGGAACCACTCTACCGTGACATGTTGTTATCGGAGTCAATTAGTAGGCGCACACTTATAGTAACGAACGGTGGTGGCACCAATAAAAAGCAAGGAAAAACAAGGAAAAACACAGAGGACGGAGAAAGGAGTTTTATGCAGATAGTGAAAAAGGACAACAAAGTCATAGGTGAGTGAGCTGAGTTTTGATATGTTTCCTTAAATGTGGAAACCTGCGATTAGTAAGTTAGAGCTAGGTCCTCTCTGTTACTGTCGAGAATGCTCATTACTAAAGTTGAAGACAACCTAACGGTACATTAAAAGAATATATAAAGTCACGTTTGCCTTTGCGTTTGTAATAAATAGTGGTGTGTTAGATCGCAGTTTATCCATACGGATCAGAACCCACGTTTCAACCCGCATGCGATTCGATCGCGGATTAAACAGGGATAGTTTATAATTTACACGTGTTTTAAAATGTTAACCTTCAAGTGCTTTTAAGCAATTTAACACTAAAAAGGCACTAAGTGAGTAGCTGTATGCAAAAACAGGTTGAATGTGTCCGGTCCCGTTCCAATCAGACGTAATCCTCCCTATATCCTTCAAATATTGATGTGTAAACTTTAGGGAGAGTTGCGCTATTGTATCTCATAGTGTATGGAATAGATCAATGAAAAACAACGTAACGTTTTTATGTGGAGTGACTGTTTAAGCTGCGCCCGTCTGTGTGTGCATGGGTTTATTTAAGACGACAAGTGCCCTCAATAGTCGACACACGGAGAGAGCTTTGCGTTGATTCGGCGCATGCAAAAACATTAACATGTCATACGACTATGAATAAACGTCTAGAATTTCCTCAGCCTCTAAACTTTCATTGCTATTAACTGTTTTCCTTTTGTTAAGTACATTTTCTGTTGCATGAAGCAGGTTTCACTTTCAGGTGCACAGGCTTTGCAAACTCTAGATAAAACACAAAGTTTAAACCAAGTATGTCCAACATCTGATCCTGATCTAAACCAGTTTGGATTTATCTGGATTTGTCGACTCCAAACTTACTCTGAATTTTGAAAATTAAGAGTTTGTTGTTCAAATAGCTTCATGCAACAGACCACAGCCTCAGAAGCATATTTAAAGAAAACAACATAAACATTATTTTTTTCTATACATTAACTCACTGGGGCTCTGTGCAATATGCCATTTAATACAACCAAATGTTAGGGATGGCGAAAACGAAAAATTTTCTTGACCGGCCACCGAGCCTCATTGGCCGGTTGAAACCGGTTAACTGATAGGCCTATTAGTTTAAAATATGCTATGCTATTTAAAATAAACAGCCATTTCGAGCCGCGCCTGCAATTTCGCAACTCGCATCTCTCTGCGCTCTGCCTCCGGCTCACACACACACACACACAGACCTCACAATACTTTTTAAATCCCCTACAGCGCGAAACATGAGTCCCGCAAACGGCGCCGTGCTTAGTTTCGAAATAGTTTAGGTACTAGGTGATCGCGTTGAACTTGAAAATAAAGGCGTTTGTGAAGCTCATTTGAAAATTGCCGCGGCTCATTTAATAAAATGACAGCTCAGAAGAGAGACTGCGCTTTAGTTTGGGGTAGTAATATTAAAGACATAGGATGATCATCATCACCTTTTCTGTTACCACTGAAATATAGATGTAATGTATTTCCAAATCTAAACCCATCTTATGCGGAATGTTGCCTAATAGACTGCAACACGATAAAACCAATGGATTAAACGGGCACCTTCAGAATGTGTAAAAGCACCGGCCAAAGCAGGTCTCGCACTGTTTTTGTTCTAGAACAAATGCAGCAAAGATATTTAATGCTTGTATGAGGCATATAGGCCTACGCTGAGTTTTATTTATTTATGATGAGGTGCGTTCTAATTAACAATGCAATGCAAGTGAACGCGCGGCGGCGCAGTGCCGGCGCCTTCATGCACGGACCGGTAATTATATACTCTGCTATATTTGCTTTTTATTTAATAAATACATTCATTTGGTTGATTAAACATTTATTAAAATTAAGATACAATTTATACAAAACGAAATTCACTTCAAAGAAATGCTTTCTACAAAGCAAAACTTAATAAAGTGGTAAAAATCATGGCTGAGGATTTACAGAAACAAAACTTACTCAGCACTTTACTGTTAGCCTAAAAGACATAAATGTTAATAATTTGGAACACAACCAGGATAGACTTTAATTTTAATTATTGTATTACTGTATTTTATTTACTATTCGAATAAAGGAATTTATCAAAAAATAGCCTGTAGCATTTACTTTTCGCAAACCTTGTGAACATGCGAAACCAAAAGCAGTGACCTCGCGCCAAATGTTTTTTTATTGGTTTATAAAGTACAAACAGACCAGTTATGAAAAACTGAGTGTGAGGGATTTGTTCACTTCACACAAAAAGATCTTGGAAAGAAAGAGATGACTAACTGTAGTAGGGTTTAGTCCACTGTCTATAATAGCCTAATTTACAGATCCCTTTTTTTAACCGACAACCGACAACTTTCATGTCGGTCATCGGTTAACATCCCTACCAAATGTAATATCTTTATTAAGATGATATGCGGACAACATTCAACTTTAGGAAATAAATTAGTTTATGACTTGACAAAGTAACTGAGAAAAATGCATTATTATTTCTTTAGGGACAGACAGACAGTCAGATACAGGCAATAGGACCAATGAAAAGGTCTCAAAAAATTCAGAATTTCTTCATTTTGAAGAAAAAAAGAGAGATAGAAGCAGAAAGGCATGAGGAGAGGGAAGAGAGGAAGACGCAGCAGTAGTCCACTGACTTTTCTGCAAACCAAGGTGTGTGTATTACATGCAGAGACCAGAGGGAGGTTAAAACAAAAACACATCAGGAGGTTTAAATGTACTGAATGTATCAGGATACAGTATACAGTATTATTACCTTCAATGTAGGGCAAGTTACACTAATTCACTGTTTATATGTATTTAAATGTGCCACCCCTCTCTAAGTCTGTGCCCCAGTCCGGCCCCCCCATGAAAAATTCTCTAGACCCGCCCCTGCTTCTTGACATGGGTTTAACGACTTTTAAAAATTATGTAATACACCTTAATACTAAGGTACTTTACAATCAGAAATGGCTTTAAAGGCTACTGAGATGTAGCCTATGTATGCATTTATGTAATGTATTTTTATTGTTCTTAATGGTAAGTCCATTATTTTTACAGTATGAATAATATATAATTTATTATGTATGCAAACATAACTTTTTAAAACAAACAGTATAATGTAATAAAGACATACCCTAATATAAAACTGTCAAATGTATGAAATATTTAATAAATTGTATTATAGAATACATGATATTATTGCTTTTTAGTATAACCAATTCAAATCTTTAATATTTCTAAATAAATTATAAATGTAAGTCATGTCTGCCCTTGTCCAAATTTGTGTTTTAGGTGACAAATTGTCCTTGACACTTTATACATTCACCTGCTGTGCTTTCACTTTTGTTTCTGCATAAGTAAAAGTACAGTACAGTAGACACTTGGGTGTATTACAGTTTGCATATATTTTGCATCTATTTTTTGCAGCTGTGCTTTGAAAGCTTTTGTTTTTTTATCTTGATGTGTCTTTTTTAATACATTCAGGGTTGGGACAAATATGTACAAACCAAACCATTGGGTCTCTAGCAATCTATAATGTTTGGGTTTAAACAATTAAACATTGTTTAGAGTATACATTTTTGTTTCATAAGCTGTCATAAGTTTCATATTTTATTTTAAAGATTTATTTTTAAAATAAAGCTCATTAGTTTTGTATTGTGTCATTTACTTCATTCGAAAATTGAAAATTATATAAAACATGTTATAAAACGGGCAGTTCTGGTTCTTCATTCTGATTGGTTGAAACGCGTTCTAAGCCGTGATAAAATACACCGGTAACCTCACGGTTCAGACCACATTACATAAGTATCACTGCGCCACTGACTGCGTATTGATTTATGAAAATAAACACCACAGTCTTAAATCATATTTTTAATTTGTCTACAATTACACAATTAATGGCGATATCCAGATGAATGTCAATAAATATTGTTGAGTCATCTCGTCGATAAAGAGAAAACGTTGTCTGAAGAGTTTATAAGTCAAGTTCATACGTCCGCTATTATCCACTGGGTGGCGATCTTACCCAACTTAAACACTGACGCATTCACTGAAAACACCGTGTAGTACTGTTCATGGCTCCGTCTGAATCTGATCTCTTACTAAAGTTCTTCACAAAAATTGAATTTTCTCCGCTTTTAATAAAAAAATTTGAGAGGTGATAAGAGATCAAATGAAGGTAGGATGAAATGTTTTTTTGTTTGTTTTTGTTTCAAAGCGGATGGTCTGTTCTTTCATTTGATATTTTATGTTTATATAAAGAAGATGATTTTTTGGAAGGCATTAAACTATGGCAACTTAAAAAAAAAAAAAAAAAACGCTGACGGGGAAAGAGTTCAGCATGCTTCCAAGCATATTTGATCATCACTTCAACAGTTGCACGATATAAATGTTAATGTATTAGATGAATGGTGATTTATAAAATAAACACCACAGTCTTAAATCATATTTTCATTGTGTCTTTGCTGTGTCTGTGTTGGTTGGGAACTGCGCTCTGTTTCAGTCACACTTGATTCTGAGGAACTACTTTGTTTGGCGGAAGAGTAATATTTGTACTAATATAATTACAACTTTTTTGGGTTTTATTTTATAAAATCCCGCTAACGTTATGCATATGAAGTAACCGTTTTATAAACGTAATAAACCCCTCGAAGCGTTGGGTTACCAGTGCATTTTATAACAGCTAAGGGGGTTTAGGCACTCCGCTTCGCGTCGTGCCTAACAACGCCCCTTAGCTGTTATAAAATGCACTGGTAACCCACTGCTTCTCGGGGTTTATTGCTTTATTAAAAACCTTTAAAATTAGACACACAAAAAATGTTTTATGAACTTTAAAAATATTTATTATAAATGTAGTAAGTCCATTGTAACATCAAATCAGCTAAAAGACATATGTGGATGCAAATAGGATCATTCTTTAATGTAAAGTGGGAACATGATGCACTGTAAAGTCATCATATTGTACACGGAGAAACTCGTTTAATTTTGTTGGTACATTGCTACAACTAGAGCACAAAAAGAAGCTAAGCTGCATGTATGCAAATTCAAAGGTTTATATCCCACAAAAAGGACAGTGCCTTTTGCTTATTTGCCTTAATCATTTTAAAATGCACCATGCCCATAGCCACTTGTCACTTAATACCCTAAAATTGCTTTCTACCAAAAATCTGTTGTTAAAACATATCAAAATTACTTTAAAACCCCTAAACAAATGTAACCTTCAGAGGCCTAAATGTAAGTCGTCACCCCAAAGCTCCAAACATCAAAAATCTACTAAAAAGACTTTGCATGGCATGTGACACTTCGAGCACACATGACCTTCATCAGACAACTGACCCTTTGCAAAAACCCGCAATATTAAATATAACAATTAAGACAAAATTCAGATTTTTGTGTTTTTTCAACGAAACATTAATTTTACACAATAACGCTCAGTGTAGGTGATACACTATGATAGCTATGATTTGAACTAATGTGATTAACTGGTTATTTATTTTGCTTGTTAGAAATAATCTAGAGACTACCAGAAGTTAAGAAAGCCATTTGTTTATGTTGTTGCTGATGAAACCATCTATATGGCCATAAATAGCTGAGCATTTCTGCTTGACCTCAGTCAGAAAGTTGCTGTGATAATCTTTCCAGCTCTTCAATCTCTCTGGAGACATCTAGAAAAAACACATTACATATAAAGCTCATTGATGTTATATATCACTGCATGTTAGCTGAACTTAATGAATTTTAGCTAAAAATATCAGATTTTCAGCTTTTTATAATAATTCTATACAATTTATAATAAAATTATTTTAATAAATGATCTTATGTAAAGTATTGACTTTACATAAGATAATTTACCTAAATATATTTTATCATTACTTTTTTATTTAAAATGTTAAAAGTGTCTCGTACCCATCAGGGAGATTTTGCTGGTTTGGGAAAGGAAGCGCTCCACTGAATTCATTAGCTCTGATTCAAGGGTTTTTATTATATACAGCTGTGTGTAGGAAAATAGTTAGGAAGGTAGTTAATATGCAAGTACATTTAAAGGAGTTTTTATGATCACAAATATTAATTTAAATAATACGCGACTAACTCTTCAATAGTTTTTGTGACTTATCCATGAATAAAAAAAATATACCTTCAAGTCATTAAACATCTTAAGTGCTTCCAATTTTGCCTCACTGAACATGTGATTTTTTAAATCCTCAATCGTTTCTGTTATTATGGCATCCATCCTTTCCATACATCCATCTCCTCTCACTTCTGCAGCTCCTGTAATAAGCAACATTTAAAATTTGTTTATCTTTTCACATAGATCAGGAGTGGGGAACCCTGGGTCCTGGAGGGCCACTGTCCTGCAGAGTTTAGTTCCAACCCTAATCAAACACACCTGAATTTAATTTCCAAGTGATCATGAAGACTTTAATTACATTTTTCAGGTGTGTTTAATTAGGGTTGGAACAAAACTCTGCAGGACAATGGCCCTCCAGGACCAGGGTTCCCCACCCCTGACATAGATAAACATCAGGGTTTAAGTACCAAAATAATGATCTTAAAATAAGCATTTGTTTAGATGTACAACACTATTTAAACAATTTATAAAAGCAGTCTGTGTTTATGTGGTGGTTTACTCTTGTAGCCAGGAGCCATTTTCTGCAGAATTGTTGTTTTGATTGATGAGTATATTTCCTTCTTTTTTTGTATGATGTGTCTGCCGAGTGATGCCCTCAGTTTAGTTTCCTATTAACAGGATCCAATGTCGTCATGTTTGAACAATGCAAATAAAAGTACAACAAATAATACGAGTGATTAGGTCTTTCCCTGCCAGCATTGTTTTTAAAAATTTGCCAGCCAGCTCCAGCATTTTTATGATTTTCAATAAAGTTTGTGTTTTATGAGTTCAGTAAGAGAGACACCTAGTGGATAATAGCGAAATATGGATTGTCCTAAAAACTCGTCATTGGCAGGGAAGCAATTTCTATTTATAACTCCTCAATGGCGAAAGGGGCTCCGTACGAAACAATTATAAGAGTTACATGTTGTTCAGATGTTCAAACAAAGAAAATCACACTGGACAGCTGAACTCACCTGAGTTTTGATGAAGATTTCAATTGGATATAGCACGGGCAATCCTAAGACACACTGGCTGACAGTGAACTTGTCAACCTGTGCTTGCATTGATTTCTCTGTCTTGTCATTATCATCGACACTGGAGTCAAGAAAATAAAACAAAAGTCAAATCTGCTATGATGACATTCATTGGGATATGATTTTTAATGTAAACTGCCAGGATTAATTGTATTTATAATACACATTACTATTCAGGCATTTATGGCAAATAACATACACATTTATTTATTATATGATACCGTATAAAACCCAGCATACAAAGCAGTCACAACTATTCACATCTGTAATTCAGTTAATTTGGTCCGGACCAAAAGCAAAAAATTATACATTGTAACTTTTTTAGCAGATTTGGTTCCATTTCACACCACACTGATTGCTCTGATCCGCACCAATTGAAACGAACCAAAATTCTGTCATATGATAAGATCAACATCACTCATTGGCCACATGTATTTGAACGTATTTCCTAAACGTCTTCACAATTGGTCAGAATCAACGTGCGGCAAATTCCAACGGAACCCCCGGAAGTAAACAAAAGGATAATACAGCAGACACCATGGACAGACGGCTGCGCGCTGTAATTATGTCTCTGTGGTTGTTATACATAGTTTGTATACAGCACTCTAGACAAACTGTTCATTTTCAGAATGAACCGCGGATGCGGCTTGAAAACAACGGTTTAATGCAATACAAACAACTCCAGGTATGTCCGCGATTTGTCATTGTGCTAATATTGCTAATAGAAACGGTCAACAAACACTTCCTCATCCGATAATGCACTGCGCAGTTGACTACGGCAGCTGGTTTAGTTCAAAATGCGCAGTACTTTTGCAGTTAGGTCGGTTCGATCGCGGATCGTGTTCTCACCACAAACAAACCGCTCTAGAGTTCGTTTGAAAGCGTACCGAGACCACCTCTGCAAGCTGGTCTTGGTCCGCTTGTTTGGTCCGCTTTTGGTGCGCACCAGATTTCGATTGCTGCATTCTCACCTGCCCAAACGAACTGCACCAACTGAGCAATCGAATTCTGGTACGATTCAATCGAACTAAACAAGGCAGGTGTGAAAAACCCCTAAGAGCGTTGCAACAAACGTCTTAACTGTCACCCTTACCTAAGTGTTTATACTAAGTATTTTACGGTAGTTAAAAGAAAATAAATGTGATTTTAATAAAAACAGTTTAAATGTGTGAAAAAGAATAAAACAGGAATATTAAACATAAGAATAAAAACAAGAGAAATAAAAATTAATTAAAATGGTGCATATAAAAATAGTGCCATCAGTTCGGACATAACATAGTGCTCATTTAGTGAATGCATAGTAGGGATGTAACAATATATCGCGTGTCCCATTAAAAAGACCTGCCTAAAATTGATTATGCATCGCTGCATCGCGATTCTGTGTTTCATGCGCAGCTTGTGTGTGTACTATGGCGTTTTGGTCAGTAAGAAGTCCTTATCAATCTAAAATCATTATGAGTCGGAGTCGTTTATAACCAGCGTTTTAAAAAGCAACACTCGTTAAACAAATCATTCAAAATATTCTTTATTATCATGAAAATACCCGAAACAATTTGAAGAACAGCAATATAAATATTCCTGTAGACATTTCCTGGAATAGCGTTTGCAATGCTACTTCTTCTGTGGCACAAAGGAAGTTTCTGCACGAGAGCGCCCCCTAGCTTTTGGGTGTGGCAGCATTTCACCATAATTCATGCAAATTCATTACTTGAGAAAACGCGCATTTGCGCGATAAATCGTTACAGCCAGCCCCGCCGCTCCCATAACGCGGATCACGCGCTGTGCGTAGGGCACCAGGTGCTGAGAGGGCACCAAAATAATAGCCTAATGAAAAAAAAATTATAATGCTGACAGAATTTCATTAGCCTATAGAAATATTATTACGGTAGGCACTTTTTATCTATGTATATGTTACAAAAAAGGGGGAACGAGATAATTTAATTGCTCTAGTATAGAAAGTATGCCCCCCATTTGATGGTCCATGCCGGTTGATCGCGCGGGCGCCTGACGAAGTTTGACAGAGGCCGTTTCTCAATCCGAAGGCTGCAGCCTCCAGAGGCTTGATGACGTATGCAGCCTGCATATGCGATCTCGCGCAGGCTGCAGCCTTCGGATTGAGAAACGGCCAGACAGTAGGCAACTTTTGAAAATGGCCCCGAAAAGACAGCAGGAGTCAGGATCGGAAAAAAGAAAAAAGATGAAACTGCGGGATGATGCCCGTGCATCACTTGCAGGTAAGTCCATCATGTTTAATCATTCCTAAATAAGGGAAATGTGCATGGGCTGCAGCTGCTGCTAATTGTAATGCACCTCGAACTTGCTGTGCTGACATTAATGTTAGCAAACTATGTTGTTATAATTTATAACTTCAATGCAAGCTAAATTGAGATTTTACTGTAAAACATTACCTATGCATATGCATTTTACAAATAACTGACGCCAGCTGTTACTTTCTTTAGATATTGAGCAGTAGTTTATTTTGTGGTTTATTTTGACGTGACGGTGGTTAATACTTAGTTAACGTTAGCAGTCAGTGCACATGGTAGGCTAACAATTCATGACTCTTAAATATATATAAATATAAAACGTCATTATATATAATATGAAGCAAACATTACTGTGACACTTAGTTCTCTGAATCTTTGTTTTATTTAAGAATATTGAGTATTCTTGTTTACTTATTAATGTTTATTTAATGTAATTTATTTAAAGTGACATTGTACTTGGGAAAAACATGTCTGGATTATTTTGATAATTCTTTTATTTTGCTATTCTATTTAAGTTGGTAATTTTTTCTATTTTGCTATTCTATAAAAGTTTGCACTTTCACATGTGTAGTGTGTTTTGACTAAAGCTGTGAAGATTTAACTTTCTGCTATTAAGTTATATGTTTGGTAATAAAAAGTTAAACTGGCAAAAACAAACATTTTTTTTTTCTCAGGGTCAGGGGGGGGCATTATAAAGGAATTATGCTTAGGGCACCAAAATGGCTAGCAGCGGCACTGGTTACAGCTCTAATGCATAGCTAAACAGATGTGTTTTGAGTCTGGATTTGAATGTGACTACTGTTGGAGCACATTTGATCTCCTCTGGAAGCTGGTTCCAGCTCCGACTGGCATAATAGCTAAAAGCTGACTCTCCGTGCTTTGAGTGAACCCTTGGTATTTCTAGCTGATGTGATCCTAATGATCTAAGTGATCTGTTGGGCTTAAATTTAATGAGCATATTTGCAATGTATTGAGGTCCTTGTCCATTGAATGATTTATTTACAATTAATACAATTTTAAAATCATTCCTAAATGTAACTCGGAGCCAGTGTAGAGACCTGAGGACTTGTGTGATATGTTCATATTTTCTGGTTCTGCTCAGAATCCTGGCAGCAGCGTTCTGAATGAGCTAGAGCTGTCTAATGGTCTTTTTGGGAAGGCCAGAGAAGAGGTCATTACAATAACCCACCCTGCTGGTGATGAAAGCATGCACAAGTTTCTCTAAGTCTTGTCTGGAAACAAAGCATCTAATTCTTATTTTTTTATTTTTGAGATAATAATATGCTGTTTTAGTTATTGCTTTGACATGACTACTGAAACTAAGGTCCGACTCCAGAATCAAACCAAGATTCCTGACTTTATCAGGAAGCATATACAGGTTGAACAGGAGTGGCGCAAGAATTGAGCCTTACGGGCCTACGCATGTCATGGATGTCCACTTAGATTTATGGCCACCTATACTCACATAATAACCTCTCCCTTCTAAGTATGACCTGAACCATTTTAGGACCATCCCAGAAAGCCTGACACAGTTCTCCAGCCTTCAAGAATTATTTTGTGATCGACAGTGTCAAAATTGATAGTTTGCCTGTGTCTGTATTGAGGCGAATATCATTTATTATTTTTATGAGCACTGTCTCTGTGTGGTCGGAAACCAGATTGAAAATTGTCAAAGTAACCATTAAAACTTAAGAATTTGTTCAACTGATTGTAAACAACTTTTTCAATGATCTTGCCTATGAAAGGAAGATTTGAGATTGGTCTGTAGTTGCTCAATACACTCAAAAAAATATTTAGGCCTAATTCATAAGATGCATTTTGATTACATGTAACATTTCCATCCATTTGGATTACATACTTTTAATCTAAAAAAAAACAAATAAACTTTATATGATAGATATTTTTTAGATATATGTAAATGAAACCAGTAAAATTTATGTAATAGTTTTACTTAATCCAATGTGTTTTAAATGCATAAAAAAATGAATTATGTATTCTTTATTAATAAACCCAACTCACTTAAAATGCATTACATTTAGGTATCTTAGTAATAAACCATTTATACATTTGTATATATTCCTCCCCCATTCACCCTCCTAAATCACAATATGCTATAACAAAAAAGAATAGCCAGACCACTTGGTTTTACATTTTATCAATTTATTTAATACTTCAAGGCATTACTCATAAGGAAGCAAAAAAGAGCAGCTAACAACTAGCATGACAGCCATGGCTTATACACCTCGTATTGTGTGCAAAAATAAATAAATAAGTGTGTTTCAGACATTTCAGCCACAATCAACCTCAATCCACAAATAAGTGCAAACATTTTAACAGGCTGCAGAAATACAAAAAAACCTGAGGTAGACATAAATCAGTGACAACAACATTACTTTAACATTTTCAGAAATCTGTGACATGATGTAATAATAATTTAGAATGATTGGGTGGTGAGAAAAAAATGGCACATGGCTTAGTTTTTTGAGTGGCTGTGTGCCATTAACAATTTTCATGCATCTTTAATTACATGTTAGACATCAACTTTTAAAATTGTTAAAGGAATATTCCAATTTAATAAAACAAAAATCCTGATAATTCTCTCACACCATATGTTTATGTTTTACTTTGTTCAGTCAAGAAGAAATAAAGTTTGAGTTAAACATTCCAGGATTTTTCTCAATTTAAGACTTTATTTGACCTCAAGTTTACAGTTTCAATGCAGATTTAAAAGGGCTCTAAATTATCCCAAATAAGGCATAAGGGTCTTATCTAGCTAAATGATTGTCATTTTCAAAAATAAAAATAAAAGAGGAGTTTTAAATCACAACGTTTTGCACTAGCTGTGAGACACGCTAGCATGATATAATTGAAACTACCGCTCCAGTGCTAGAAGTGAGGAGAAAGAGGAGCGTTCAGATGTTGTTGTATGTGGAATGATACTATTAATGTCTTTGGGTCTGTTTATTATTTAAAATGGTCCACAAATGTGCATTTCACATTTGTGATGTGTAACCATTCGACATTATTACGTAGTACGCAATGTCGCACTGTGTGTCACATGGATAATGCAAGACAAGAAGTTGTGTTTTAAAAGTTTTCTTGCCGAAAATGATAATCTTTTGGATAGATAAAACCCTTATGCCTCGGTTGGGATCGTTTAGAGCCCTTTAAAGCTGCTTTGAAACTGCAATTTTAAACTGCATTGAAACTAAACTGTTGAGGTCCAATAAGGTCTATTAAATTAAGAAAAATCCTGGAATGTTTTTCTCAAAAAACATAATTTCTTCTTGACTGAACAAAAAAGACAAACATCTTGGATGACAGACAGTAAATTATCAGGATTTTTGTTTAATGAAAGTGCAATATTCCTTTAATGTTATAAAGTTCACTTATAAATGTACAAAAATGTACCCACTTTGAGGGGGATGTATCAGCGTGTCTGTCAGGTATTCACTGAAGCATCTTTCAGTGATTGCTTGGTTGTATCAAGTCCAGTTCCATTAGGATTTTTTGAAACGCGTCAAAGGTGCACTTGAGGTTCTTCAGGTAATTCAGTTTAAGTGCATAAATGAGTCCAAAAAACAATTTCACACCCATGTGTGACACCAAGTAGGTTTTGCAGAACTTCCACTGTCTGTGCAATCCCCAACTCACCAATTTCACAATTCTGGAGAAGAACAACAACAACAACAAAAAAATCAGTCCCAATAGCAGTCACAGTGAAATTTTCAAAAATGTGCAGGCAAATTGTTTTACAAACTCTGATATTTAAAATATGTAGACTGATTTAAATGTGTAAAATAATAGAACATTAGTCACAAAACCATCAAAAGACCTGAAAACAGATAAGCACCTTGTTTAAACATCTAGTTATCACACATGCACGTACACATACATGCACGTTCACACACACGGCATGTATAAATAGATAAATATAAAAATAGAGTAGGTTGACATACACTTACCACATATTCTTTAATTTGTCTCTCCATGCCTTCTTTGAGGTAGATACAGATGTCTTCATTCTTAAACTACAACAACAAGACAAAAAAACCCACATGATTTAATGATTTTCTTTAACAATATTTTATGTAGATAATAGTTTTTATAGAGACAGATAAAGATTTTGTCAGACGAAGAGTATGTATTTTTCTGTTTCAGAAATATTGTGTCCCACCATGTGTGTTCACTACCGGTGAAATGTTTGGAAAGAAGTCTCTTATGCTTATCATGCCTGCATTTATTTGAAAAAAACCCACCTGTTTCCAATATTGACAATAAATCATCATATTAAAATGATTTCTAAATAATCATGTGACACTGAAATTATGAAAATCCAGCTTTGCATCACAGAAATCAATATCTTTGTAGCATAACTTACATACCCTGCCTAGCAGGTTGTCCCACCATATAGAAGATGAAATGATGCTGTATCTGTAAAAAAAAGAAGTTTTAATTAGACACACACAATGCACTCAACAACATAGTATAAATGTAACATTCTTTTGTTAATAAAGTCACAGAGATTATTTTATTCTGATTAGCCTACAGTAGCCTATGACTTTATTTATTTCTTAGGTTTCAAACATTAAACCACAAAAAATATAAACAATAAAAGCAACAGACACTGCAGGGTAACTTACATTCCATAGTGAGGTGTATTTTACTCTGAAACATGCAACGCGTCACACATGTAATTAAACAACAGACAATTATAGTTTAGATAATCACATCAAACTTGTTAACTTTACTCACCCACAATTTGGCGATCTTTTGGTTTTTTTAAATATACACTGTTTAGGTCGGCCCAAATGACGTGTCGCTCCGAGTACGGTGCGTTTGGGTCAGTGTGAACACAACAGCCGCACTCGGGTGCGCACTAAACGACCGCTCCGAGACCGCTCTAAACAGGTGGTCTCGGAGCGGCTGTTGCCGAACTCTGGGGCGACCCACCTGTGGTGTGAACACTGCTGGACCTCGGGCCGAACCAAATACAGGAAGTTCTCCACATGTTTGAGCCACTGGGCTTTCGTTGTGACGTGAGCCGGGTGTTATATTGTGGGTTAACAACAAACAAGCCAATCCTGGTCCGTTGCATAGAGATTCGCTGTCTCCTTTACGTTTGAGCTGATGATTTTATAAATGCATAGCTGTCCTCCACACACAAATAGTGACATTACGGGCTTTTAGCAAACGGCTCCGTGAGAAAGGCTTTAATAGAACAGCTACGCAATTTCGCGTTAAAGCAAAGAAACTTTGCAAAGACGTGCATCGTTTATCTCCACATCTTGATAGCTGCGCTCTCTCTGTCAAGCTGGTTGTCGTGGAAACGTGGGGGTGGTCATGAGATGGTAAGAGCTGTCAGAGACCAATGACAGCGCTGACCGTTGTCACATGGTGTACGGTGCGGCATTTCGAGTAAAGTAAAAAATATATATATGTGAACACGGACCGCACTAACTGAAAAATGATACAATGTATTTTGGTGTGCTCCGAGGCCGCACCACGGTGCGCACCAACATATGTGAAAACAACCTTAGACTAGTGTGATGACGATCCAGACAATTCAATGCAAAATGGCGAAGTCCATGTGCTGTAGCGGCTGTTTTTGATTTTGGCGCCACCTCCTGACTGGAGTGTGAATAGGCGTCATTTCCGCTTCTACTAAAGTCAGTTTCCTGAAATATGTATGTAAACCAATCTCATAGAATTTATCCGGTTTGTTTCACGGCTAGCTTTATTTAATCCATATTCATACATTTTAACTGATTAAATCTAATAGTTTTTACATTGAACAGATTTATATATATTCTAATAAATCGGATTACATACATTTTGAAAAACGAGTATTTAAACAAAATCTAAATGATCCAAATACTTAAAAGTAAATATTGCCAGGAATCGTTTTACGGTGTTATCCAGGTTGCTCTTTTTCAGGAGGGGCTTAACAACTGCAAGAGACCTGTTATAGTCCCTTAAGTTTTTAAGGGAAAATGGGACTTAAGGACTTTGTAGCAACACATAGCAGAACTTAAGGTTATTCTTTAGCATTTAAGGATAAATACTTATTGACAGCCTTATGAGCCTAAGTGAACACTAAAGGTTTTATCTCGCAACCCATTTTTTATTAAGGGTACCCTCCCAGCTAGCAAAAATTGCGCGGGCCGAAATCGGAACGATTAATGCTGGAACACTCGGCCGATCCTCGGCATGAATCTAGGTCCGATTGCTCTGCGAGCGCTCGGTTTTCACGCGCCCCGAGGACACGGCCGAGCACTCAGTTTTAACGCGGCCCGATTGCGGAACCCCGAGTGAGAGGACGTAAGCTCCCCTCCAATCCTGTTCCTTATTTGGGCTTGTTTAATTTATTGATTTTATTGATTGGTTAATACTAAAATTGCTAAGCAACCATTATGCAACATTAACTGAAAATAAAACACACAAGGAAGAACAAGGATTTCACGTTTAATGCATTTTTTATTCACTTGAACACACATTCTCTCTCTCTCGTACACACAAACAGGTTTCCATGTTTTGTGGGGACATTCCATAGACGTAATGCATTTTATACCATACAAACTGTATATTTTATTCCCCTTACCTACCCCATTCCCTAAACCCAACCATCACAGAAACCCTTCTCCTACTTCACATTTACAAGAAACATCATTTTGTTTGATTTATAAGCTTGTTTCCTCATGGGGACACAAGGTCACAAAAATACTGGTATTCCTATCTTTGTGGGGACACAACGTGATAATTACCAGGCGCACACACACACACACACAATCAGTTCAAATACGAATTTTCCAAAAATCAACATTTTTAAATTTAAAACATTTTAATTCATTGTCTGTCTATTGTCTGGATTCGGCCACCATCCCTGTCATATGCTAGCACCGACCACCTGGTGATGAGGAGCTCTATCTCCTTTTCTGTGTTATCTTTGGTCAGGGCATTCCGGCGGACTGCATCTGAAAAAAAAACAAAGATAGAAGAGGTCAGCATGACCATGTGATGTTACTCATAAAACCACCAAAACTTATTTTGGATGCAGGGCTCTACGCTTACATTTCTTTTTAGTTTAGGAGCACATTCAAAAATTTAGGAGCACATTCTGATCAATGACAAAATCACCTTCCCATTATAAGGAGATATTTGACTATAAAATTTTAACCTTATTAAATTTCAAATTCATAAATTGAGTTAGAATAATAAGAGGCAATCAGGAAGAATAAGTTACCAATCAAATGAAATCAGTAGCAACACAATTCATCTTTGCACTGCAGAGGTGGCATATAACAGAAATGTGGGATTTAGTTATATTTACAGACTGTTTAATGAGGCTCAGAAGTAGCATTAATGCATTTCAATTTATGATAATGTTATGATGTTAATGTTTTAAATAGAGTTTGAGTATAGAAATACAATTATGATCAGTCTTGAAGAAAAAAAAAAGACTAACTTTTAAGACTAGTTTTAAAGGTTTATGCAACCAGCCACTGATCGAGTCAGTCGCACTGTAGAGCCCTGGGATGTCACTACAGTGCCGTTTCCAGCACTGACACTCACCCAAAACCACACTTTTCAAAGTGAGCCCTTTGAATGCAGGCGTTCAGTTGACCCCACTTCAATTGATGAGTCTCACCACGAAGAGTTCATTGTTTTTTTCAGGACCCACCCCACGGTGTCTTTAAGAGTCTTGTCTCCGACCATTGCAGGAAACACAGTCTGAAACAAAAAGACATGTACCTTATTAGTTATTTAAGGAATATAGCATGAGTGAAAATGAGGACTGACTTTTAGGAATGATCTGATTAAACCATAATTTACCTCACCAAATTCTTCTTCTCATCTGGATTATTTAATGTCTCCTACAAACATTGTAGCTCCTCAATAGTTGAAAGTGGGAGCCCAAAATGTGTTGGGTCTGGGGTGAAGTCTGCAACTGCTGCTCTCTAATAAAATCGAGCTGGATGAGGATCTCCTTAGCAATAGGCTTTAAGCTCCTTGTTTCCTGTCTGCCATTACTGGACAAACTGATAAATCCAGGTGTGTCTGATTATTGTTGTTGTGACTACTAAGCTCAGGCACACCTGGATTAATCAGTTTGTCCAATAATGGCAGACAGGAAACAAGGAGCTGGCAGAAGTTCAGGAAGTAGTGCAGCTGGGCATAAAGCCTATTGCTGTAGAACACAAGAAAAAGCAGGCATAGCAGATTACTAGCAAAACATTGTACGTAGATATGTCAGAGTAAACCGAGAGAGATCACTTTGTATAATTCCTACCTGTAGGCACAGCCTCCTGAGAAGACCTGTGTTGTGTGTCATATACTTGTGTGCCATGTAAGGGTGGGGTGTGCTAAAAGAAAAGAAAAATATGTTTTAATCTCATCACATATACCAAATAGGAATAGGCAAAAAAAGTGAAAATTTTTTTTTTAAATGTGGTCAATTCAATATCAATTCTCATCGTTTTTCTGTATTTATTTTCATTACATTATATCTGAAAAGCATTCCGGTTGAAGGAACTGTCAATGTCCCGATTGGGCCAGTGCTGCATGATCATAAAAGTTTACATTTTGCACGCATTTTTAAGCCTTGTCAATTTAAGCATTCAAGCGAAAGAGAACTTGCATGCGCTATGTGAGAAGAGCACACACTGGAAGCGCTTACAGCTGCGCGACAGCGTGCAAATTACGAAATTAATTCTAGTTCTCTACTTGCAAATTCACACATTTTTTTAAAAAATGCCGGCCTTTGCGAGTAAACAGACGGTTATGAGAAGAAGTAGAAAAGGAATGCATTCATTGCCTATCATAATTTGATCCGTGCATTAGTCTTAAAGTGGTAGTAACCTTCACCTGTCTGTGTTTTTAAATGTTAATCAAACTACAAAAGAGGAAGTCACTCCCTGCTTTTCACTGAATAACGATTTGTAACTTTGTGCAGATTAAATAAAGGTTAATCCTAATTAGTGAAGATATGCCGTGTTATTTTACATTTGATTACTTTTTCAATTTCTGTATCTGAAAAATACTGTTAGACCTACCTGAAATGCACAGATTTCTTCATTTGTATCTTTGTTCTATTGTACTTATATTGCATTGCTTGCATTTAATTTTTATTAACAACTATTAACTTGTCTTTAATCTATGAAATTTATATTAGTAGTTTTAGCTGTAGTATCAAAAATAGAATTGATAATTGTTAATTTTCACTGGTATTTAAAATATTGGGTGTCATAACCTTATTACAAGAATAAATGGGTAAAAACTACAAAAACTATTTCATTCATTTATTACTTTTTTTGTGGTGGGGCCAGTGAAAATGTAATCATTGAATCGAAAATCGCAATCCAATCAATTTGAGATCTAATGTATCTGAATCGATTTGAGACATCTGAAACAATACCCAGCCCTAATACCAAAGTGATTTTTTTCTCTCCATGGGCTATCTCGCCCTTCTTACTTGAAATCCAGTTTGGCCTGATGTCTGACTTCTGCCAGCTGCTGCATGGGTTGGGGTGTCTGTAGGTGTAGCACTCAGGCTGTTGGTAATGGAGATTGGAGACCACGATGGTGGACTAAGCGCTGTGATGTTCGCTGAAAGGGGAGAAGCCCGTGGACCTACAGAATTTCTACCTGTGGGCACAGCCCCCTCACAAGACCTGTTTTGTGTGCCATGTATGGGTGGTGTGCTAAAAGAAAAGTTGTTTTAATTAGGGCTGGGTATTGGCAAGGGCCTCCCGATACGATACGTGTCACGATACATGGGTCATGATAAGATACGTATCACAATACAATCAAAAATGTAAAAAATAGAGCTGAACACCTGCAGCTCTTTGAAAGATGCAGGTGTTTTTAAATTTTCTGCCATTTTCTCACTCCCTCTAACTTCTGAGACATTGGCCGAATGGCCGTATATGGCAGACAACTGGACAGTGACAACTATAGCAGCGGCGAGGAGGTCGTTTGACGCACACAGAGGGATTTGATGTTTTTTAAAATATCGACAGTAGAGATCGAAATATCGATACACTATCGATACAGCTAACTATCATGGTAGTTAGCTGTATCGATTTTTTTGCACAGCCATAGTTTTAATCTCATCACACATATCAGTCATCAGTCAGATCATCGTCAACAAGCTTACTGTCGTTCTTAATACCTTGCAGCAAATTAGACAACGATTTAACTGCTTTGTGTCTCAGATTAGATTTAAAATAATGCATTTGATCAGCCATTCTTACCTAAGAGCAGTGTTTATTTTAGAACAGCAAAAGCAAGATTACCTGAGGAAAAAAGAAAAAAAGATTAGCATTGTACAAAACCATACATAATGTCTTATTATACTAAACCATTACAATTTCCCTTTTTTAGTCCAAGCCCAACCCAATAACCATTATGACATTACCCAACTACCAGCATAACTGCACAGTGCATAAATTAGGGTCCATCAAGACATGTTTAAGTTTACATACAAATCTATAATTGTGACATTCCATACACTGGTATATATTAATCCGCGAATCACATGCGAGCCGAACCGTGGTTCGGATCAACTGCGATTTGTCACAGCACTACCAGCTAACATTTTGTTCCACTTAATTTTCTTCCAAAGAACACTATGCTTGTAAATATTAATCACGTAAATTGCATTTAATAAAAATTGCGTCCCATTATTTAACATCCCAGCTAGTCAATGCTAGCTTCGTTCGCGCCATAAAAGTTGGAGCCACTTTCATATTATCCAAAATTTGCACTACTTTTCTCAGACATGATAAATAATTTGATGTTGTCCTAATTAATAATTCTTAAATGAATTATGAATTCTTTATGTTTGTTTCATCTGGAAAAAAGTACATGAACATGTCAAAGGAACATGAACGAATCAATAATAACCAACATGTAATCAGCAACAGTTCGAAATAGAGTTAATATATGATGTGACGGGAACTCGATTGAAACTATGCTTAGCGTGAATGTTGATGCTTTTTAAGGAAACTGAACACAAGACTTACCTCAAGTTTAACGTATGGCGTAGGATCGAAAAGGGAATGGATGATTCAGTCAGGCGTTGAGTTTTATCTCACCCGTTGTACAGACGTTACTCCAGTGATGAGCTGAGCGTGCTGACGCTTTCTGCAGTTACCGTTGAAATCGGCTTCATACTGGCAAAAGGGTCGGAGCCGAGCACCCAGTTTAAAACAGCCGCCAACGTACGGGATTCATCTTAAAATGAATTTTTTGTATTTATCAGCTTACCCCGAGGCCATCCAAGATGTATGTGATTTTGTTTCTTCAGTACAACACAAATGTAGAAACTCCAACCGTTTCAGTCTGTATGCATGTGAATAGTAACAAAATCTCAGACAGTAAAAACATGCACAGACAAATCCAAATTAAACCCTGCCGCTCGTGACGACACATTGATATCCTAAGAAACGAAACGATCGGTTTGTGCGAGAAGCCGAACAGTATTTATATAATTTTTTTTTACCTCTAATACAGTACTATGCGTAGTCAAATGAGCCCGTGCACAGCACCTTCTTCTTTAGAGTTTTAATGGCGGGTTGCGAAGCAACTTCATAGGTGCATACCGCCACCTACGTTTCGGGTGTCCCTGTATAGCCCTCAAGCCGTGCATCCGATACAGTAGATGGCAGTATGCAACTATGACGTTGCTTCGCAACCCGCCATTAAAACTCAAAAGAAGAAGAAGGCGCCGTATTAGAGGTATAAATTATATAATACAGTTCGGTTTCTCACAGAAACCGATCGTTTCGTGTCTTAGGACATCAACGAGCAGCAGGGTTTAATTTGGATTTGTCTGACCATGTTTTGTTTTTTACTGTCTTTTGTTATGGACAGACTAAAACGGTTGGAGTTAAAAATCTACATTTGTGTTAAAGAAAGTCGCCTACATTGAATGGCATCCATTAAAACCATCCTTGATTTAACATAAGCCGAGTCATTTCCAAAAGTGGTCCAGATCATATAGCCAGAGCTGGGTTACCAGTTACGGTGAACATGAATCGGCCCAGTGCTTACAGCCAGAACAAAAATGAATGTGCCAGAGCGAGCTGCGGGGCACAATCGGCTCGGTTAACACACGCCGATGCCGAGTCTGAGCCGCAGCTGCCGCAGGGCAGCCGAGCTCGGGCCGATTATACATGCTAGCTGGGCTTAACCTTATATTTAAGGTATTTCTTAGCTTAAGGACTTTCATGCAACCAGGCACAGATCTGGTGTACACTAATTTAAAACCTGCCGCCAGAAGAAGTGACTATACATCATCTTTGTGAAATAACATTGGTTTTTGTGTGTCTTGTCATCAATTGCATCACTACGTTGGCTAAAGCCCGGTGCACACTGTGAGATTTCAGCCACGATTTAGCTGTCTGGGACAAATTTTGAAATCCTAAAAGATTTCTGGAATCCCCGGCTAAAATCTGCCGTCTTTGATCGCTAGTTTGACATGTTCACAGACAGCCAATTAATGACCGTTGCAATCAAAATTATCCTCCGACAAAAATCTGGCAGTGTCAGAAATTTTGAGACACAATCCTGCTGTGTGACATCTTCCTACGACAACCGGCAGATCAAGAACCAATAGAAGCACAGAACCCGATGATGCAATTAGTACGGCGTCAACAACAAATCAACGCAGACAAATGTCAAAAAGAGCCAGGTTGACTATACAGCAGGAGGAGAAACTTGAGGAGTTATTGAAAGATAAAGAGTGTTTGTATGTGTCATCGCCACTGTACCATGATAGGATATTAATGAAGCAGCCTGGAGAGAAAACGCGCTGGAAATTCAAATGCCATGTACTCGTCTCCTTCTTCTTTTTATGCTTATTATTAAAATGAACAGTAAATGTTGTTTCGGTTTGTTAGCCTTCGCTTTAGCGTGTGTTTGCACAGCCGTCGTCGATCGATGACGTAAAACTGCGGACACGTTTGTTTGCGTGCGTCCGATTTTTAAAAGTCTTTTAACTCGTACAGTCTGACATTGATGGAAACTGAAATCATATAGTGTGACATGGACTTAACTACGATATTGATCGCACAGTGTGGCAAGCAACAATCCTAAAGGACTATTTAAAATCGCACAGTGTATACCGGGCTTAAGAATGTGAAGCGCAGTTGGCTGTCGTGACAGACTGCATCATGCTCTAATGTTCTGTGCCCAGTTGCATGAAACTCCTTAAGTGAGGGTTTCCCTGAGGGAGAAAAAATCCCTGAGGTAAGGGATTTATTTAAGAGCGTTGCAACAAATGTCTTAACTGTCACCCTTACCTAAGTGTTTTATACTAAGTATTTTACGGTAGTCTCTGCCAAAACACGGCAGCGGAGAAGCGGTTGCTATAGTTACAAAATCTCACAGCTCAACAGATGGCGGATTTGTGTACAATGAAACGTCGCAAATAACAGACTGTAATGTATCGCATGTATAAAACCTAAAAGTAAATCAGACTGGAAACACTTTAGATTGACAGACGATCAAACCGCTATTCTCCTAATAAATGTGCATCACTTTTCTCTTAGGGATTATTTCGATCAGTAGAAATGCGCGTTGGTACTTCATTTTCTTAAATAACCATAAAATCAGCCATCGCGTGTGACGTTAAGGGACAGGGCCCGGTTGCATAAAGCACCATAAGTGTAATTTTCCCTTAAGTTCACCCTTATGTTACCCTTAAACTTAAGGGTGTTGCAGAAAAACCCTTAAGTTTCTTCTGTTGCGTCTCCATGGCAACAATAGTATTTTATAACAACAAACCGTGGTCACTATCATGAAACACTTAACGATTACCCTTACCTTAGAGAACCGTTTAAGGGATTATATGCAAAACTCTTTAATTATTATCTTATAGTAGTTAAGGGGAATTTACCCCTTAAGTGTCATACTTAAGGGAAAAAACTTAAGGTGCTTTATGCAACCGGGCCCCCTTAAGTTTTTAAGGGAAAACAGGACTTAAGGACTTTGTAGCAACGCATAGCAGAACTTAAGGTATACTTTAGCATTTAAGGGTAAATACTTATTAAAAACCTTATGGTTCACTTAAGGGTTTTTCTTGCAACCCATTTTGAATTAAGGGTACCCTTAACCTTATATTTAAGGGATTTCTTAGATTAAGGACTTTCATGCAACCGGGCACTGGTTTATATTTGAATGAGATTTGACTGTTTGCATTGCATTTATGGATTTCTTCATATTAAATAATCGTATGGCTTCAGTTTCCAATACAAATTGTTTGTAATACTTTTATACTATTATTTTTCTTTGTGTCAATTTATGCTATAAATACCCCTGTGACTATACTGTCACTGGAGTGTTGTGTTTTAAATAATTGTGAACCAGTTGGGTTTAGGGTAACTGTGGGGTTAGATGCTCCATAATATCTTTTTTGGGCGGGCAGTGATTCAGTGATTCGTGTAGGTTGTCTACAAATTGGAAGGTTGGTGGTTCAATCCCCGGCTCCACCTGACCAAGTGTCGAGGTGTCCTTGAGCAAGACACCTAACCCCAGCTGCTCCCGAGACACACATGCACGCAGACACACAGACAGAGACACACACACGCACTTACGCACGCACTTTGTTCAGTCATGTAAAACCACAACATCTACTATAATAGTAACGTTACACATTTCATTCAATTTGAGGACACTGAATATTTATACTCTGTATTAATTCAGACAACCCAATACAATCAATACAGTTCAGATGTGTATTCCTTTCGTTTCTATGTTATACCAAGTTTAGCGAAAACACGGTGGTTCCCTTTCAGTCGGTCACTACGACGTCACGTCGTGACCGACGAATTGGGAACTCGCTTAGAGAGACCAATCTGCTTCGTTTACTACTAAAACGCCAATGAACTTGGCATTGAGATATTTGCATAATGCTGGCGCCGCCCCGCCAGGTGCCTTTATAAGCAGCATGTGCAAATAGGGAAATAAGCTTTTTCGCTTCGAAAGCCGGCTTTATCTGCTACTGAGAAGCTACTCTCTGCTCTTCTGGGAATGGTTGCTGAAGTTGATTGACAAGCAGTACTAACACAGCGGACGCTCGCAGTAATCCACGGCTCTGCATCTTTTTTGTTTTGAGTTTAGTGTGTGCGTTGCCTTCCCTGTGCGCATCATCAGCTGAGCACCTAAAGAGTGATTTCCCTAAAAGAGTGATACGTGAGAGCTCTGTGTCTTTTTAAAGGCAGCCACTCTCTCGTATATGCGGAGATCAGCGTCCTTTTCAGGATAACTTTTCGCCCGTGCGATCTTGGATGCGAGAAGTATAGGGTTCCAGTGACGGTCACGAGCGCTGTCTTCGTGCTCAGGCATCGAGCACTCCGGGGCTGCGTTCGTGGAGAGTTTCTGTTCTCTCTGTGTGAGCATAACCCTCTTGGATTGCGGAGACGACTGTCGTTTCTACGGGAACGCTGTCCGCGCCTTTGCAGTGCTGACGCCGCCATGGTGCGGCTGTCAAGCGCTCGCAGGGCGCCCTTCGCGTCACTACGCTGAGTAGGACGGAGGATGCGTCCTCCACCTACCGGCCTTCTCATCCTCAGCCGGTTGAGGCTCCGGTGGAGACTGCAGAGTCGTGTTCTATGATGTCTGCCGAATCCATTGGACCTCCTTCTGGTCCCGTCACTTCTGCAGCATCAGAGGGGTGTCCATTTTTCCTCCGAGGCAGAGTCGTTCCGGAGATGGCGGCCGTGCCCGCTCGAGCGGCGGAGACGGTAGAGTTGGAAAGGTTAACCCCTCTCCGCCCAAACCGTCCCGCCCACATGATTGGTACTTCGGAGCTGCTCGGGCCTCTCGGTCCTCTCCTCCTGTGCCTTTCTTTCCCGACGGCACGAAGAGCTGACGTGATTTGCGGCCGTCCGGCCGTTCAGCTTTCACCCCTCACCTCCCTCACCAACGGAGCCGCTAAGGGCGGGGACCCCTTCAGTGGAGCGGGATGCGTTCCTGGAGGGACCACCCAACCCTTCCCTCCCGTGTTTGTAGACAGTCGTCCGGTTACGGGCGCTGTCCGTCAGGCATGCGGAGAGGCGGCTTCAGCCCTGCACGCAATAACGTTGCTACAGGTTCACCAAGGATTTACGAGGGAGGCCGCGACCTTCAGTCGTGCGATGTCCACCACAGTGGTTCAAGATCGCCACCTTTGGCTGTGTCTGGCTGACATGACGGACGCAGGCGAGAACAACTTCTTGAATGCTCCTGTCTCACAGACCGGCCTCTTCGGCGAGGCCGTGGAGTCGTACAGCTCCGCTGCGCAGACTGAGGCGATCTCCTAGGTCATGCCCCGGCGAAGGAAAGCTGCCCTTGGTCCACCACGCCGGCTCCTCAGTCTGCCTCTCGCCGTCGGCGTCCTGCGGCGACCACCTCCGTTCCCCTCCTCGGACCCCATCTCGGCAGCGCAGGGGAACCGGTCGTCAGCAGCTCGCCCCGCCCGCTTAGCCGCTTCCCGTGAAATTCGGGAGTTTAAGTGGCCAGTGAAGGGCGACCCGGATTGGCAGAGGATCACTCTTCAGGAGATGGAGCTCCTTCCCCCGATAGAGGGTCGGGTGGAAAATCCTTGGTTTGCATATGTTCCACCGGCTGTTCGGCCCGTACCCACTTAACCACACATAAGAGTGCATTCCTCTTCCCTCTCTAGGTCTCCGGAGGATCGAGAGAGCCGTGAGCGGGTCCACACCAGCTCCCCTACCTCTCCTCTATCGCCAGCGGGTGACCTGAGGAGTCCGAGCTCTCCGCTGAGGAGACCGGACCACCAGCACCCTCATCGGAGTCTGCGCTCTCCGTAGAGGAGACCAGATGACCGTTACCCTCAGCGGGCTCAGGTCAATGTCACACACACATACTGTAGATGTTTATGCTGTCACAGCAGACGCACCGGCAGTCCCACCTGTCTCGCTTCGCTGCCCCACCGCGGGTACTTCGGTAGTGTCGTTATTTGTCCTCGTACGGTGCCTGGGTGCTTGGCTTCAGTTCCCAGCCCGTTTCGTTGGGTTTTACGCACGATCCGCCTCGGTTACGAATCCGGCACTCCCCAAAATTCGGGCTTTCGTTTCACTGTGGTGAAAGCGTCCGATGCACATGTACTGCGTGCAAAAGTCGATATCCTGTTGGCGAAGGATGTTCGAGCCGGTCCCTCTTACCGAGATGATGATGATAGGGTTTTTCCAGCCTTTATCTCATAGTACCCAAAATACGCGGCGGGTTACGATCGATTTGATTTACGCACCGGCTCTACGAAGGTGTTCTTTTTGGATGATAACGCCGAGGCTCGTATTTCAATATTCAGATCGGTTTGCAGCCTTAGACCTGTAAGACGTGTACTTTATGTGTCCATCTCCCCTCGCTTTAGACCGTTTTTTCGCTCTGCGTCATGGGGTGGGCATATTAATACTGAGTACACCATTCGAGCTGTCTCTCTCTCTCTCCGTGTCTCCATGTGCTAGTCACGGCATTAAAATATCAGAGAGAGAGCGTTGTTCGCATTCTGCTTTTATGTACGTCGACTTATAATAGCCCGTTCTTAGCAGACGTGCGCGAACACAGAGAGTTAATGCTTCGGCATCTCGCTCGTTTAAGTCTTCAGGTCGACTGGGAAAGAGCAACTTTGCCCCGTGCAGAGGATCCTTTTTCTCAGTATGGAAATAAGACTCGATCGACTAATTGGCGTGTTTTATAAGAGCGCGCAACCTAGTCAGTTCTGACTTGCCTCGGTTTAATTCGAGGGAAGTACGCGGTCCCTCTGAAACAATTTCAGAAGCTCCTGGACATATGACAGCATGCTGCGGCTGTGACACCGCCCGAGCTGCTTCATATGAGACCGCTTCAGCGTTGGCTTACGATCGAGTCTCGAGGAGAGCGTGGCACACCGACATACACCGTGTAAACATTACACCTGCGTGTCATTTCAATTTTTCCCCGTGGTAGACCCGGCATTTCCGATAGAAGATATGCCCCTGAGGGGTCTCCTGGCATTCTCAAGCATGCAATGCCCTCAGCACGGGATGATCAGCCACGTATGACGGGCTTGCAGTCTCAGGGGTGTGCATAGCACCCCAACTGCCGCGAGCGGTGCGCTGTATATCTGGGACTTGTACGCTCCGCTATGGAGATGCGAGGGAAGGATGTATTAGCCGTCACCGATAACATTGCGACTGTTGCGTTATTTACCGTTAAGGCGGTTTTGCGCTCTCGTCACCTGTCGCATCTCGCTCGTCATCTCCTCCTTTGGAGTCAGAAGCATCTGAGGTCCCTTCGTGCCATTTTCATCCCGGGTCGCTCAATACAGCGGCAGACGCGCTTCCCGAGCTGTGCCCCCGGCGAATGGCGACTCCACCCCCAGACGGTCCAGCTAATTTGGAAGAAGTTCGGTCGTGCGTAGATGGATCTGTTTGCGTCGCCGGACGATACCCACTGTTGCCTTTTTTATTCACTAACCGAGGGCAGCCTCGGCGTGGATACGTTGGCACACAGCTGGCCGCGGGGGATGCGTAAATACGCATTCCTTTCAGTGAGCTTTATCGCGCAGACACTGTGCGAAGTCAGGCAGGACGAGGAGAGCCTTTTTAATAATCGTCCGTACTGGACGACTGGGAATTGCTTTTCATAGTTAATGCTCCTCGCGACAGCCCTCCCTGGCGGATTCCCCTGAGGAAGGACTTTCTTTCTTTAGGAAGGGGCACATTGGCACTCGCGCCCCGACCTGTGGGATCTCCATGTATGGTCGTTGAGCGCGCGCAAGGTTTAGGTGATTTATCGCAAACGGTATCTAACACCATCGACGCGGTTCGAGCACTGTCCACAGATGGGCTTACGCGCTTAATGAAACCTTTTCGTCACCTGGTGCTCTTTGCAACGCGAGGACCCCAGAGAATGCCCATTAACATTGTGCTTTATATCTTCTACATAGGTTAGATGGTAGGCTGTCCCTTCGCCATTAAAGTTGATATCGCCGCTATTTCTGCTCGTCACTCACTCACTTATTAACGGCAGATCAGTTGGCCAGCATGATTTGATTATTACATTTAAGAGGCGCTCGCAGGCTAAACCCCTCGCGCCCTCCCTCTATTCCTCCTGAGACCTGTCCATGGTGCTGAAGCCCTTCAGGTCCCCCATTTCAGCCTTTGCAGTCTGCGAGTCTGAAGTTTTTGTCAATGAAACTCTGACCCTGCTAGCATTGGCCTCCATTAAGAGAGTAGGGGATTTACATGCATTCTCTGTTGACGATTCGTGCTTTAGTTTGGTCCTGCTGTCTCACTGAGACCCAGACCAGGCTACGTGCCCAAAGTTCCCACCACTCCCTTCAGAGATAAGGTGGTGAGCTTGCAAGCGCTGCCCCCGGAGGGAGTAATTCTTTCCTCACCAGGGAGGGCACGGAGAGCAGACTCGCAGGTCGGCTTGCAGCCTCCAACTGAGGCTCCTAATTGAGTTTCAGTATGGAAGGCCATCAGAGCAAAAATGCGTAATGGTTTGAATTGCTCTTCCTCCGATGCCTTGGCAGCCTTTGTTGCGGAGCATTGGCTGTCAGCCTCTCACTAGCTGTATTCTTACGAACCTACGTGTTTGGCTTGGGCTCCACATTGTGTCCCAACGGGTTCCTTTGTGAGTATTATTCCGTGGGGTTAATCCTACCAGCCCACGTTTCCCTTAGCAGAGCTCTGCTTTGCTTACACAGCCACGGCTGTCATTTTTACCTCAACTACGGTTGACTTTCGCCCACCAATAGCCCTTAATGGGGTGGTGGGTTCCGCAGCGTCCCTATACCGCTCAGATAGGGCGCTTCCCAGTCGCTGGCACTACTGTGGGGTTAAAGGAACATCTAGTGCCCGGCCTTCTGCCTTAAAACCTAATTCTCCTTCTCCTTAAGTGGAACCGGAGGGCTTTACGCAGACACTGGAAGAGGTCAGCCCTCAGTGGCGTTTTGGTAGGGATTCCCAATTCGTCGGTCACGACGTGACGTCGTAGTGACCGACTGAAAGGGAACGTCTCGGTTACGGATGTAACCCTCGTTCCCTGAAGGAGGGAACGGAGACGTCACGTCCCGTCGCCACAGGGCTGCTCCCTGCTGTTTATCGACTGGTCACTTTCTCCCGGCTTTCTCAGCGAAAAGAAGCTAATTTCCCTATTTGCACCTGCTGCTTATAAAGGCACCTGGCGGGGCGGCGCCAGCATTATGCAAATATCTCAATGCCAAGTTCATTGGCGTTTTAGTAGTAAACGAAGCAGATTGGTCTCTCTAAGCGAGTTCCCAATTCGTCGGTCACGACGTGACGTCTCCGTTCCCTCCTTCAGTGAACGAGGGTTACATCCGTAACCGAGACGTTTATCTGATAAAATAACCTTAGCGTGTATGTTTACCTTCGCATGCTGTCGTCTTGTCATATTTGTAGTGTGACCAGATTAGACGCTAGCTCTGACATTTTTGTTGTTAATGAGACATGTGTTCGGACCGGGTGCACCGCAAAACGTTAGCATGTTGCTAACGAGCGAAGTCAACTGAAATCAGCCAAAGCTGGGTAACTAAGACTGTACAACTAAATATAATGTAAACAACCTGTTGTGAAAACGAACTTTGCCGCGGCTTTTTAAAATGCCTCTGCTACCTGCTGCTGCATAGATCAACCTACCCTCAAAGATTCGCTCTGATTGGATTTCTTCCCAACTGTCCCACAAAATGAGTAGCTCTGATTGGATCTCTTCTCCATTCGTCCCTCCCTAACATTTTCGTCTTATTTTTATTCGTTGACTAAAGTGTCAGTTATATTTCGTTACAGTCTTCGTCATCATATATGATTTTATTTAGTTTTTATTTAGTTTTCGTCCGTGAAAAGGTTCGTTGACGAATATTTTTCGTCATCGTCTTCGTCAACGAAATTAACACTGCTTTGTAGCTTTTTCAGTGCAAGCCCGTTTACCAAACAACTTTGTAACTATTTGCTTACTAGCACATTGAAACGCAACTGAGTATATCTACATATGAGTAATCATATTAACAACGTTGTCTGGCAAGTTTATTGTATTCGTAATTGTGTATATTAAAGTTGTTTTAAAGTATTGAGGTAAAACATATAGATACTAACCTGAAACCCCAAGCGCTGTAGCGATCGATCTAAACGCATTCCCTCTTGCGTTGCGGTTGGTGTAAATGGCCACACCCACTGCATACAGCTCTGGTCTCTCTTCCCAAAGATCCACTAACTCCTCTTCTTTCTGATTTGTCCAGAAACCTGCCATTTTTACTTTAACTTTGCCACACTCAGCCCCTTTTACTACCCGTCTTTTCAATGGACTTGCCTCGTCGTCATGGCAACGTTTCGCAGATACGTCAGAGTTTGTTTGCGTTTGTTGGAAAAGTATACCACACTGCTCAGACAGTCCACGACGCTACAAACTATGTTCAGTCGGGTGAAAACAGACTCCGACCAACACCAACAGACACAGACAGGGGTATCACACTGGTCCAACAAACACCGACAGACGCGTCTGTCAGCGTCTGTCAGCATTTGTCTGTGCAATGTGAATTAGCCTTTATTTGTGTTTTTGTAATCGTTATAGTAGAAACACAATAAGGGGCAAGCGTGATAAACCTATCAATGTTTGTTTACAGCCGCCGCCATTACTCCCTCACGTGTTGAACATGAAAGCAGTATGTGTGCACACACGAGTGATCCTGTGTTTAATAAACTTGCTATGCGGAGATAAGCGCCTAGACGCAACTGAATAAGGATTGTACTGTTTGCAATGGTGTTTTTTATAAGAATACCAAAAAGCCTGACTCGTTTGCGTATGTGCGCTCGCATCGCATGAAATGTTTGACGGAAGAACAAAAAAAACACTCGCGTCTGGAGATACCGGCACACATTCCCAAGTAAATAAGGATTTAGATGTCATGGTTGGTGCATTCGGATGAAACAACAAGGAATGGAGAGACTGGATTGTGAATTGCGTATCCATTGACTGCAGGAGGCACGAGTTATGCATATGGATGTCTCTGCTCGTTCACTTCAATGACGCGGGGGTGTGGCGATCTCATCTCATTACAGATAAACAGGTAACAAGAGAAAGACGGTACTTCTCCTCCTTCTCATACAGTTTACTCCGAATGACAATATCTGTTTTCGATCTCACTTACATCATTTAAAAGCTGACTTCCAAGCATTATGTAGACATTTATCTTTTGTTTCTATGACATATATTCGTTAAGTTACAGTTAATTTTTCTGACGCGTCTCTGAAAGGACTTCACTGAGGGAGAGAGAACAAAAAGTGCATCATGTTTATTTTCTTAATTATGCGAAAAGCACAACATTCTGTTTTTATTGGGAGTGGACAGAAAAGAACTAGACACTTTAACGTTTTAAATGATGTATAAATCATATCTGTATGTCCAAAATCAGCAGAGTTATCTAAGTCTCTTTGCGGAGTGAATGAAAAATAAAGAGTTTGCAGCGCCCACAGTCGACCCCAGAGTGTTAACTCTTTCACCGCCATTGACGAGATATCTTGTAAATTAAGAGAAAACGCTTCCCCGCCAATGACGAGTATTTCCATATTTCCGCAATACCGCTATTATCCACAAGGTGGCGCCCTTCCGCAACTTTTTAAACGGAAGTATTGCCCTATGGCAAGCGGCTGCATGTCCGTGTCTGTTTTAAAGAACGCTCTTAATGGGATCTCTATGAAAAGTCCGTCACAAAAATGGAATTATCTCTGCTTTTTGCTCAAAATGTGGTGATTTTGCAGAAACCTACCCATATTCAAAAGCTGAGTACAAAAGAACCACTTAAGGTAGGATGAAACGTTTTTTTTTGTTTGAAAGCAGAGGGTCTGTTCCTTCATTTGGTATATTGTATGTTTATATATTTAAAGAAGAACATTTTCTGGAAGGCATTAAACTTTGGTGAAAATCATGGAAAAACGCTGGCGCTGGCTGGCAACTTTTTTAAAAAACGAGTTAAATATAAAAAAATTGCTATCTCAAACATGGAGAGGCTTCTTCGTGATCTCAACTAACAGATTCTGCAATAAAACGAAAATAAAAAATGTAAAAAACGCTTGGGTTACTCACGTAACCTCTGTTCCCTGAAATAACGGGAAGGAGCATTTCGTCAGTTGCTGACGCTATGGGGGAAACTCCTGTTTACTCCGTGATTGAAGCATAATGGATAACGTCTGTAAAAATTACAGACCTATGGCGTTCGAGCCCGCGAAAGGGGCGGGACTATGCCCTATAATAGTCCGAAAAAAAGCGCCATAACTCACTTGCATTCGACTGAAGCCAGTAGCCGAATGAAGCTCGCTGCATAGGCGTTTGTAGCATGGCCAACTACGCAATGCTCGTTCCCGTTATTTCAGGGAACCGGGGTTACGTGAGTAACCTAAGCGTTCCCTTTCAATACGGTTCACTTCGCATTGCGTCAGTTTGCTGACGCTATGGGGGAACGTAATCCCATCACGCCGTGCATACACAACGGACTGAAGTGCCTTACCGGAGAGACACTGTATGTGGCCCTTTATCCAGCATATTCACAGCTTTTAGGCAAAGTGTAAGCACCATATAAAATGTTAACGCGCATACGGTGGGGTTTTAAACGCACCGAGAAGCACATAACATAGCACAAGACGGCAAGATCAGAGAGCATGCAGCGGGTGTGCGAGAATTAAGTAAGTCCAGAGTCACGTTGGTGAGCTCGCTGAGCGCACCCCGATGTACACATAAAACACATGAGCGTGCATGGTTAAGCCGAGAGAACCTGCGCTTGTAGGGCAGGGACGTCTAAGCTGTAAAATCTGACAAACGTAGACGGCGAGGACCAGCCGGCCATGTTGCAGATATCAAGAATAGATACTCCTGTAAACCAAGCCCATGATGAAGCCAACTTCGCGCAGAGTGGGCTAGCATCATAGCTCATTGAGGAAGGCGTGAGCCAGTGCGATGGCTTCAACAATCCATCTAAATAGCCACTGTTAGTAACTGGCATACTTAGTGAGTGATCCCCGAAGCTCACGAACGGCTGATCTGACTATAATATGCGGCAGAACGGTTCCTAGTGTGGGATTATACAGATACCACAATAGTGGGAACCCAGATGAGCCCTTGAGCGCATCGGGGATGCATATACAGTAGGTAATATTATAGTGCACAGGTCGGTGAGCTTCCCAAGCGCGCCGTAAATGTGTACTGACAATAAATTGTGTGCACACGGGTGAACCCTTCAGTGCACCGTGAATGCGTATAGATAAATCAGTGCACCGAACGCGCCGTGAATGTGTACAGATATGATTGATGAACATAACGGTGGGTATCCAACACACCGTGAACACAGATGAACAACCACAGTGTGTATGTGTCACAAATGGATAACACAGCCGTGTATACAGGTGAGCTTCTCCAAGCGCATCTGTAGTGTATACCGAAATGTTATAGCGTGCATAAGTGAGCTTCTCTAAGCGCACGGTGGACGCATATAATTAAAACCCTATCGTGCATACAGGTGAGCTTACGGGCGCACCTTTTAATGCAACAAACCCCAGTAGTGCGCAAGGCAGGCATGTTGAAGCTATAAAATTGATGATGATGATGTTGACAGGTGCGCTAGTGAGTGATCTGTAAAGCAGATGAACAGCTGATCGTCTGATGCATGTCAGACGTATCTGTCATTCAGGACCTTGGACAGTTCCAGAGTGCTGCGCCTTGGGAACCATCCGCATCTGAGAAATGACAGGCTTGTGAATAATGAATGGTCGTTCGTAAAAGCGTGGTTCGCTGTTACCGCCGCCACATAGATATTAGCGTAGAGGAAGAGAGCCACCGTGCACGAGCCTCTGTAGTGATGAGAAAAGTGTTCCACACCACAATTTGTGGGGTTTAAGACTTTTCGCCGTCACCGGACAAGGATAGATAAACTTTGCATAAAGACGCCTCGTGAAAGTCCTAGCAGCTCGTGTCATCGTGTCATAAGGCATGTAGGTCGTGTCTCACGGATGCAATCTCCACACACCCGTCGTAACGGGGGAATATGTCTGCACCTTGGTAGTTTAAGCACGAGATGCGTATCACTCTGATTGAACATAGCTTATAAAGGAGATGACTCGTCAGCTTGTACAGGGGCGAGATCTCAGCCTGGCTCGGTGAATAATGAAAACCACCGTAGTTGGCTCGACCGCATGTCCAACCCACAGCAGATGCTGGGCGAGCTCGTAACGATAGCACTTCATGCAGCCGTGTGTAACTCAAAGCATAAGTGTCAGCTCGGGGTGGGACCTTTGCTTAGTTAAACTGAAGTGGTCTTATGAACAGAATGCCACGATATTCAGCTTTCTGGGACTCGCTATGGGGGTATGTGAGCCCGTCTTAGACGAGATGCCGCGCGTCTGACTGTGAGCGCGCTCTGGTGTTAAGCTCGCTTTCCGAGCATCATAAACGAAACTCATTGTGGCGGGTAGCAAGCTCACTTGAGGTTGATATTACCCTTAATTTCTCCGAGTATTGGAGCGGAGCAGAGGTGTGAGCGTCTTCGGATCCACTGATATAAACTAGCCATATGGCCGAAAAACATCATAAACCGCTTGGCTGTAAGCTTTTGAGTGGCCGTCCGGAGAGGGCGCGATTCAAACGCTTGGAGCCATGAAAAGGTCTGAGGCTGCCGTCTCTCTAGTAAGAGAAAATAACAGCCTGCTCGCTTGCCCCGTCAGTATCGTAGCGGAAAAACTGAGGTGGGCTGCGAGTAAATTTCAGCAAGAAAGCGTCTGAATTATTGTTTAGAATCCGGTGTCCTGGGAATGGATCGCCAAACCGGGGTTTTTCGGCGAGCGTCGATACAACTATGGATGGTGGGCCATGTGTGTGTATATTGACTGCTTGTCGGTAAAGCAAAAAAGTGTTTAGAGACACCGTACAGCCTTGGGGTTTCAATACACAGTATAGTAAGCACGGAAATTGCTCTTAGAGAGGAATTAAATACCGTTCGCCACTACAGTAAGGTTTCATAACCGACAGTATTACATGTGAATGTTTCTGGATAAACAGAGCACACAAAAAAACATTTCAGGGCAGTCCAGCCGAGGCGCGATTTAACCCTTCCTCTCCCAGACAGTCTGTTCTCTGTCGACGCAGCTATGCTGCGAGTAAGACCAGAGCTCGGACGTTCAGGTGCACGAGCCTCTGTAGTGATGGTGACCAGAGCGGCTCACAGAGCAGAGCAGTATGTCTAGGTGGTTTGATGTCAGACTGGACCCATCACGCAGAGAGGAAGTCTGCCGTGAGGCCCGCAGTTTTGTTGTTTATTAAAAAGGGCAGAAAAAACGGGATATATAAGAAATGTACCAATATTCAGCGCACAGATATAGGACGGGACTGAATAAGGGGAGGTGTTCGGGCCTGCCTCTGATTCCGTCTAAGCCAGTGAGAAATGACAGGACAGACAAACATAGTGAGCTCTACCGAAGTGAGACAGACTCAGGCCGGTTAGGCTCTTATAATAAGTGTTCTTAGTGCTCCAATAGCAGCGTGTTGAAGACGAATGAGATTGCGCCGCTCCAGGAGGGGAGGGGCATGAAGCTTTGTATTCGCTGAACACTAGACAGCTGCACTTAGAGGCAAGGAGCCGTAAGACAACGTGCTAACTCTAGGATAACCGTGCATATAAGAGCGGTCTCGGCGTGGGAGGTCCCAGACCGGCGACGCGCTCAGGAGAAATTCATAGCAGAGAGGCTCACTCGAGCCGCTGTGCTGGACGCTGCACCTGCTCTTTTAGCTATAGCTTTATATTAAAAATATTGATCTTACCGGGCGGCCGCAGGGGAGACCTCGTCAGGCATGTGTCCGCTGCACAGGGCTCGTACCAAGGCAAGCGAAGGCTATTTTCGGTTCTCAGCCAGAAAGCGGCAGGGGAAGACGCTAGACCTGGATTTTGCTATCTTCGGTTCTCAGACGGAAAACGGCAGGGGAAGACGCTAGGCCTGGATTCCACTGCAGGGCTTGTGTCGACAGCGAGTAAGGGGCCAGTCACACCAAAAGCGCTTTAAACGCTTGCAAACGCAAGGCGCGACGCACTGCCTTTTTTAAAAAAAGAGCAGTGCGACACGGCTTTTCATATTGCTAAGCAACCACCGAGTCAGCTGTCTTGTCAATCAAATATTGAAGCGTGAGCGCTCTTTTGCTGTTAACTGTCATATTAGCAGAAACTTTAAAAAGAGGGCGCTTGCTCTAACCTTGTTTGAGGGAGAGAGTGAGCGAGTGTAGTCCGGTTCTTCAAAGCAGCTGTAAACTTCCCTCACCACAACGTAAGGCCCGCCTCTCCCCTCATTCGATTGGACAATGCAAAGACGCGAATGACGTCGGGCGCTTCTCCGCTCTCAGCGCTCCTTCAAAAACGCGTGCGCGGCAGGCGGCAGAAAACCGCAAGGCGCTCGGCGCGCATATACAGCGCGCAAACGCGCCCTGCCCATAGAATATCATTCAGAAAAGGCACCTGCAACTGCCATAAACGCTTTTGGTGTGACTGGCCCCTAAGGCGTCTTCTTCTTAGGAGCAGCGAGAGATTCGCGCTGAAGGAGAAAATTAATGAGCTCTTGACGCTTGATCCAGGGCTTATATAAGGACGTGTGCCACGCCGCGCTCAAATGTCATTGGTCTGTATTTCTACAGACGTTAACCAATAGGCTTCAATCGCGGAGTAAACAGGAGTTTCCCCCCATAGCTTCAGCAACTGACACAATGCAAAGTGAACCGTATTGAAAGGGAACAATATTTGTCACACACAGCAGCTTTTTATGTAACTTTAAGGGTTTTCTGTAAAATGATATAAAGATATTACATTTATTCCACTGTATGTGGTTATGAGGACACTTCAAATATTTTTAGGCAGAAATTGTATACAAAAAGGGTATTAGTCCTCCCTTCAGTTGGAGTAAAATAACTTTTGCATAGATTATGATAGAGAAAAAATTCCTTTTTCCTCTGTAATTGGAATCAAACAAAACTGTCTGCAGGTTGCTGGAGCACCCAAAGTTATACACTTTCAAAGAAAGACTTTAGAAAAAAAAAACATCAAAAAGTGCCTATTTATTTTTGTGTTTATTAGAGGACTGACAACAAATATAACCATGTTTAGCACTTTCAACAGTGTTTTCTGTCATTTCAAAGGGTTTCCTGTAAAATGATACCAAACTTTTGTATGTAAACCTCTGCACGTATGAGAAGCTTTTGAAATTGGGTAGGCCAAATCCAGGCGAAAATCCCCAAAATAGCCTCAGAGTAGAAGAAGTTAAAACATTTTTCCTGTATTAGCGCCGTCCATCTGGTAAAAGCCATGCGATATTTATCCTGGATTTATGGCGTCGTCTGAACCAACACATATATTTTTAAGATTTTTTTCACATTAAATATTGTTTATTACAACCTCATCTAACCCCATCTAAATGTCACAACAATAAAGGTTCTTAAAATGTTATTTTCATATCTTAATATTTTAAAACAGCTATTATGCTGATTAATTGTATCTATCTATCTTACCCCATCTAAATGTTAAATCAATAAAGGTTCTTTAAATGTTATTTTTATATCTTAATATTTTTAAACAGCTATTATGCAGATTAATTGTATCTATATATCTAACCCCATCTAAATGTTACATCAATAAAGGTTCTTTAAATGTTATTTTTATATCTTAATATTTTAAAACAGCTATTATGCAGATTAATTGTATCTATCTATCTAACCCCATCTAAATGTTACATCAATAAAGGTTCTTTAAATTTTATCTTTATATCATAATATTTTAAAACAGCTATTATGCAAATTAATTATCTATCCATCTATCCATGCAGTTTTACTAAAGAATAAACAAAGTAAAGACATTTATGAAACACAAATTCATAACAGCTTTCAATACAATAAAAACAGTAAACAAATTACTAATGAAGAAAACTCATTAATACAGAAAAAAACATGTACCCATATAACCTTTTACTATAATGTTAAATGTTCCCTACAAAATAAAGTTTGACTAAAAATTTGACTTTCCCATTTCACAATAATTGCTTGATGATCCTAGTCAGAAAGTTGCTCTGTCAGTCTCTCAAGTTCCTCAATCTCTCTGGAAACATCTGCAGACATTTGAGCAAAAAAATATATGCAAAATATTACTCATAAAGAAATAAATTTTTGTGTTTTAACAAATTAAAAGTCTTTCTTACCCAACAGTGCGATATTGTTGGTTCGTGACAGTGCAAGTTTAATTGATCTCTTTAGTCCAGTTTCAAGAGCATCTTTTACATACAGCTATACAAAGAATCAAGATTCTGTTTAGGTTTAGTCATTGTATAAATAAATACATGCCTGTCGTATTGAATGTGAAACCAGTACCTTAAGGTTATTGAATTTTTTAAGAAATTCATTTTTTGCCATGTTAAACATGTCATCTTTTTTTGAAATAACCAAACCCATTAAAATCTTTTGCCTTCTCTTCGTGGATCCTGATCCTTTCTCAGCTGCAGCTTCTAAAATAAGCAAATAAAAGTCAAAAGAAAAAACTTATAGATTTAACTAAAAAATCTATCATAGCAAAATTATAGTGCTTTATATGTGCATATATGTTTATATATTGTATATATTATGCAGTAAAAAATAAAAAAAAAAAATTTAATTAAATGCCAATAATTGCATGCTTGATAAGTAACATATTGGATCACACTCTATAGAAAACATCTGTTTGGTAATGTGTTTGTGTTTGCCTTACGCATGTAGCAAGTAGCCATTTCATTCTGAATGGTTGTTTGAATTGATGAGTAAATTTTTTTCTTCATTTCTACAATGTCTCTCCTAAGTAATGCCTTCAGTTTATTTTCCTTTTCAATAGTTAAAGAAAACAGAAGATAAATGTTAATGACGGTACAATTAACATGCCATTAAATTAACATGACAGATGTAAAAACATTGTGCTCAGTACATTACACATTAGATCAGTGGTCTTCACTATTTTTTTATGAGAGCCACACTGATAGGTCAGAGTCAATAAGAGAGCTGGTTTTACAGCAAAGAATCAAAAGTTACATCCAGTCATAAATAGCATGTTTGCTTATCAATCTGTTGCAACGCAATAAGGGCGAATCCTTCTTTATAATTTACCAGTCAAATTTGTAAGTGATATGGTTTCCCTAAATGATAAAAACAGAATTTTAAAACTAAGCGTTCTTATAATATGCGTATGCAGTGGGCCCCCAAACCACTAGGGGGCACCTTTTTCTTAATTTTATGCGACACTGCACAGAACGATTGGCGAGTGACATTACTGTGTCGCGAGAGCAATTCAAAAACATAACAAGCAGTCTGATCTCACGGTACTTTAATGTCATGACAATATGCTTTATGCCCAGCTGCACTACTTCCTGAACTTCAGCCAGCTCCTTGTTTCCTGTCTGCCATTATTGGACAAACTGATTAATCCAGGTGTGTCTGGTTATTGTTGTTGTGACTACTGAGGCCAGGCACACCTGAATTAATCAGTTTGTTTGTGACTACTGAGGTCAGGCACACCTGTATTAATCAGTTTGTCCAATAATGGCAGACAGGAAACAAGGAGCTGGCTGAAGTTCAGGAAGTAGTGCAGCTGGGCATAAAGCCTATTGCTCTGTACAAGCCCTGCATGCGATTGAACGTGCTTATCGGTGTGCGTCTTGATATAATTGGTATGGTTTTCTAAGAAAGTTAGCGTCCGGAGCAGAAAAGAAAAGGCAGTGCCTGCATGATCATATCACCATATTATTTACTGCCATACAAGCCACAAATTAAAGCTTGCCGCGCAATGAGTAACACTGCTTTAGATCAATAGGTGGAGAGTAGGCAGTCTTTTGTGGCTGTTTAAACATGTTCAACCAAATGAGCATCTATACCACAAAAGCAATCTGGTTAAATGCTTTTTCACTTGTGAACCAATTGACCAAAACACATCATAAAACCTGGTGCAGCAAAAAGTTTTCTTTTAATTGAGCATTTTTATCAGGCTCTTATGTTTAGTCATTTTACTTTAATGGCAATAAAAAGGTTATTAGTCAGTAAATGAAATGCCTTATTTTCACAAATGTCATTTCACTGGTACACTGTAAAAAATGCAACATGAAGTTAAAACAACTTGGTTTTGCAAGTCAATTCAACCTCCTGTTTAAGTTTTTGGTTGTGAAAAGTTACAATAAGTTATACAATTTCGTTTTTTTTTAGCCCTATCATACACCCAGGCACAATGCAGTGCAAAGAACGACGCAAGTGTTTTTTGCTAATTTCAGCCCGACGCAGTTATTATTTTTACGTTCAGCACAACGTTGTTAAATAAATAGCAAATGTATTTGCACCCATTTCTGCGCCCATGGGACGACAACACGTACACATGGATGCGTAGCAGCACACAAGGATTTTTAAATATGACAAAAATTAAAGGATTAAAATGTAAAAGATAATTATTGTGTCTCTTGGACATAAATGAGGACAGTTTACAGAACTTTAGAAGGCTGCTTCACCTGTTCAACACGGTAAAACAAACACTGTTTCAACCTAAGTTACATTGAACCAATATACAATTTTAAATTGAGCTCGGGATGGAGTCGTTCAGCACATGTTCACTACGGTGGCACTATGACTGCCACAGACCTAGGGCAGTATTACCTCAAAAAAAATGTAATACATAACTAATATATATATATATATATATATATATATATATATATATATATATATATATATATATATATATATATATATATTTATATATATTAGGGCTGTCAATAGATTAAAAAAATTAATCTAGATTAATCGCATGATTTCATGAGTTAACTCGCGGTTAATCGCAAATTAATCGCACATTTTTATCCGTTCTAAATTTACCCTAATTTAACACTTTTCAGGTTTTTAATACTCTAATCATATATACATATATAGATGCTTGATGCAAATGTATGTTAACAACAGCCTGTTTAAATTTTTAACAGAACCATTTTTGTATATGCATTTTCCTTTCAGAAGAATTTTCTTTCTTCATTTTTGTTTGCTGCTGCATCATTTGTGACATGTGCTGGCAAATTGAGTCAGAATTAGCAAATTTTCAAAAAAATAGTTGTTCATATTTTGACATTCTCTATTAAAACATAGAACAATGCAAGATTTGGTGGAATATAACAAAATATGACAGAACTACACCTGTCTGAAGTTGAAAGAGTCAGCAAAGTTAAATTACCAGAAAAATTACCACATCCATACATTAAATTACCACATCAATACCTTAAAATCACTGGTAAAACTATAAGATTTAGCACACACAAAGCAAAAACATCATCAATATATGTTAAACTTTTTTTTCTTTTGTTTGATTGACATTGTGACAGACTGCTTAAAATCAAAGTGATCTAATATGATGTTACACATCAGATATTTTTACCCAATAGTTAACCAAACATTTACTTAAGACATAACAGATTATAGATCCTACCTGCGTGAATTCTTATCAAAACAGATATTTGTAAAACTGTAAGTTTGTGTAGTTGTCTATATATCCGGTTCACGCGCTTCAGATGTCAGTCACCGTGAGGAAGATCGCTTTTGAGTCTTGTCGCTCTTAATTACTCTTTAACATTAATCAGGTACCGAACTTTATCTTTCTTAATGACTCTTTTAACATCAAGCAAGTCCTGCAGTCTATTTTCTAAGTCATGCATTAAAGCGAAACCAAAATGAATTGAGACGCATCTTTGTATTAGATTAAAGGGATAGTTCGGCCAAAAACGATATTAAACCCATGATTTACTCACCCCAAAGCTGTCCGAGTTGCATATGTCCATCATTTTTCAGACAAACACATTTTCGGATATTTTAGAAAATATTTTAGATCTTTCTGTTGATTAAATGTAATATTACGGGGTCCAGCCATAGTCCACGACCTTCAAGTCCAAAAAAAGTGCGTCCATCCTTCACAAATTAAATCCAAACGGCTCCAGGATGATAAACAAAGGTCTTCTGATGGTAATCCGTGCGGTGTTGTTGTAGAAATATACATATTTAAAATTTTATTAACGTAATTAACTACCTTCCGGTAGCGCCGCCATCTTAGTCTCATCCGCATTCAGGATGAGAGTTTACGCAGCGTACAGAGGTTTCTCTGCTGCTGCTCTGTGCCCCCGCCCTCCGAATTTGTCATACGTCACTAAGAAAAGTGCGTACACTATGCTAATACTCTCTCCTGAGTCTAAGATGGCGGCGCTACCGGAAGGTAGTTAATTACGTTAATAAAATTTTAAATATGGATATTTCTACAACAACACCGCACGGATTACCCTCAGAAGACCTTTGTTTATCATCCTGGAGCCGTTTGGATTTAACTTGTGAAGGATGGATGCACTTTTTTTGGACTTGAAGGTCGTGGACTATGGCTGGACCCCAGCCCCGCCGCTCCCATAACGCGGATCACGCGCTGTGCGTAGGGCACCAGGTGCTGAGAGGGCACCAAAATAATAGCCTAATGAAAAAAAAATTATAATGCTGACAGAATTTCATTAGCCTATAGAAATATTATTACGGTAGGCACTTTTTATCTATGTATATGTTACAAAAAAGGGGGAACGAGATAATTTAATTGCTCTAGTATAGAAAGTATGCCCCCCATTTGATGGTCCATGCCGGTTGATCGCGCGGGCGCCTGACGAAGTTTGACAGAGGCCGTTTCTCAATCCGAAGGCTGCAGCCTCCAGAGGCTTGATGACGTATGCAGCCTGCATATGCGATCTCGCGCAGGCTGCAGCCTTCGGATTGAGAAACGGCCAGACAGTAGGCAACTTTTGAAAATGGCCCCGAAAAGACAGCAGGAGTCAGGATCGGAAAAAAGAAAAAAGATGAAACTGCGGGATGATGCCCGTGCATCACTTGCAGGTAAGTCCATCATGTTTAATCATTCCTAAATAAGGGAAATGTGCATGGGCTGCAGCTGCTGCTAATTGTAATGCACCTCGAACTTGCTGTGCTGACATTAATGTTAGCAAACTATGTTGTTATAATTTATAACTTCAATGCAAGCTAAATTGAGATTTTACTGTAAAACATTACCTATGCATATGCATTTTACAAATAACTGACGCCAGCTGTTACTTTCTTTAGATATTGAGCAGTAGTTTATTTTGTGGTTTATTTTGACGTGACGGTGGTTAATACTTAGTTAACGTTAGCAGTCAGTGCACATGGTAGGCTAACAATTCATGACTCTTAAATATATATAAATATAAAACGTCATTATATATAATATGAAGCAAACATTACTGTGACACTTAGTTCTCTGAATCTTTGTTTTATTTAAGAATATTGAGTATTCTTGTTTACTTATTAATGTTTATTTAATGTAATTTATTTAAAGTGACATTGTACTTGGGAAAAACATGTCTGGATTATTTTGATAATTCTTTTATTTTGCTATTCTATTTAAGTTGGTAATTTTTTCTATTTTGCTATTCTATAAAAGTTTGCACTTTCACATGTGTAGTGTGTTTTGACTAAAGCTGTGAAGATTTAACTTTCTGCTATTAAGTTATATGTTTGGTAATAAAAAGTTAAACTGGCAAAAACAAACATTTTTTTTTTCTCAGGGTCAGGGGGGGGCATTATAAAGGAATTATGCTTAGGGCACCAAAATGGCTAGCAGCGGCACTGCTGGACCCCGTAACATTACATTTAATCAACTGAAAGATCTAAAATATTTTCTAAAATATCCGAAAATGTGTTTGTCTGAAAAACGATGGACATATGCAACTCGGACAGCTTGGGGGTGAGTAAATCATGGGTTTAATATCGTTTTTGGCAGAACAATCCCTTTAAGCATAAGGAGGACGGGAACGTTACACCTCAGACGTATAAATAAAGATCATTTCAGATGTCCAACGAGCATTTAGAGCATTGGATTTGCTAGACGATTTGGTTAATGTTCTTATTTCTATGAAAACCTTTGAATCATTTAGACAGGATCCCATTTGTCTGCGTCTCTGTTCATTCAACTATGGGCTGGACCAAGGGTCAAAGAGAAATTGCGCGTTGCGTTAATTGCTGTTATTAAAATTAGTGGCGTTAAAATTAATTTGCGTTAACGCATTATTAACGCGTTATATATATATATTAACATACTTGGGGTGCACGATCTCTGAAAGCCAATGTTCCCCTACCCCAATCGAATCTGGGCCTTCTTTTGATAGACCCACCCCACACATATGCAACCCATGCAATGATGTTTTAAATGAGTGAAAGCAATGTGCAATACTACGGTAATCCAGGTCGAATGTGTTTAGATAGTACTGCATGTTGTAACATGTGAATGGTTTTGCTCCATTTCACAGGGAAGGCAGCGTTAAACTAGCCTGGTCCAACCAGACTCTCATACATTCATTTTATTTGTACAGAGAGTCTGGCCACGCTCCATTGCAAAGCGTTAACTTCCTTTAAGGAGGGTCCTCTGTTGAAGTTTAAAACTATTGGATCTGCCCAGAGTCACTCAGGATCTGCCATAGGCGATCGCTAACGTGTGTTAGTGACGTATATAATGCGCCGAAACTGGCCGGAAACAACAAGTCCGAATACTCAGACCAACAAAACTTAGCAAACCTGGTTTTTGCTCCGACTTTAACTTCTGTATATTCTGCAGTTTTGCAACAACGGACTGAATAGCTTTTCTCACGTCTTTCTCCGCTGCCATTACTGAACTACAACACAAACGTCATCGTTCTTAGCCACCCCCCTCTGTTCGTTGATTGGACCGGCAGATTTTTGCAGGAGAAAACAAAACTCTACACAGCAAGAGTAAAGAAGAACAAGAGGCGAAACTCTGATTCGTTTTTGTCAACAGCCACTAGGTGGCGCTTCAGTAGCGCGGCTGCCATTTTGGAATGAAAATTCTTACAGCCAATTCATTCTCAATTCATTCTTAGCGAATTTCACAGCCAGATCGGAAGCGCAATAGTACGTTTCTTAAATTAAAAATGTGTTCACTTGCTACACCTACACGAAATGCTGTATTTGTCTAGTATGTATGTGTTGTGTTGTTGTTGTTATCAGTTGTGGAATCCAATCATTAAATAGATACACATTTGAGGTATTTTTTTCTTGCTTTATTATGTAATTCTATTTTATGCTACTTTACACATTTACTACTATTATTAGTTACCAACTCCACTAGGTATGAAATATATTTTGTACATATTAATCCCCTATATCCTGCTACAAACATGATAATCTTATAGAACATGATGCTTTGCTCTGTCTGTTATCCTATAATTGCCACTTTTGGACAGTGGCTGTGTTTTTTTTTTACTTAATCCATTTCGAAAAATTCAGATGTATGTGTGTATATGTATGTATGTATGTATATGGAGCCAAAATATTATGTGTGGATGAGTTTATGTCGGTATGTATGTATATAAAGTTAGCCTATATAAAAGTGGAAGATTTGTCTAAGGGCGCACTCACATAATCCAAACCAAACCATGCCCCAGCGCGATTGTCACCCCTCCCTTCTCCCCCATGGTGCACGCACTCACACTGTACTTTTAATCGATCCGAGTCCGGGCGCGCTTTCGTCATTAAGATGCGTTTTGTTTTGAAAAAAGCAGGAAGTAAAGCTCTCTCTTAACACTGGAACCCACCATAATGATACGTCTGTGTTTTTTACCCGAAGTCGTTTGGTGCGCGATTACAGACAGCCCTCTCACATGTCATCATATTGCTTAGTTGATCTGTCACGTGCGCAGCTCGGACATTCATGTAACCCCGCTGCGCGCATCAAAGGGTTTTTTACGGAGGCAGATGAAGGTGAGTGGTCGCGCAACTGATGTCTTCACCTTTTGAATCGCGCTCAGGCGCGATTGCGCTCACACCACAGCCTTCGGGCGCGTTTGACCCCCAAAGCCTGGTTTGTTTGACTAGTGTGATCGCTCTGTTCCGCGCCCGGGCGCGGATTGGTTAATCGCGCCGCGGCCGGGTTGCAGAGGTGGGCCAGAGTGCGGTTCACTTGGGCTCAGGCGCGGAAGGCTGTGGTGTGAGCGCAATCGCGCCTGAGCGTGATTCAAAAGGTGAAGACATCAGTTGCACGACCACTCACCTTCATCTGCCTCAGTAAAAACCTTTTGATGCGCGCAGCGGGGTTATGTGAATGTCCGAGCTGCGCACGTGACAGATCAACTAAGCAATATGATGACATGTGAGAGGGCTGTCTGTAATCGCGCACCAAACGACTCCGAATAAAAAACACAGACGTATCATTATGGTGGGTTCCAGTGTTAAGAGAGAGCTTTACTTCCTGCTTTTTTCAAAACAATCGCATCTTAATGACGAAAGCGCGCCCGGACTCGGATCGATAAAAAGTACAGTGTGAGTGCGTGCACCTGGGGGAGTAGGGTGGGGTAACAATCGCGCTGGGGCATGGTTTGGTTTGGTTTGGATAATGTGAGTGCGCCCTCAGTGCGCCCTAAATATCTGAAAATAAGCTGTAAAAAGGGATTAATGATTACTGGTCTGATTGTATGTTATTCTGTGTTATCATTATTCAGTTGTAATTTAATCTTTTAATGTAAAAAGTAGCTGATATTGAAATCAATTCTAGTTGACTTCCGAGTCGCTCTCATTCATAAAAAGGCGGATTCGTAGGGCTGCTGCTGGGCGCTGGTGTTGCAATGGAACGTTGACTTTCACTTCTCACTTTCATTTTAGTTGCCTCAAAATAGCAACGCGCCAACAATGCGCCTGAACAGAACGCCCCTGGGCACAAAAGGGGGCGCAAATGCATTTGCTATTTAAACAACGTGGCACTATACGTGAAAATGATCATTGCGCAGGGATGCAAACTAGCAAAAGACACTTGTGTCGCGCATTGTGCTGCATTGCGCTGGGTGTAAGATAGAGCCCTATATGGGGGGGTGGGCATTATCACCTTTTTTAGATCACAATTTAATAATATTTTAATGTTGACTTTGGGTGGATAATGAATTTATTTTCATGCAACAATGCTTATTATAGAATTATATTATTTTTTTATAAGCAATATTAGGCTATATTAACAAGAACTTTGTTTAGTGCTCTTATGAATGTTGAATGCTAACTCATAAACTGTTTGAAATAACATATCCTTCTTTATGGCCAATGTTTACATATTTGGCATATTTTATTTAAACTTAAATGTTCCATTTAAAACTTTGTACCAGTGTTATTTTCTACTGATTTTTAGTATTGAAAGTGTCTTATATACATAATCATGGTGATTATTGTGAAAGTCAACCTGCCCACGCTGAATGATGTACCATTTGATTACTGTTTAGGCGCTGGTCACCCCGTTTTGCCAGATATTAATACGAAAACAAAAACAAAATAGGCCATAAAAGACAAAAATAAGTACATCGTCTTTCAGAAATACATTAGAGACATCGCCAACAGTAATCTGCATATTCTCACTTTATCAATTTCCCAGAGTGTCACATTAATTGCTAAAACATTTAATATTGTCTAAAGAGGATTTTTCACAATGGGATTTGGCAACATTGCAAATGCTGCACCCACGGCCGCCAGCGTATCACAGCTGCATGAATCGGTCTTAATCGCTGTCTTGAAATTTTTAAAACTTAATTATATACAATATATGTGAGGCGTTTTAGTCATTCAAAGAACTAAAAATAGATTTTTTTATATAAAAATTAACAGAGTCTCATAGCTGGCTATGGCCATGCTCGTCCATCTGGCCTAATCACAGCCATGCTGATATACAGCAATACTGTATCACACTCCAACTTGAGCAATATTTATTTAATATGCAAGCTAATGTGCAACCAGTTAAAAGTGAACATTGGTCCCCATAGTGTTCCCGACACAGGTATAGTGAGCTCACCTCTGCCTTGATGAAGTTCTGAATGTGATGTAACATGGGAGATCTGGAGTAAGGACTGGACTCATTCTGGATTATACTGAATTTATTAAGGTGTTCCTGCACTGAGGTTCCTGTTTTACCACTGATACTGAAAACATATTAATTATAAAGTGATTATTGCAGTAATCATTGTGGCATAAAGTGACACATTAATTATTGAAAAGGAGGCCAGTTATTAAAGGCCAGTTCACACTGGTCAGACAACTACCAACTCCAACAGATACCAACAGACACCAACAGACAACCACATTCTAACAGACAAGCACACTCACAGCCAGCCAAATAGAACGACTAATGAGTTTACTAGGCTACCTGTATCTATCAGCTTCGCAATGTCTCAGAAAGGAATTTTTGATTCTTTTCAATCACACAACCCAAAAGTCCCGAGGATTAGCGTTATTTCTCCAACCGACTCCTCACCCTGCATATTAGAAAAAGGTCATCTTTTCAAAAACTATTTAAAATATAGCCAAATTGTTTCGCGGTGTTTAACGCACATGTAAATGTTACAGAACATGTGCTTTATTGAATGAAAGTAAATACGATTGAATTAAATGATTAAAACGACATGAAAGGAACTAAATGTCAAAGCATCAATGTACAATAAGGAACATGTGCATTTAAGAGTGGTGGGTATTTCGAAAATTAATATAAATTATTCCCATGCATCGATTTGAATGTTAAACATCTATAAATCCAAATGAATCCATATGGAATATATTCCGACAATTTAGGAATGTCTTATTTTTACACCTCGGTGAAGGCATTGCAAACTGAAACAAAACTTAAGACACAACTATTACATTTACGTGTAAAAAAATAGAATAAATAAAACTCGTTAATTGAAAGGTCCACTAATCGCCTTAACTCGAGTGATGTAAAAAAATTTTTCATGTTAGAATTTAGAAATATAAAAAACTTAAGCAAAGGACAACAAAGAGGGCGTAGGCTACTGGCACGAATGCATATGTTTACGTAAACTGGTTCCATACCTCCGACTTTCCTCCAAACTTGCTCATAGTTAATTCTCCTGTTTTTCTTTTTTCTTTACATCTTTCATCTCCATGTTGCACTTAAGCTACACCATACAGAACAGCAGACCCGGTGCGTGATGCGTGGCAGAGGAGACTCCGCACATGACTCTCGTTGCATTTTGTAACTTTTACAAATCATTTTGTAATTTGTGTAAGTTTTTGACACATTTGTTACTTTGGCTTAAATAAAGTCTATATAGCATATATAATATTTCTGATTATAAGGCTTTCTCCCCACCCAATGAGACTAATAAAGTAATGATTAAAAAATATGCATAATCAACGGCCATGCCCGGCCCGATGATAGTAGCAGAAAATCTAAACTCTATAGGCCACTTCACACTGGTCAGACAGACTCCAACAGACGCATCTGTTGGAGTCTGTCTGACCAGTGTGAAACCCCTGTTGGCAGTTGTTGGATCAAAGTCAATGAGACTTTAGAATGTGGTTGTCTGTTGGTGTCTGTTGGTATCTGTTGGTGTCTGTTGGAGTTGGTAGTTGTCTGACCAGTGTGAACTGGCCTTTAGTTGCAATAGGCTATATAGTTTGTATGAGCCATAGGCTCAGATGTACTTTATGGATGGGCGAGTGAGTTTTTAAAAGAAGACATAGGTAGAGTGGTCTGCAGAATAAAAAGTTTGTGAACAACATTAGAATTATATAACTCTTTTTTTGGTACCATAGTAATGAATGGGGCTAGGCTAAATGCTAACACATTCACAACGCGTTGTACAGTGCACGCATTGAAAAAGATAGGTATGTATTAATTCGTCTAGGTTGTCTAGGTTGAGGTAATAACATAGTTTAATATGGCAAAAGGGTATACTATTCCTTTAAAAATGTATAATCAACATATCAACAGTCTCATTTTATTTACAGTATGTACATTAAATGTATGCCATACAAATCATGGCATACACTATATGATATATCAATTACTGATGATGCTGATGCTGAACATTATTTTCTATATTGATTATATTTCATTCTGTACTTTTGAAAATGGGGGGCTAAGTATTGACAAAAAGAACTTACGGAAAAACCGTATTGAATTTTGTATCTACAGATTCATGCAGGTGTTTGGCCAATTTCTTGTTCAAGTCTAGGAATAGATCCCAATTTATCGACCAATACCATCCTCCATTCTTACATAAGGCTTGAAGAATTTTGTGAAATACTCTTTTGTCCATGCCCTAAGTAAAAACACACACAAAATCATTGTCATTTAAAGAGCTAGAAAGTGGCAAATCATTTTTTACAACATTTGAATCCGACTTACAGGTGACACGACTGCCTCTGTGTCAGCAACGCAAAACTTGACAGATTTGCTCACTCCTGCTGACAGACACTCCTTTAGATCATTATACATGGAGTCAAAATAGTTGTCCAGTTCTTTTTGAGCCTTCGTGAGGTTTTTCTCATACTCCTTGTGGACTTTTTCTTTCATCTCAACCCAAAACACATTCATGCAACAATGAATTACAGAATAATAACATGAGAGTAGTTGTAGTGGGCCGGCATTCGTCAAACTTTTATGACCCCCTCCCCCACCCGGTGACAGTTGCTGTCTGACAGCTCGTGTTTGACAGGGGGCGGGACCATCAATCAAAATCTGTACAAGTTGTCAACTTTAGACAGCGAGTGTTTTATCGTTTTATGGCCGGTCATTTAGTGGTTTGTTTTTCCTGTGTATGTGTTTTATGTCAAGCCTATGCTGTCATGTTTAATGACAGGTTGTGTTTTCGACATTTGCTGTCTCTATCTATCACCCCTCCCTTTTCGACCCGTGCGCGTCTCAATACTGCCTGTCACACTGCGATGTGTGTTGTTGAATCTAAAGTTTTGCTACATCAAAAGTTTATTTAAAGGCAATCACTAATCATATATATATATATATATATATATATATATATATATATATATATATATATATATATATATATATATATATATATATATATATATATATATATATGTATTAGATGTAACTGGTTAAACTTAAAGCCGATATTTTCTATCGAACTAGTCTATTTTCTGTTCAGACACAAAGTTTCTGATGCTACTATTATGTCAGTGTGTGTTTGTGTGGGGGTCGTGTGATGTAATCTTTGAAAGTTTATGACCGAACCTTTATTGGGGAGCGACAAGAGAGCTCCGGGATCAGTTTGGATGGAGCAGAGCTGTTATACTCAAGTCTATTGGTATGTATGTGTTTTGCTGTGTTCGTTCCAGTATTTTGTCTGATTTATTTAAAAACTAAAAATTCGATCTCTGGTATTGCAGCGAAATTGTCTAAACTGGTATTAACTATTCCTGGTAAATCGCGGAGAAGAGTGGCCTGAACAAAAAAGTCAGACCGAGACTAGAACCTCCCGCAGCGTAACAAGGAAATCTTGGAACAAAAGAGACGCCGAGTGGCTCGTGTTGTCCGGTGTGTTTTTATTTAATCCTGTTACAATAGATTTAAACAAACTGGTTTGGTTTAATATTTTCTAATAACATGTGTTATCTGTTTTAAAGGTTTGGATATCAGCGGCAAAGCGAACGTTGTGTGTACTATTGCAAAATATATAGCGGATCTCCATGGTACGTTTATATTGTATAAGAAAAAAGTTTTAATTGTTTTATTTAGATATTTGTCCTAATAACTTGTTTTTATCTGTTTACAGGTTAGGATACAGACCACAACGCTTTGGACGTATCTTTAAAAAAGAGAAAAATCAGAGACTTTTTGGATTTGTCTGGGACATTTTAAACATTTTGTGGCAAATTGGATTTAAAACGTTTCGGATACTGGATACCTGTGTTTGATTTGTCCACAGAGCTTGTTTAAGACGTCTTCACCTCATTTTAGGGTTTATTTTTAATTAAAGGCTTCTTAAAACATGTGTGAAAATGTGTATATTATACAATGAGTGTTATATTGTCTGCTCTGACAAAAATAAATTATTATTTTAGATTTTAGGTCAATTGACTGCGTGTGTTTTATGTCAAGCGTATGCTGTTATGTTTAATGACGGCTCGTGTGTGACAGCTCGTGTTTTGGCATTCGATGTCAGCTCTCACCCTTCCTCCCTCCTTCTCACAAGCCATGCATTCTTTCACAGGGGTGCGTGTTGTAAAGCGAGATTTTCTAAAACTCAACGTGGGTAAAATAATTCCCCATTACGGGGGTCAAAAAAGTAAATGTTTATTTTAGATTTAGACAAATCATGAACAATGCTATGATTAAAACTTTTGTTTGTAACATCACAAGTTATTTAATTAAATATTCCGTATACGGGTATAGTTTAAGCAATTACCTGAGCCATTACTACAATCTTTAGACGATAGTCTAAACTAAATAAATTTTTAAACGGCTCAGGAATTCCGTGAATCTTTTCATAACCTACTCTATAGTTTCACGCGTATTAAAGATCCGGCGGTGCCTGACAAAGCGCCGGGTGAGTGTTCATATATGCCGTTTTAAAATAACCTTAATAAATGTAATTCTGTCCACTATGGAAAAATAGTGGGGTTTATTTTAGATTTAGGCGATTCTTTAACCAAGGCTCTGATTAAGACATATGTATACGTGCACCGATGGTGACAGAGAACTTATGTATGACGTTAATAAACTTTTTAAAATGTTTTTAAGACGTCTTCAACTCATTTTAGGGGTTTATTTTTAATTAAACGCTTCTTAAAACATGTGTGAATATGTGTATATTATACAAAGAGTCTTATATTGTCTGCTCTGACAAAAATAAAGTATTATTTTAGATTTAGGTCAATTGACTGCGTGTATGACAAATATAGTATGATATATACGTTTGTTTTGTCAATAGACTTCTTTAAAGTCACGCAAGAATAAAATATTTTAGTTGTAACTGGTTAAACTTAAATCTGTTATTATCTATTTAACTATAAGCTATATTTTTCTGTTTCTGATGCTGGTCTTATAACAGTGTGTGTGAGATGATGATGGCTGTTCACAGCAGGTGGCAGGTTGTAAACTAGGGTCTTTTTAAAACTGTAGTGGTAAAAATGTAATAGCACACTGACAAAAATAAAGCATGTGGTTGTAACAAATTATTTAAGGAAATATTCAGTATGTGTATAGCGATGAACGGTGTCAAAATCACCGGGGTCCCATCAATACTATAGTCTTTAGACTAAAGGGTATTTATTTTAATATAAATAAAATCTTAATCTTTTCGTGCACAATATTCTGATCACGCCATTAGATTGTGTTCCAGCGTTTACAATAGACAACATACGCGGATGCGTGTTCATATACACCGTTAAGAAACTTTTTTTAAACGATTAAAGACATTTTCAAATCATCTTCTGGGGTTTGTTTTAAATTAATGACATCTTAAAACCAACTGGGAATATGTGTTTATTACACAATAAAATTTAATTCTGGCCGCTCTGACAAAATAAGGGTTAATTTTAGATTTAGGGAATTCTTTAATCAAGTCTCTGATTAAAACACATGAATGCGCGAACCACCGTTGCCAGAGAATGTACGCTGATGCGCTCTTATGGCGTTAAGAACCTTTTTATGTTTAAGACATTTTGACCCCATTTCCTGGTTTTGTGTCCGCTGTGGATCCCAACCTCTATGTGTTTATTATACAACAAATGCAATTCTGTCAGCATTTCTAGTTTTAGAACGCCTCTGATTTAAACATGCGGGTTTTAAAATGAAACGGACATGTGACTTTTATGACAAAACCTATTCGATCTTAATTTTTTTGTTTTAACATCCAAACGTTTTTATACACAATCCATAATTAAACATCTAGGTGTGTATGAGTAAGTTTATATCTAATGTCACATGAGCAGCACCAAATCGCGCTTGTGTCTGTGTGTGTGCATCCAGTCTGTTTATGTGTGGGCGTGTTTATGAGCCCGTGTCTTTGCAAGGTGTGTGCATGTGTGTGTGTGCGCGTGTGTGTGTGTGTGTGTGTGTGTGTGTGTGTGTGTGTGTGTGTGTGTGTGTGTGTGTGTGTGTGTGTGTGTGTGTGTGTGTTTGCATGGGGGTCTATGATGTCTCTGTTTGTTACTAAAGTTTTGATATTAAGTCTGTGTCCTCATTGACAATAAGTAAGGGTTTTTTAGATTTAGGCTTCATTACACAGATACTGATTAAATCATGTTATCCATTATTTGCGATTTAAAGAAACTTAAAAGGTTTAAGACATTTTATCTCACATTGTGGTGTTGTTTTTTAATTAATGTAACCTTAAAACCATCTGTTATCCATTTAGGGAACAATAAAATGTTTGCAAATATTATTTATCAAAGTTGACGATGTTATAAGCCAGGATGTCACTAACGTGACAACAAACATTTCTTTAAAGACAAAACATTTAACAAAATTGCCATGGCTTACAGAGACACACTAGACTTTTTTTTTTTTTGTGTGTGTGTGTGTGTGTGTGTGTGTGTGTGGTTTTGTTAAACATGATTGTGTGCTACCATTAAACTATCTATATCAACAACACCAGATAGGATGTACCTCTACATAACAGTGAAATCATGTACATATATTAATTAGGTAAACCTTAACACTTATTTAAAAAATAAAAATATACTATTCGAACATCCTAACCTGATATTAGGTTAGATTAGGTTTTAACGTCAATCAGCGTCTTTAGCTTTACGACTTACAGCACAAAACCCCCCAATGACAGGAGCAATGACAGGATTTTTATGAAGTGGAGCAGACCCTTGGTTTGCCTGAGGGGTTAGGTTCAACTTAGGTCAACATCTATCAGTGCATAATAAGCAAACATGAAATTATATTTTACCTATGGTTTGTTACTGATGTTGCTAGGTTCGCGTATTTTTTCTGAAACAAACTTTTCTTTTCAAACTTAGTTAGGATACACACTTTTGTCGCCTCAAACACCTGATCAAAGTTTTTTCTTCGCTAGCGTCAACTAATGTCTGAGATTTTGTAAATTCATCAGATGGTCTTACGTGTGTATTTCTTAAACAAACATGTTGCTTTTCAATCTTAGGCAGAGTTCATACGTTTGTTTTTTCATAAGTTGTTCATAGTTTTTCTTCGCTAGTGTCAACTTATGTCTGAGATTTTTTGTAAATTCATCAGATGTTTCTTACTTGTGTATTTTCTTAAACAAACTTTTCTTTTCAATCTTAGACAGTCTTCATACGTTTGTCTTTCGATAAGTTGTTCATAGTTTTTATGTGGTAGTGTCAACTTATGTCTGAGATTTTGTAAATTCATCAGATGTTTCTTACGTGTATATTTTCTTAAACAAACATTTTTTGTTTTTCAAACTTAGTTAGGATACACACTTTTGTCGCCTCAAACACTTGATCAAAGTTTTTTCTTCGCTAGTGTCAACTAATGTCTGAGATTTTGTAAATTCACCAGATGTTTCTTACTTGTGTACTTTCTTAAACAAACTTTTCTTTTCAATCTTAGACAGTCTTCATACGTTTGTCTTTCGATAAGTTGTTCATAGTTTTTATTTGTTAGTGGCAACTAATGACTGAGATTTTGTAAATTCATCAGATGATACTTACACATGTATTTCTTAAACAAACATTTGCTTTTCAAACTTAGCTAGGCTACACACTTTTGTCTATTCATACACTCGTTCAAAAAAATTTCTTCGCTAGTGTCAACTAATGACAGAGATTTTGTAAGCTCATCAGATTTCTTAGTTGTATATGCACAGACAATATTATACTTATAACAGTCGTCTTGTTTTCTTTTGTACGTGACAACATATATCTGTGATTGTTTTATGAACACAGATGGTTTCATTTCTGTAGTTTATGTAACACCTTGTCAAACTCTTAAAGGTAGTACTAACTGTTTAAAACAACAATGCAAAGTGTTTTAGATTTACTTGATAAATCTTTTACATCAAAACAAACTAGGATAGCAATATGTTTGAATCTGTAACAGGTGATACCACCAATAGCGTGCACTGTTAGACATTTCTGTAATTTTTACAGTTATTTACTGTATATCACCCAGTATAATACTGTAAACGATTTATACAGTACATAACTGTAATTCGCGTTGCATTTTGGGAATTTTCTGTGACATCATACATCATATACAGTAATTTACTGTATTTTTGAAAATTGCTGTATGCTACTGTATATTTTCTAACAGTCTTTTGGCGGTATTTTCCTTATTCACACAAATCCTTATTTTATTTTTCTCAAAATCATCATTTTTGACAATTGTATACACACGCACGTTGACTTATTTTAGCTAAGGAACCATGTAGCAGCACAGGTGTTCGGAGGACCGATTTCAGGTGTGCACATAAACTAAAGAGTTTTCAAACAAGACTTTCCCTGGGACAGCGGCGCTTTTCAGTTGAAGATACACGAGAGGAGAGACTGAAAAAAGACCAGCAAGGTAAAATAATCTATATAACTTTAAGTTATTTATTATCAGACCCGCGGTTGTTGTTTACCCGAACGGGACATTTTAAAACCGTTAACCGGACGCGTTGCTTAACGTTTAACGGTAATATTAGTTTACCCAAGTCAGTATAAACCTTATTAATAAATCATACTATGTGTATGCAAGCCTACGAGCACGCGTGGTGCGTTAAATTACACGCTAGTGTTTTCCTTTTATAAAACTATTATGAAGAAATGCTTAACGTAGCCTAATGTATACATAAATGATATGAAAAGATCAGATTTAGTTTATAATGTTACCTGAGGGAATAATTTATTAATATAAAAGCATATTTAAAAAAGTACTCTAAATTACATGAAGCTGGGAGGAAAACTCTTAATGTGTAAGTAACCACGTTGTGTTTATTATATTCTCATCCGCTTGGCTTTACCTGTTACATGAATTATGCGTTATTAATAAGGTGTATAACTAAATTTTATCTTTCAATTTCGTCAATTTCGTGAAACTACGTTAAGCATTCAATTTCGTTAAGCATACGTTAAGCATACGCCCACTGTCATAACACACAGACCTGTGGCCATGTTCAGTGATTCGAGTAGTGTACATCTACTCTGGTTATCATTTCAAAACAGTATTTACTGAAAAATATGAGTGTTTAGCATCATGTATTAAATGTGTTAAATATGTCCTTTTTTCCCTGCATTTATTCTGCTGTCTAAAATTCTTTGGGAGGATAAATTAAGGAGGATGAGTAGTTGTAGCGGGACGGCATTCGTCAAACTTTTATGACCCCCTCCCCCACCCGGTGACAGTTGCTATCTGACAGGTCGTTTTTATGACCCTTTGACAGGGGGGCGGGACCATCAATCAAAATCTGGACAAGCTGTCAACTTTAGACAGAAAGTATTTAATGGTTTTATTGCCGGTCATTTAGAGTGATTGTTTTTCCTGAGTGTGTTTTATGTCAAGCGTATGGTGTCATGTTTAATGACGGCTCGTGTTTCGACATTTTGCTGTTTATTGACATTTGATGTCAGATCTCAACCATCCTCCCTCCTTTGCTCGCCCCGTGCGCTTCTCAATACTGACTTTCACACCGCGGGTGTGTTGTTGAATCTAAAGTTTTGCAACAGCATAAGTTTATTTAAAGGCAATCACTAATCATATATATATATATATATTAGATGTACCTGGCTATGCTTAAAGCCGATGTTTTCTATCGAGCTATAGTTTCTGATCAGACACAAAGTCTGAACTAAATAAAATTTTAAACGGTTCACGAAGTCCGGGAATCTTTTCATGACATGGTCTACAGTTTAACGCGTATTAAAGATCCAGCGGTGTCTGACAAAGCGACGGGTGAATGTTCATATCTGTCATTTAAAACAAAGTTAATAAATGTAATTCTGTCCACTATGGCAAAATAGGAATTTATTTTAGATTTAGGGGAATCTTTAACCATGTCTCTGATTAAAACTTTTGATTGTAACATCACAAGTTATTTAATTAAATATTCCGTATACGGGTATAGTTAAGCAATGATCTGAGCCATAACCTTCGGAGCCGGCAATACTATAATCTTTAGACGAAAGTCTAAACTAAATACAATTTTAAACGGTTCATGAGGTCCGTGAATCTTTTCATGACCTGCTCTATAGTTTCACGCATATTAAAGATCCGTAGGTGCATGACAAAGCGCCGGGTGAACGGTCATATCTGCCATTTTAAAATAAAGTTAATAAATGTAATTCTGTCCACTATGGCAAAATAGGAGTTTATTTAAGATTTAGGGGAATCTTCAACCAAGTCTCTGATTAAGACATGTGTATACGTGCACCGATGGTGACAGAAAACTTATATCTGACGTTAATAAACTTTTAAATGTTTTTAAGACGTATTCAACCCATTTTGGGGTTTTATTTTTAATTAAAGGCTTCTTAAAACATGTGTGAATATATGTATATTATACAAAGAGTCTTATATTGTCTGCTCTGACAAAAATAAAGTATTTTTTAGATTTAGGGGAATTGACTGCGTGTGTCTTATAAATACAAATTGATAATACGTTTGTTTTGTAAAGAGACTTCTTTAAAGTCACGCAAGAATAAAATATTTTAGTTGTAACTGGTTAAACTTAAAGCTGTTATTATCTATTTAACTATAAGCTGTATTTTTCTGATAAGACACAAAGTTTTTGATGATGAACTTATGACCGTGTGTGATAGATATTTCACAGCAGGGTCGGTTTGTAATCTAGGTAGAGTCTTTTAAAACTCTAATGGTAAAATGTAATATGGACACTCTGTCAAAAATAAAGCATTTGTTTGTAACAAATTATTTAATGAAATATTCAGCAGTGGTATAGCGATGAACAGTGCCAAAACCACCGGGGACACCAATAACACATTCTTTAGACTAAAGGTTATTTATTTTAAACTAAATAAAAGTTTAATCTTTTCAGACATAGTATTCTGATCACACCATTAGATCGCGCTCCGGCGTTTACAATAGAGAACATAAGCGGATGAGTGTTCATATCCACCGTTAAGAAACTTTTAAACGATTAAAAACACTTTCATATCATTTTCTGAGTTTGTTTTAAATTAATGACATCTTAAAATCAACTGTGAATATGTGTTTATTACACAATAAATTGTAATTCTGTCCGCTCCGGTATAATAGGGGTTTTATTTTAGATTTGGGACTTTCTTTAACCAAGTCTCTGATTAAAACATGTGAAAGCGTGTACCAACGTTGCCAGAAAACGTACGCTGATGCGCTCATATATCTGGCGTTAAGAGCCTTTTAAACGTTTTAAGACATTTCACACTCTATTCTGAGTTTAATTCATTAATGTCATCTAATATCCAAGTGTGTACATGTCTATTTACGATAAATGTAACACGGTAAACATTGTCAAAATAAAAGGGTTCTTGAACATATTATTCCAGTGGGTGTTTCTTGTTTTGCGAGTGTTCGACATATTTATTGATGTGGAAAAAGTTTGTTGTTTGGACGAACAGTTTCAGTCTCTCTCTCTCTTTCTCTCTCTCTCTCTCTCTATCACCAGTCCGCTATCAACCAGCAGACAACCCCCCAGATGTCTGGACAGAGGGAGTGTTGGTAAAATAAAAGAAACTCAGCCCCCATTGACAAAAAGTAATAGGTTTATTTAGATTTCAGGCTTCATTACTCAGATACAGATTAAAGCATGTTATTTCTTATTCGTAATTTAAAGAAACTTAGAAGTTTTAAGACATTTCATCACACATCCTATGATGACATAAACCCTTGTGTTAGCCCTTAGAGGCCACGAAACGGGTGCAAATATTATTTATCAACGTTTGATGTTGTTATAAACCAGGTTGTCACATACGTGACAACAATCATTGCTTTAAAGACAAAACATTTAACAAATTTGACATTTTGTTAAACATGGTTGTGTGCGTCCACAAACACAACATCAGTTAGGACATGGTTCTACATAATATTAAAATCACGGGCTTACGTTAAATAGGTAAACCTTAATTTTTACTAAATAAAATAAAAATAAACTATTTTAACATATTATCTGATATTAGGTTAGGTTTAAGATGAATTAGTGTCTATAGCTTTACGAATTACATCGTAAAACCCCCCAGAGGATATGGTATGTGTGTGTGTGTGCGCGTGTATGTGTGCAATGGATGTTATCACGTGGTGCGGACCGAACGACCAACGCTGCGGGGGTTGTGAAGCGAAGAATGAGTACATATGAGAAGTTTTTCCTTCTGAACACAGAACCTTTACCAAAAACGTAACCCCGGATTAACACATCACAGAACAATTTGAACAACCGTGTCGGATTCGTACACACCAGAGGTCTGTTTTATGTTTTGCAGAAACTGTGGAAACTTTTGATGCTGCCAAGGTGTCCGAATTCGCAAACAAACTATCAAACGCAACGCGGCGGAAACAGTGGACACGAGCCTTTTGTTGCTGAGAAGGCGATTGAACTCAGAAACAAACAAGCAAGCAAAGTTGTCTACGAAACTACAGATTCTTGAAAAAGATGTCACAAAGATCATTCGAACGACTACGCAATGGCCAGATGGGGTATGTGTACGGGACCGACCTTTTTAAAGATATGCTTAAAAAGAACTACAAGCGCGAGATGTCCAATCTACTATGTACTGTGATATACAAAGAGGCCAATGTGTGCATGCCTCCAAACTATTGCGAATCTAAAGCCGGTCGTGTAACCAGACTCAAGGAAAAACAGATGGTGTGAAAATTATAGATGGAACTCTTTTAATAACATGGTACAGACAGTTGTACAGGCCCAAGAGGAACCCCGTGTGATTATTAGAAAGGCCCTAGAGATATTTTATGAATGTGACGAGGCCGAGTTCTACATCATCAATATCATACTTATGTCGGCCTTTGTAATTGACGTATGCACTGATATCCTTGTAAAGAAACGAGAAATTAATGTGTGTGAAATCATAGAAAATGCCGTAGATTTCATGTTTGAAAAGGGTCTTGGATCATGCATGCACTATCTATGGTATCTAGATAATATCATAACGGTTAATGATGACTAAAAAACCAAACCTGTGAGCCAATGGTATATTTTACGCAAGTTTTACAGTTGTTTTTTAGTTTTCCAAAAATTTCATTCTGTTTTATTTTTACTCAACATTATGATGGCAAGCCATGTCCGTCAACAAATGTATACATTAACAAAAACTACGTTCTAGTAGTTTCAATGTATGGTAACTGGTGGTTTTTCATCATTGATTTTGTATACTGCTTATGTTTTTGTATGTTTTGCTGTACCGGTTTCATAAAAACAAAATATACAAGGATTTTTTTTGGTCTTAATGTCTGTGTTGTTACCATTAGAACATTTAGACATCTTGTTCAGACAACGTGTGCCATTGCTCATTCTTCATATGTTTTTGCAAATCCACACAGAGAAATGTGAAAGATTAATAGAAATTACATGTGGCTACATCACATGTTTTTTCAGAGGCGTAAAAATAAAAGTCAACAGTGTTAGTATGGGAATCTAAAACAGCACATGCACGATATGATCCTAATTTTGTTACCTGACGTCTGTCACATAGTCAAAGATCATCTACTTCATGTCTCTACGAATCCTGACAGAGTTTTAGTTTCATATACACAACACATCAAATGTAAACCACGGTAAACTAAATACATTTGACAGCCAAGATCTCTAATTTTCATCATCAAACATCACTCACTTTTAAGGTACCGAAAGGTTTTTGTTTAATTTAGTTTAACTCAACACTGAAATTTTAGTTTAAGCACACAGAAATGCACAGATTTTACGTTTTCAGTATTCATGTGTACATCACATGGTGATTTCAGTCTCTACTAGATCGATGATCTAACAATATTAGCTACAAATGTTAGCTCTGATTTCACAAAACATCCATTTACATTCAAAACCTATGGATTCAACGCCTTAAAGTCATCATTTTATTTCGTTCACATCAACAGCACCAATATTTTTGAATGTGCAAACTGATTTAATTCGTTTTAAACATGTTTGTGCGGTTTCGGTCTAGATTTATAGAAAACTTCAGAACATGACACCGTTTTAACATTTACAAAATGAAACATTATACTTTTAAGTGTCACCCACGAGTATGTGTTACTGTGACAAATACTTTTGATTGTTTGGAAATTATATGAATGCAGAGAAACAACGCAAAAGTTTTGAACGTTAATATAATTATAGGCGTCCTGATTTTTAAAAACAGTAAGCTGTAATGTTTCTTACACACAGATCTAAACACATCACAAGTCTCAATGTTTAATAACATAAAAACCTGTATGCAAAGGTTTGTTGGCGTATTTTTAGACACAAGCTGTTTATTTTCATCTTTAAACAAATGTGTATGACAAATGTTGTCCTGCCTGAACTGACACTAAGGATCGATGCCGAAATGTTAAATCTAAGTATTTGCAAAACAACCTTCACCGTCATATAGATGTTTTCAATCTAATGGTACCTGTTTAAATGTGACCATACTATTTCAAACATTACCAAGTTGTAGATGGTTGTGACTCAAGTTACAAAGGTTTTAACAAACATTACTGTTTGTCGCGGTGTGTTTCATCGCATTGCTGTTGTATGCAACAGACTCTCAAGTTTTATGTTAAAAGGATTACTAAAAATAAAAACCTAAGCATTCTGTATTATGTTGGTGCTGATGATTTTACAAGTTTACAGTTTCAAACATTTTTGCTATATTCGCCGTGAAAGATTTAGTAAATAAATCTAAAACATACACAGGGTTGAGGCGGTCCCTTAATCTTCTAACACGATTTTCAAGAGATTACCAACATGTATGATGTACTAACTGTCAGGGGATCTGTGATATTATTTTCTGAAGTAATTAGCTATCTAATGGCTACTGCACAATAACTTATGCGATAAAGAGTATGTTACATAAACTATAGAAACGAAACAAGATAAATTACAAAGTCACTGGCATGCGGTTTACACTTAAATAAATCACGCAGATGTTTAAAGTGAAGTTGTTACGCCCAGAGAGGAATGTCCCTAACTCCAGGACTCCTATCTCCGCCTATCCATTACAGTCATTAAATCGGCGCCAGTATGATTCATTCAAACACAATTGCCTAACAAGTTTCAAGAAACTATGGACTCCTACTGCTACACCAACACATTCGCGCTACCCCCACCCCAGAGCAATATGTATATGAGAGAACCTACAGTTGGACCTGTGCACTCAATAAGTCCTCCACAGTATCTGATGGGGGACCATCAACCTACAACAACAACACACCCCTTTGTACGGCTCAAGTAATGTCTGATGATGTTCCAATGGACCTGTGTCCCCAAGAAGGATACGACAATGCCTGATGAATCAATACACATTGCGTGTATCGATTCCACAGACTGTTTGGTTTCAAGATCATGAAACAGGCTTCGTGATACATCTGTTACAAACTTGATGACAAAAAGCTAATGGTATTCTGTAGAATCTTTAGAGACTATTACTGTGTGTTTGTGTGTGTTTACAATATCAAATAATGATCAAATTGCTGTTTGTGAAATGAAACCGGTCGTGAAAAACGTTGTGATATTTCTACACTACAATGATAACAAATTATGTATTTCTATTACTTGATAAGAAATAAAACACATGTACCACTTTAAACATCTGCGTGATTTATTTAAGTGTAAACCGCATGCCAGTGACTTTGTAATTTATCTTGTTTCGTTTCTATAGTTTATGTAACATACTCTTTATCGCATAAGTTATTGTGCAGTAGCCATTAGATAGCTAATTACTTCAGAAAATAATATCACAGATCCCCTGACAGTTAGTACATCATACATGTTGGTAATCTCTTGAAAATCGTGTTAGAAGATTAAGGGACCGCCTCAACCCTGTGTATGTTTTAGATTTATTTACTAAATCTTTCACGGCGAATATAGCAAAAATGTTTGAAACTGTAAACTTGTAAAATCATCAGCACCAACATAATACAGAATGCTTAGGTTTTTATTTTTAGTAATCCTTTTAACATAAAACTTGAGAGTCTGTTGCATACAACAGCAATGCGATGAAACACACCGCGACAAACAGTAATGTTTGTTAAAACCTTTGTAACTTGAGTCACAACCATCTACAACTTGGTAATGTTTGAAATAGTATGGTCACATTTAAACAGGTACCATTAGATTGAAAACATCTATATGACGGTGAAGGTTGTTTTGCAAATACTTAGATTTAACATTTCGGCATCGATCCTTAGTGTCAGTTCAGGCAGGACAACATTTGTCATACACATTTGTTTAAAGATGAAAATAAACAGCTTGTGTCTAAAAATACGCCAACAAACCTTTGCATACAGGTTTTTATGTTATTAAACATTGAGACTTGTGATGTGTTTAGATCTGTGTGTAAGAAACATTACAGCTTACTGTTTTTAAAAATCAGGACGCCTATAATTATATTAACGTTCAAAACTTTTGCGTTGTTTCTCTGCATTCATATAATTTCCAAACAATCAAAAGTATTTGTCACAGTAACACATACTCGTGGGTGACACTTAAAAGTATAATGTTTCATTTTGTAAATGTTAAAACGGTGTCATGTTCTGAAGTTTTCTATAAATCTAGACCGAAACCGCACAAACATGTTTAAAACGAATTAAATCAGTTTGCACATTCAAAAATATTGGTGCTGTTGATGTGAACGAAATAAAATGATGACTTTAAGGCGTTGAATCCATAGGTTTTGAATGTAAATGGATGTTTTGTGAAATCAGAGCTAACATTTGTAGCTAATATTGTTAGATCATCGATCTAGTAGAGACTGAAATCACCATGTGATGTACACATGAATACTGAAAACGTAAAATCTGTGCATTTCTGTGTGCTTAAACTAAAATTTCAGTGTTGAGTTAAACTAAATTAAACAAAAACCTTTCGGTACCTTAAAAGTGAGTGATGTTTGATGATGAAAATTAGAGATCTTGGCTGTCAAATGTATTTAGTTTACCGTGGTTTACATTTGATGTGTTGTGTATATGAAACTAAAACTCTGTCAGGATTCGTAGAGACATGAAGTAGATGATCTTTGACTATGTGACAGACGTCAGGTAACAAAATTAGGATCATATCGTGCATGTGCTGTTTTAGATTCCCATACTAACACTGTTGACTTTTATTTTTACGCCTCTGAAAAAACATGTGATGTAGCCACATGTAATTTCTATTAATCTTTCACATTTCTCTGTGTGGATTTGCAAAAACATATGAAGAATGAGCAATGGCACACGTTGTCTGAACAAGATGTCTAAATGTTCTAATGGTAACAACACAGACATTAAGACCAAAAAAAATCCTTGTATATTTTGTTTTTATGAAACCGGTACAGCAAAACATACAAAAACATAAGCAGTATACAAAATCAATGATGAAAAACCACCAGTTACCATACATTGAAACTACTAGAACGTAGTTTTTGTTAATGTATACATTTGTTGACGGACATGGCTTGCCATCATAATGTTGAGTAAAAATAAAACAGAATGAAATTTTTGGAAAACTAAAAAACAACTGTAAAACTTGCGTAAAATATACCATTGGCTCACAGGTTTGGTTTTTTAGTCATCATTAACCGTTATGATATTATCTAGATACCATAGATAGTGCATGCATGATCCAAGACCCTTTTCAAACATGAAATCTACGGCATTTTCTATGATTTCACACACATTAATTTCTCGTTTCTTTACAAGGATATCAGTGCATACGTCAATTACAAAGGCCGACATAAGTATGATATTGATGATGTAGAACTCGGCCTCGTCACATTCATAAAATATCTCTAGGGCCTTTCTAATAATCACACGGGGTTCCTCTTGGGCCTGTACAACTGTCTGTACCATGTTATTAAAAGAGTTCCATCTATAATTTTCACACCATCTGTTTTTCCTTGAGTCTGGTTACACGACCGGCTTTAGATTCGCAATAGTTTGGAGGCATGCACACATTGGCCTCTTTGTATATCACAGTACATAGTAGATTGGACATCTCGCGCTTGTAGTTCTTTTTAAGCATATCTTTAAAAAGGTCGGTCCCGTACACATACCCCATCTGGCCATTGCGTAGTCGTTCGAATGATCTTTGTGACATCTTTTTCAAGAATCTGTAGTTTCGTAGACAACTTTGCTTGCTTGTTTGTTTCTGAGTTCAATCGCCTTCTCAGCAACAAAAGGCTCGTGTCCACTGTTTCCGCCGCGTTGCGTTTGATAGTTTGTTTGCGAATTCGGACACCTTGGCAGCATCAAAAGTTTCCACAGTTTCTGCAAAACATAAAACAGACCTCTGGTGTGTACGAATCCGACACGGTTGTTCAAATTGTTCTGTGATGTGTTAATCCGGGGTTACGTTTTTGGTAAAGGTTCTGTGTTCAGAAGGAAAAACTTCTCATATGTACTCATTCTTCGCTTCACAACCCCCGCAGCGTTGGTCGTTCGGTCCGCACCACGTGATAACATCCATTGCACACATACACGCGCACACACACACACATACCATATCCTCTGGGGGGTTTTACGATGTAATTCGTAAAGCTATAGACACTAATTCATCTTAAACCTAACCTAATATCAGATAATATGTTAAAATAGTTTATTTTTATTTTATTTAGTAAAAATTAAGGTTTACCTATTTAACGTAAGCCCGTGATTTTAATATTATGTAGAACCATGTCCTAACTGATGTTGTGTTTGTGGACGCACACAACCATGTTTAACAAAATGTCAAATTTGTTAAATGTTTTGTCTTTAAAGCAATGATTGTTGTCACGTATGTGACAACCTGGTTTATAACAACATCAAACGTTGATAAATAATATTTGCACCCGTTTCGTGGCCTCTAAGGGCTAACACAAGGGTTTATGTCATCATAGGATGTGTGATGAAATGTCTTAAAACTTCTAAGTTTCTTTAAATTACGAATAAGAAATAACATGCTTTAATCTGTATCTGAGTAATGAAGCCTGAAATCTAAATAAACCTATTACTTTTTGTCAATGGGGGCTGAGTTTCTTTTATTTTACCAACACTCCCTCTGTCCAGACATCTGGGGGGTTGTCTGCTGGTTGATAGCGGACTGGTGATAGAGAGAGAGAGAGAGAGAAAGAGAGAGAGAGACTGAAACTGTTCGTCCAAACAACAAACTTTTTCCACATCAATAAATATGTCGAACACTCGCAAAACAAGAAACACCCACTGGAATAATATGTTCAAGAACCCTTTTATTTTGACAATGTTTACCGTGTTACATTTATCGTAAATAGACATGTACACACTTGGATATTAGATGACATTAATGAATTAAACTCAGAATAGAGTGTGAAATGTCTTAAAACGTTTAAAAGGCTCTTAACGCCAGATATATGAGCGCATCAGCGTACGTTTTCTGGCAACGTTGGTACACGCTTTCACATGTTTTAATCAGAGACTTGGTTAAAGAAAGTCCCAAATCTAAAATAAAACCCCTATTATACCGGAGCGGACAGAATTACAATTTATTGTGTAATAAACACATATTCACAGTTGATTTTAAGATGTCATTAATTTAAAACAAACTCAGAAAATGATATGAAAGTGTTTTTAATCGTTTAAAAGTTTCTTAACGGTGGATATGAACACTCATCCGCTTATGTTCTCTATTGTAAACGCCGGAGCGCGATCTAATGGTGTGATCAGAATACTATGTCTGAAAAGATTAAACTTTTATTTAGTTTAAAATAAATAACCTTTAGTCTAAAGAATGTGTTATTGGTGTCCCCGGTGGTTTTGGCACTGTTCATCGCTATACCACTGCTGAATATTTCATTAAATAATTTGTTACAAACAAATGCTTTATTTTTGACAGAGTGTCCATATTACATTTTACCATTAGAGTTTTAAAAGACTCTACCTAGATTACAAACCGACCCTGCTGTGAAATATCTATCACACACGGTCATAAGTTCATCATCAAAAACTTTGTGTCTTATCAGAAAAATACAGCTTATAGTTAAATAGATAATAACAGCTTTAAGTTTAACCAGTTACAACTAAAATATTTTATTCTTGCGTGACTTTAAAGAAGTCTCTTTACAAAACAAACGTATTATCAATTTGTATTTATAAGACACACGCAGTACATTCCCCTAAATCTAAAAAATACTTTATTTTTGTCAGAGCAGACAATATAAGACTCTTTGTATAATATACATATATTCACACATGTTTTAAGAAGCCTTTAATTAAAAATAAAACCCCAAAATGGGTTGAATACGTCTTAAAAACATTTAAAAGTTTATTAACGTCAGATATAAGTTTTCTGTCACCATCGGTGCACGTATACACATGTCTTAATCAGAGACTTGGTTGAAGATTCCCCTAAATCTTAAATAAACTCCTATTTTGCCATAGTGGACAGAATTACATTTATTAACTTTATTTTAAAATGGCAGATATGACCGTTCACCCGGCGCTTTGTCATGCACCTACGGATCTTTAATATGCGTGAAACTATAGAGCAGGTCATGAAAAGATTCACGGACCTCATGAACCGTTTAAAATTGTATTTAGTTTAGACTTTCGTCTAAAGATTATAGTATTGCCGGCTCCGAAGGTTATGGCTCAGATCATTGCTTAACTATACCCGTATACGGAATATTTAATTAAATAACTTGTGATGTTACAATCAAAAGTTTTAATCAGAGACATGGTTAAAGATTCCCCTAAATCTAAAATAAATTCCTATTTTGCCATAGTGGACAGAATTACATTTATTAACTTTGTTTTAAATGACAGATATGAACATTCACCCGTCGCTTTGTCAGACACCGCTGGATCTTTAATACGCGTTAAACTGTAGACCATGTCATGAAAAGATTCCCGGACTTCGTGAACCGTTTAAAATTTTATTTAGTTCAGACTTTGTGTCTGATCAGAAACTATAGCTCGATAGAAAACATCGGCTTTAAGCATAGCCAGGTACATCTAATATATATATATATATATGATTAGTGATTGCCTTTAAATAAACTTATGCTGTTGCAAAACTTTAGATTCAACAACACACCCGCGGTGTGAAAGTCAGTATTGAGAAGCGCACGGGGCGAGCAAAGGAGGGAGGATGGTTGAGATCTGACATCAAATGTCAATAAACAGCAAAATGTCGAAACACGAGCCGTCATTAAACATGACACCATACGCTTGACATAAAACACACTCAGGAAAAACAATCACTCTAAATGACCGGCAATAAAACCATTAAATACTTTCTGTCTAAAGTTGACAGCTTGTCCAGATTTTGATTGATGGTCCCGCCCCCCTGTCAAAGGGTCATAAAAACGACCTGTCAGATAGCAACTGTCACCGGGTGGGGGAGGGGGTCATAAAAGTTTGACGAATGCCGTCCCGCTACAACTACTAGGATGTAACAAAATACACTGCAAGAACTGGAATGAGAGACAAGTGAGGATGAAGAGGACAACAGAATATCCATCCTTTCTTCACCACCTCACAGAGTTTGAGTGAAACAACTTGTATTAGGTGAGACACTTCTCAATAAGATACAGTATGTGCTGCATATATGGGTTAGTTAGGTCTCCCTAATTAACTAGCAGCTGTAACAAACAGTACTGTAAAAAACTGTGGTTCAAAATAATTATGACCATCTTTCTTTTGCTTACAGGACTCACAGGATTATTTTATAACAAGACTGATTATCTTATACCAGAAGTATGGTATTTTTTTGAAGCTACTTCAAAAGTCTTGTATCACACTGAAGGGGCTTATTTCCCAATAACTACCGGCTGCCTCTACATTATCCCGCTTATTACACGGCTACTTGCCACATAAGAAAAAAAACTGGACATGAATATGAATTTGAAACATTTTATTGGCATATTTGTTTTAAATTAACATTTCTATCCTTCCGCGAAACTTTGCACAGATGCATAAAATGATCGTAATACCTTATTAAGATCATCTGCTTCATACTTGTCTGTCTCCATTTTTTCTCTTTTAGCCAGTCTTTTAGAAGTTTTAATCCCCATTCTGTATTTTTGTGTGTGCTGGCTTCGTAGCTGTCGTGCTCTATTTTGTCAAGTTTAGTCTCAGTAAGCTGTCTGTGTCTTGTCGTGGTTGTCCAGGGTTTGTCACAAGATGGCGCCAAACAGACAGTAATCTTTATTGATCTTTATTGGCGCGGAGCGATTTTACTCGTACAAGTAGTCCGGCTATGCGTTATTAATTTGGAGCGGTTATTATTTGAAAAGAACGAACCTGCAAATGTCTCAACTGACCAATCAGAATCAAGCATTCCAGAGAGCCGTGTAATAAGAATGTTTATATGCAATATTTTAACAGAACATTAAGAAATAATGTTTTTCAACAGTTTGTAAATAATAGAATGTAATGTTTTTTATCATTACAAGCAAAAACATTCATAACGTTATTGGGAACTTTGGGAACTTTCAAGGAACGTTCTTAGAACCTTTCTCTGTGGTTGAGCATTGTGTGTGTCATAAAATGCCATGGGTTCGAACAAGGGAATGCACATGCTGATAAAAAAAATTATACTTTGCATTGCACTGTATGTTATTTGCCTTTTTCTGTAAATGTGAAGATAAATATAAAGACGGACAGTCATTGTTTCATTGTAAACCAGTTCTATTTTAAGAGAACTTAACTAGACTAAATAAAAGTGTCACAAAATTTTTTATTTTGCTATTATGATGCTGATTTTGTGGTGTTATGGGTTTTCTGGTTACAGTGGTAGTGGATCATGATCACCTCTCTAGCTTCAAAAGTAGGATGCAAAATGTATAACACCAAATCATTAAAGCATAACTCCATGTAACTTGACATAATTTAAAGTCGTATAAAGGCAGACATGATTCCGTGTGAAGTCCTATGCCAAAGACTCTCCAAATACTGCATCTACACATTCTTCCTGATGTGTATATTTTGTTTGTATATCCTGGTTGTTGCAGACCTGACAGTAAACTTGACTGTGAGCATCCATCAGGTATAGCTGTTTACTTGCATTACTCATTTAGAGAAATGAAGGGTCAAAATTGATTATATTTTCATCACCCCTTTTTGTATGTCTTTGGGACACTTGAAATATATAGCACATATAATGTGGAGCCATTTTATAATGCGGTCACAGACTACTCCCATTGTAACTGGAAAACCAAAGAAAATCATTGTTTAAATTATAAAATTATAATTTTTGGATTAACTAAACCTGTAATCAGTGTTATACGTATGTATGTTTATAATTTGTGTTATTTTAAATGTATTACTGCAAATGATTTGAAATGTGTATGGTTTAAATGTAATTTCACACTTCTTAAAGTATTTGTATTGTTTTAAATAAAGGCTTCAATATTTGAAATTGTCTCTTTGAATTAAATGTTAGCAATATCTGTAGGTTAAAATGTAAAAATTAATTTTATCTAAAAATTATAGCTAATTTAAATATAATAAAAATGAATGTATAAAAAAATAAAAAGAATAGTAGTATAGTATACAGTAATATACAGTAAACCTGGGTTTTTTACAGTAGCACACTGTATAACATATTTACAGTAGCATTTAAATACTGTAAAATGGAAATACAGTTTAGAACTGTAAATCTTATTTACAGTAGCCTACTGGCAACAGTGTTGCCAGTAGGTTACTGTAAAAATCCTTGAAAATGTCTAACAGTGTGTTGTACATAACAAAGTCTGAAAAATAATAAAGATTGATTAGGTTTTTTATTTAGTAAACCTTTTAACATAAAGTGTAGAGTCTTTTGTATGTAACAACAAAGATGCGATGAAACAACGCAAAACAAGAGAGGCTACGTTTGTTAAACCACATATAAATTAAGATGCATACATCTACAAATGGACCAATAGATTAAAAACATTGCCCCATTTGTAGATGTATGCATCTTAATTTATATGTCTTAAACATAAAAAGGTTCTTAACGCCATAAGAGCGCATCAGCGTACGTTCTCTGGCAACGGTGGTTCGCGCATTCATGTGTTTTAATCAGAGACTTGATTAAAGAATTCCCTAAATCTAAAATTAACCCTTATTTTGTCAGAGCGGCCAGAATTAAATTTTATTGTGTAATAAACACATATTCCCAGTTGGTTTTAAGATGTCATTAATTTAAAACAAACCCCAGAAGATGATTTGAAAATGTCTTTAATCGTTTAAAAAAAGTTTCTTAACGGTGTATATGAACACGCATCCGCGTATGTTGTCTATTGTAAACGCTGGAACACAATCTAATGGCGTGATCAGAATATTGTGCACGAAAAGATTAAGATTTTATTTATATTAAAATAAATACCCTTTAGTCTAAAGACTATAGTATTGTTGGGACCCCGGTGATTTTGACACCGTTCATCGCTATACACATACTGAATATTTCCTTAAATAATTTGTTACAACCACATGCTTTATTTTTGTCAGTGTGCTATTACATTTTTACCACTACAGTTTTAAAAAGACCCTAGTTTACAACCCGCCACCTGCTGTGAACAGCCATCATCATCCCACACACACTGTTATAAGACCATCATCAGAAACAGAAAAATATCTGATCAGAAAAATATAGCTTATAGTTAAATAGATAATAACAGATTTAAGTTTAACCAGTTACAACTAAAATATTTTATTCTTGCGTGACTTTAAAGAAGTCTATTGACAAAACAAACGTATATATCATACTATATTTGTCATACACGCAGTCAATTGACCTAAATCTAAAATAATACTTTATTTTTGTCAGAGCAGACAATATAAGACTCTTTGTATAATATACACATATTCACACATGTTTTAAGAAGCGTTTAATTAAAAATAAACCCCTAAAATGAGTTGAAGACGTCTTAAAAACATTTTAAAAAGTTTATTAACGTCATACATAAGTTCTCTGTCACCATCGGTGCATGTCTTAATCAGAGCCTTGGTTAAAGAATCGCCTAAATCTAAAATAAACCCCACTATTTTTCCATAGTGGACAGAATTACATTTATTAAGGTTATTTTAAAACGGCATATATGAACACTCACCCGGCGCTTTGTCAGGCACCGCCGGATCTTTAATACGCGTGAAACTATAGAGTAGGTTATGAAAAGATTCACGGAATTCCTGAGCCGTTTAAAAATTTATTTAGTTTAGACTATCGTCTAAAGATTGTAGTAATGGCTCAGGTAATTGCTTAAACTATACCCGTATACGGAATATTTAATTAAATAACTTGTGATGTTACAAACAAAAGTTTTAATCATAGCATTGTTCATGATTTGTCTAAATCTAAAATAAACATTTACTTTTTTGACCCCCGTAATGGGGAATTATTTTACCCACGTTGAGTTTTAGAAAATCTCGCTTTACAACACGCACCCCTGTGAAAGAATGCATGGCTTGTGAGAAGGAGGGAGGAAGGGTGAGAGCTGACATCGAATGCCAAAACACGAGCTGTCACACACGAGCCGTCATTAAACATAACAGCATACGCTTGACATAAAACACACGCAGTCAATTGACCTAAAATCTAAAATAATAATTTATTTTTGTCAGAGCAGACAATATAACACTCATTGTATAATATACACATTTTCACACATGTTTTAAGAAGCCTTTAATTAAAAATAAACCCTAAAATGAGGTGAAGACGTCTTAAACAAGCTCTGTGGACAAATCAAACACAGGTATCCAGTATCCGAAACGTTTTAAATCCAATTTGCCACAAAATGTTTAAAATGTCCCAGACAAATCCAAAAAGTCTCTGATTTTTCTCTTTTTTAAAGATACGTCCAAAGCGTTGTGGTCTGTATCCTAACCTGTAAACAGATAAAAACAAGTTATTAGGACAAATATCTAAATAAAACAATTAAAACTTTTTTCTTATACAATATAAACGTACCATGGAGATCCGCTATATATTTTGCAATAGTACACACAACGTTCGCTTTGCCGCTGATATCCAAACCTTTAAAACAGATAACACATGTTATTAGAAAATATTAAACCAAACCAGTTTGTTTAAATCTATTGTAACAGGATTAAATAAAAACACACCGGACAACACGAGCCACTCGGCGTCTCTTTTGTTCCAAGATTTCCTTGTTACGCTGCGGGAGGTTCTAGTCTCGGTCTGACTTTTTTGTTCAGGCCACTCTTCTCCGCGATTTACCAGGAATAGTTAATACCAGTTTAGACAATTTCGCTGCAATACCAGAGATCGAATTTTTAGTTTTTAAATAAATCAGACAAAATACTGGAACGAACACAGCAAAACACATACATACCAATAGACTTGAGTATAACAGCTCTGCTCCATCCAAACTGATCCCGGAGCTCTCTTGTCGCTCCCCAATAAAGGTTCGGTCATAAACTTTCAAAGATTACATCACACGACCCCCACACAAACACACACTGACATAATAGTAGCATCAGAAACTTTGTGTCTGAACAGAAAATAGACTAGTTCGATAGAAAATATCGGCTTTAAGTTTAACCAGTTACATCTAATACATATATATATATATATATATATATATATATATATATATATATATATATATATATATATATATATATATATATATATATATATATATATATATATATATATATATATATATGATTAGTGATTGCCTTTAAATAAACTTTTGATGTAGCAAAACTTTAGATTCAACAACACACATCGCAGTGTGACAGGCAGTATTGAGACGCGCACGGGTCGAAAAGGGAGGGGTGATAGATAGAGACAGCAAATGTCGAAAACACAACCTGTCATTAAACATGACAGCATAGGCTTGACATAAAACACATACACAGGAAAAACAAACCACTAAATGAACGGCCATAAAACGATAAAACACTCGCTGTCTAAAGTTGACAACTTGTACAGATTTTGATTGATGTTCCCGCCCCCTGTCAAACACGAGCTGTCAGACAGCAACTGTCACCGGGTGGGGGAGGGGGTCATAAAAGTTTGACGAATGCCGGCCCACTACAACTACTCATGAGCATTCTGAAGTCACATACATGTGAAATATTAACATTGTTACTCCTACCATTTCCTTGTCTGTATCCAGTTGAACACTTTGGATCAAGGACAAAACTCCCTTTGCTTCATTGACATAATCTCTTATCAGATCTCGGTTGATGCTCCTGTTAAGATTTTTCAGAGCTTCCTGTATTTTTGGGATTTCTACAAATACCATTTCCAAAACACAAGACATTTGGTTTGGTCAGCCCTTTGTCTGGCTTGTAACATTTTACAAATGCACTTCTACTTCATGTATGATTTTTAAAATGTAATACAGTATGATTATCAATAATAGGCAAAATAATGACACTTTACCTGTTTCATTAGGTTCCAGATTTAAATCTTGATCAAAAAATGCACAGGAACTTACAGTAAAAACTTGAAGAAAATCATTATCTGAGCTGAATTTTTTCTTAAAAAGGGAGAAGTAAAAATGATAAGAACACATTTCAGCAGAAACACACAAAGCAATGATAACTATGAAAAAATACCCGTATTTCAGAATGTTCAAACTTTTCTTTGACCCTCATCTTGACAAGTTCATTTCTATGAATTGTGCAAGCTTTTTTTTGATCCTGAAGAATAAGTAAAACAAATAACAACAATAATATATAGGTGACTGTATAATGAGTGTATGTAAAATGAATGTCTATTGCAATCTAATTCAATCGATGTAAAAAGTAAAAAATAGAATCAACTTAAAAACAATTACTTCAAGTGGTAACACCTAAAAAAACTTAAAGAAAACATTGTTTTACTCATGGAATGTATATAAAATATATGCAGTTTAATTGTCCTACCTTTTCTCCTAAGCTTTGGAATTGAGTAAGCTGTGCAGATCTAAAACAAAATTTTAAAGTTCAAAAGTGTTGTTTTTTTCTTCTTATATTGCACAAGTTTATGACAAAAAAAACTTGGGGCATCATTTGTAGTTCTTTAGATTGCCATAATGTCTGAACAACAATTTGAGACAATTTAAAAATGAATTTTTTGTTCTCTGAGAATTTTTTAATAAATATATGTGCTTATGACAAGCCTGTATTACAGGGTTTTTCTACACAGAAAACCATAAAAGTTGTATGGTACTTCAGTGGGTCTTATATACATTTTAATCAAGCATAATTTGAAGTTTAGAATACACAATTAATATTTCCAGAGCCTTACATAACAGTTTTAATTTGCTCTCCATTTAGTTGCTGTCTAAGAGAAATAATTGAGATGTTAAGGAGATCTCATCTGAGAATGGAACTGGAAAGGGCACGTTGGAAAGGGACCTGCAAATGTGGAATCTTTGAATCTTTTTTATTCATTCTCATTCAATCTCATTCTCATCCATTTACTGACTTTTTTAAATAAATGATTTGAATGATTCAATTACTCTGAACACATAAAGCAATTAAGTCTGGCATATAAAATGACAAGCAGAGAGACAAGTTTTCTTAGTTGTGGTCTGTTCACGATAACAAAACAGTTCTAGTCCTTACCTAATGTAGGCAATTGGAGTAATAAAATCACTTTTGGTACAGATGAAGTTTATGCTTTTGCACTCTCCTCCAGGTCCCAATTCTTCAATGCAGTGTTTTAATATTGCCCAGGGGTCTTTATCAGTGATTGCTCGAGCAATGTCACTTACAATCCACACAAAAGAGCACTCTTTCAGTTTCTACAGGATTAAAATAAAAGTAAAAAAATTAACACAAAGGTAAATATGTATAACATATGTAAATGAGAAATAAGGTTGAAATATATGAAACATTTTAATTGGTCAGAAATTTAAATTTTACAGTACAGTAGCATATATTAGCATATATTATTTATTTATTCAATGTTTAATTAGCCCACAAATAACACTGTTAATGGAGAAATGTTTGAAGAGTACTTACAGATTTCCAGAGGTCATCTCTGATCTTATTGCAGTCTCCAGTCCCTGCATCAACAAGGACAATGTGCTGCAAGAGTTCACAACAATCTGGAACCTTAAAGGTCACGCTCTTCACAATTGGCCAATACCAGCCACCAGGACTTGCCTCACTATGCATTATGTAACATGCAACTTCGTTGGCAAATTCAGAAACCTGATAAACAAATATTGTTGATTTAGATGTCTTTACTAAAAGGGATATTCAAAAAACATAATTTTTACTATTATATAAAACTGTAATGATAACTTACATCACTGGTTGAAATCATTTTCTTACTCATGGACAAATATTCTTCAATCTTGACAGATGTGCTATGATTCTTGAGCTCTTCTGGTGTTTTCTTATCTGCATTTTCTCCATATAATGAATTGATCTTTTCAACAGCAATTTGAATCATGTCCTCATTCTTGTCCTCACTGTCATCCGATAAAACTTTAAAAAGATCTTGAAGCTCTTTCTCCCACTCCTGTAGAAGCATACAACACACGTTATGCAGACTTTATTTGCATAAAGACTCCAATGTTTTATTTCCATTTACTCATACAACACATAAGATGAATACTGAAAGTAAAACCTCTTTAGAGAAGAATTCAATCTCTGCTTTGTAGTTGGAGTCACTCAGATTTGCTTCCACCTGAGTTATAACAGCTGTACATGCACCAAAACAGCCAGATGGCAACAGATCCTTTTTTCCCAAAACTGCGTTTAACAGAGAGCTCTTTCCTTCTCCCGATTTCCCAAAAATTCTTATAGTTACTTTTTTCCCAGTGACCTCATTCATTTGCCTTATTTTTAAAATTATATCTTTGTGCATCATGATGTCTTGGTCTAAGTTGTCAGTGATGCCTTTCAGGATTTGCTTTGCCATCTCCATCATCTCCATATCTGTGCTCAACAGAAAGGAAAAGAATGGGAATATTATTGAGAATAAAAACAATAAATTGGATTATAAGAGATAATCTGACATAAAGGTATAGGGACACACCAAACCGATGCCAACAAAGTAGCGCAGACTGTGAGGAATCTGACTATAGTTGTGGTGTGTAATACACTGAAAAATTAAGCCATTATTAAGCTGACCATTGGCTTGGTGTGTACTGGGCATAAGAGGAAATCTGAAAAAATGTATAACATTAAACTGTTCTATATTTGCTTTGTCTAAATTCTGTAGGAGTACTTGCTGTGTTAGAGGAGGACCGATTCATAATCTACTTACCTGTTTTCAACAATGTTTCTGTATTAGAGTCAGATGATCCATGGTCACATTTTCTTTTAGTCCCTATCAGAGAATGTATTATTTCAAATATATATATATATATATCAAAGCTGAAGAAAAAGAAATTGTGTGGACTAGATAATATTACATCTGAACACTTGAAATATGCAAGTACAAGACTCTATCCCAGATAGCAGACGGACTCGGCCCGAATGTGGCCTCATGATGGCACTGCTGGTGTACTGCCGGCAACGGCATGCAACATGTCAGCCAAGTATGGGCCAGGTGTGGCAATGATGGCACTGGATCCATGATGGCAGATAACATTAGGGCCAGTTGTGGGTGGGAGGTATGTAGCCCAGATCAGTGTAGTGATTGTGGCCCAGATCAGTCTAGTGATTATAAGCCACATTTGAAATACTGTGTTTTATAATAAATAATTATACGAATTGAAGGATTTTCAGGCTATCTTAATCTTAATGTTAATTTAACCTTTATTAAGTAAAATGTTAGTTTTGTATTAAAAGAAGTTAATATTGGAAAAAATTATGTTTGTCTACATTTTAATCACATAAACATGCCTTCAGATCATGGGTCAAGATTATTTTGTTCAAATGACCCTGAACTTCCAGAAGATTTTTTTCTGAATTTAAAAGTTTTGATAACGTTGCTTTGAGAAGCACAATGGATCGATTCGATTCGATTTTCATTGTAGCAGGAGTTTATTCCTGCTGAAGATTTCTGACTTCAATGACTAAGTAAAACTATCATTGTGTACAATCAGATGTTAGATACTGTAGAAATACACGATATGTTTCACTGTGCTTTTGCCTGCCGAAGTGTTAAAAAAGATCAAATCTTTGTGCCAGTTAACATTCACGTTACGTTTAGGATGCACAGTTTATTTATGCAGTGCAACAAGAACGTACACGCGGATGACATCAAAGTACTGCGAGAGCAACTGGAATGATCATGGGCAGGATTCTGATTTCAAATCGCACTCGCAGTATTTTAACGTCATCCGTTTGTCAGTTCCTGCAACGCAGCATTTCTTCGAACACCTTGTCAGAAATGATTGAGATGGCCAATCAAATTAAAAAATGCGAGTGCCACTGGCCAATCACATAACAGCAGACGAGCTTTCCTGTTAACGCAAGCCGAGCGGCGGCCAATCAAATTAACCAATAGGCAGGGTTACCGTCAGGACAGGAGTAACAGTTACGCCGCGTCAATCAATCATAACGGACACGGATTTCGAAGGCAGCAGGATGGATATAACCAGGGCCGGATTAACCATACGGGCAACTGGGCAATTGCCCAGGGGCCCAAGACCTCCAAAGGGCCCAGGGCAGCAAGGGCACGAGCAAAATACTGTATCTGGTAATCTCCCGCCTCCGCTTTATATTAAACAAACTGTCAACATGGGCTTTAGCGCTGCAAAGAGAGACGCTGCGCTTATTACTTTGAACGTGAGTTGAGAGTGGTTGAGTCTCATGCGGACTGACCAATGAAGAGAGACCCTCTCCTCATTGGTCAGTCCGCATGAGGTGGGTCAAAGGTTCGCCGAGCATTACGTGACTTAAGGCGTTGGTACAACAGAAAAAAACGAGACACGGAGAAGCTTAGTGGGAGCGCGAAGCGGAAATTAAAAAAAGGAAAAGGACATCAGAAACGCAAAAAATGTAAAGTATAAACAGTGGTGTAGTCTACGTGATACGCAGGTATCTGCGCGATCCGATCGGCGTATGAAATCAAATTACTATAGCGGCGCAAAAGTGACTGGGGAGCAGAGAACCCACAGGCGAGTGACAGCAAAGTACCGCGAGAACGATTCCAGTTATCACATGGAGAAATCTGCTTTGAATCGCTCTCGCGGTACTTTGACATCATCAAGAGGCCAAATGAAGTCGAACCTGCAGTGTAGCTGCTCACGCGACACTGTAAACAAACCGACCATGTGGAAAAGTGAACGAGTGAAGCAGTGCACAACATAATTAATCCGGAGAGTTAACAACGCACATGTGAGTAAACAACATTTAAATCATCAATCCAGTTTATTACTTTATCTGGAGGTAAGGCTCCAATAAAATAAAATAAGCCGGTGTTTATGTCCTGATGGTTTTTAGCTGCCTTCCAGCATGTTTGCTTGTGCTTCACAGTGTTAAACTTACTTTCCCTGTGTTCATTTGTATATCTACATTCAAGATGTAGCCTATATATGATCTTTAAGTTCTGTGAGAGAAATCATGTCTGCGTTGATGTTCAGTTCAGACTTCAAATTAAAGATCATTTTCTTCACTTTGGTTTGGGTGTCTAATATATAGGCTTTATGATGGTCTTGTAATAATAATTAAGTAAAAGCCTATTTTCATTTTTAGACAATGCTTGTATATGCAAAAAATAAGCTTTTATATCAATGACTATGCAAATTAGAGTTAATCCATGGTCATCTTAAATGTGTATTAATTAAAAAGTTCTGTTAAGTCAGATTCCGTCAACGACGAGGACAACTCATCTAAGTTAGCCAGGACTTTTCTACACCGCCAGCCTATGTTTACAGCCCAGAGATTATACAGATGCTGATGTGTTTTGTTTTCATAGCATCATATGTGAGTGAAGGTATTTGATAGGGGACATAGTAGTGCATTTGTATGAGCATTTAAATATTTGTAAATCAAAATACACCTGATGACAGTTAGAATTTGAAGTATTGAGTATATGTACTGTATAATACAGTAATATATTCTGTATATGACCATATTATGGTGATCCTGGGGTCGTGATGATGGGGCCCTTGAATATTGTTGCCCAGGGTATAACAAAGTGTTAATCTGGCCCTGGATATAACTAGTAAGTACCTGAACTTAAATATTAAACTTTTCCAATCATAAAAATGTTTTTGTTTATGGGGCGGTTTCCCGGACAGGGATTAGACTAGTCCTACTTAAACACTTTTAAGAGCTCTCCAAACTGAAAACAACTTCCACTTACATATCTTAAAATACATCAGTGCCCTTTGTTTTAACTCAAAATGCACACAGGTAATGTTTTTAGTAAGGCATGTTTGTTAAAACTAGTTATATTTCCGAATTAAACTAAGGCCTAGTCCTGGATTAAGCTAATCCTGGTCCGGGAAACCGCCCCTAAATGTCTAACAAACGTATAAGGGATGCAAACGTTTACGTGATTCATGTGTGATGTAATGCGTTATATTGTCCGTGTGACATAAATTGATATTAAATTAGCTGTTTTCTATAAGGTTAAGAATTACTGTGATCTTATTATAATTTAGTAATCGAACTTGGTTATCTGGTCTTCCTGATGTTAGAACATTTATTTAAAAAATAATATTTATTTGAAAATGTATTTCTGTAATGTTTCATTTTATTTTTTTGTGAAAGTTTTTTCAGGTCTGTGTTCATCAAGACATGAAGACTCTGGAGTGGGACAAGAGAAGGATGATGGGGTGTATATTCCAATAGACACATTAAGGTAAATTAAATATTGAGGCTCATGTTTGCATCTTTGTGTTTATATATCAAAAGATTGCTCTATATGGCTAAATAGTCACATTGGCCCTCATTTATCATTCTTGCGTAGAAACGGGCGTATATGTTGGCGTAAGATTATGCTTACACTCCTCTCACCGCCTGATTTATGAAACTGTGCGTCGTTGATATTCAGGTGTACGCAATATCTGCCCTTCATAAATGCCGCGGCCGAAAACGAGCGTCATTAGAATAACAAGCCCATATAAATTCAAGTCTCCGCCTCCCCCACGCCCTCATTTTACGCCATTGACACACGAAAGACGGCAAAGAAGAGAATCCGGGGAAGTGAAAAGAAACAAAATTGTTTTATTTGGCAGTTTAAAGAGTGGGATTAAAGACACATAATTGGATGACAATTTGTAATATTCTTATTATTATTTTTATTATTAATTGATATTTAGAAGAATAATTATTTATTATTATTATTTACTGTTGCCTACATCTAAATTCTATGTCTGCTTAATGGTTCAGTTAATTTTTTTAATATAATATTTTAAAATGATGTAGTAACTTTTGTAGTGTGTTGTTCTGTATTTACATACAGTTGTTTGTTAGCTGTATCTTAGATCCAGTTTGATACGGAGCTCCGGATATAATTCAAATTAACAATTTGTTTCCACGACATCCACATGTTTTAGCTAAGCTAATTCATAATTTGAAGTAATAATAATTGTAATAGTAATTACGAAATATTCTAAATATTATAATAATTAATTCCAAGGAACAAACTGTTGAATATTGGGAACAAATTCTAAATTTATGGCCATACTTTAGACTAAATAAGAAAAAGAAGTGTCCATAGCATAAAAAATTATTCGTGGCCATAATTTTGTCCGCATGTCATCATGATCGGATTTACGGCTCCATTCAACACAAGCATTTTACCTTACCTCATCTGTATTTATTTATCATCGAATGGTACGTAACTAGCTTACCTTTTATTGCATTACCATGTTTTCGTAGCACATCCTTGTGCTTTCTTGCAATGTGCCGCTTCAGATTCCAGGAAGAATATTTGCTAACTCTTTACAGTCTCTCCGCAGTCCCTTTCAATTTTTTCTTCCTGCTCAATCTTAACTTTGATTTTTACTTTACATTTATGTATAAGACTTGAATTCCATAACTTATTGCTAGACGTTTTTACAGATTCTCGAACTAGCAAATTATCAAAGGGCGTTCTGGGTTCAACGAGCGGTGCTGAGGGAGCGGAATTTTCGGAAAGGCGCTTTGATGGTAATATTACCGCACCGCTCAACGCTCCGCTCCCACTAAGCTCCGTTCACATGCTCGCTCTGAAACGTCAGGTAAAGCGCCCAGGCTCTCAACTGAAGGAATACATATGCATACAAATCAAATGCTTTGGTAAAGTCTCACAAATTAAACATTGAACATTGTTGCAAAAAAATAAACACTGAAGTTTATAATTACTATGTTTTTTACAGTGGGTCATAATATATCATATTTTAGTTTGTCAGTACGTTTTGTGGTGTTAGGAAGTTTTTGCGCATTTCTGCACTAACTCAAAATGTGCGTACACCACCTCCTGAGCAGGCGTAGGATTTGAGCGTGCCGTACGCCAACGTCCATATTGATAAATCTTAAAGTCACCGTGGTTTTGGGTGTACGCAAGGTGTACGCTGGAAATTTGGTGTACGCACTTTTGATAAATGAGGGCCATTGTGATTTCAGTGGAAGCTGATAAATACAGAGGGCTGGACAGTGGTTTCATTCATTAGGTGAGTAAGAACTGACAATAGCCTAACATTTCTTTAGTTGCCCGAATTGCATTGTTGAATACAAAGGAAAATGGTAAAAATACAAATATTTTGAATATATGGATTGCTGTGAAATTATTTTCTGTTAATCATCTGCTGTGTTTGCTTCAGGTAAAGAGGTGGGACAATGATGCTGACAGGACAGGAGGAGGTGACATTCAGGTTAGTGACAGTACATCAGGGCCACCATTTAATTTAATGTTAATTTGTTTGCTTCCAAAATCAATACTTGACAAATCTTTAGAATTATATCTGCAAAGCTGAATTTCTCATAGGTGGATAAAGTATGACAGCAATTGTGAAGACCTTAGAAGTCGTGCAGTATATGGTTCTTCTCACAAATTGATGTTTACTCACTCCTCTTTCATTTATATTGATTTGACTTAATTTTCTTGGTAACTAATAATGGGGATATTCCTAATATAATATATTTTAAGTACATGCTCAGAACATATCTCATCTGCTCATTTGCTTTGTATCTAAATGTTAAGTATGTCTTTAAGGTCTAAGCTATGTTTCATTTTATTTAGACATTCAGCGCAGACATTTTCATCCAACTTGAGGAAGAAAACAGAAGCAGTTCATCCTAAAAGGTTACTTTTCTAATTCTCTATCTTATTATTTTATTATTTAAAATTATACAACAGTTCTTTCTGGTTCTCGAATCTGATTGGCTAAGAGTAGAGGTCGACCGATATGCTTTCTCTCTGGCCGATGCCGATTTTTTAGAAATCAGGGCAGCCGATGGCCGATATGTTTGGCCGATTTTCTATATGTACATAATAATCAAAATGTTCTCATCATTATTAGCAGATATTTTAAATGCAAAAATGTCACTATTTAAGTCAAAGTATTTAAAAATATATGACTGGTCTTTCTGAAGAGTTTTACAATCTCCTCTGCACCATGCATTTATCAGACACAGATATTACCTGACACTCTGCTGTCATCATCTTTGATCAGTTTTTTACCATGGCTTTTATTGCTTTGTAGGATAAAATCCTTATTTGGTAGACCTGATAAAATATTTATTCATCATAAAGTTAACATAGTAAATGTCTATGGTTTTTAGTTGAGACTGTTATTTAGGGCAAATCTTTTTAAACACATTTACATTCTCATTTCTGAGACGCTATAAGTGACTGATTGTGCTGACAGTGACGTCTTGTGACTGACAGATCTGTTGTTTCAACCGTTCATTCAAACGAATCCGTTCAAAGGAGTCAGTTCGTGAACCGGACGCGCTGTGTTCTAATCCAGGCTGAGCAGCGCAAAACTGTAAACAAAGTCTTACTGTAACAACACGAAAAACATTTCCTCGGTGGATATGATTTGGTCTTCCGACCTTTCGCCATCGGGTCAGTTTTGTTTTGAGTAATAAAAGCAGGGAGACAGAAACCGTGCGGGCGCGGCTCTTCTCTCTCTGTCACGCAAACAAAACTCATCATCACTCATTAATCACATGAAATGAGCCTAATCTTTGCATGGACAGTGCACCGCGAGACATAAGCCCGTCGCGCTGTTGTACTGGCTGCTTAATTTGCGCGATCCGCCATCATTTAGTAAAGCTGTTTGTGAACAAGGCATGGCTGCACACACACGAGACGGGAGCGAGCTGCTTGCAGCAAGAGGCAGGCAGCGTCACGAGTTCTACAACAGCGCTTAGGTGCACGCAGATGCGCCTGCCTATTAATCGGACTAATTTTGCAGCAAAATCGGCCAAAGCCGATTTTTTAAAATATGCCAAAAATCGGCCAATTAATCGGCCGGCCGATAAATCGGTCGACCTCTAGCTAAGAGCTATGCGATATTGTGCTGATAACGGCACTGTAACCGCTTCACCTTTCGTATCATTCCGCCACCTAGTGAATGGAGGTCTTAAGCAGGCTCATCTCTGAATGGAAAAACACAGACGCCCTGATCCATTACACATATGCGCAAGGTATACAGTAGGTGGCAGTGATACTCCCAAGGAGTGAGCAGCCATTAAACGAAAAGAAGAAGAAGCAGACGCCCTGTTTTGGTTTTGAATCACTCTCCGTGTGTCTCATTATTTTACTAGCTCAGAAATCAGTCTGTGAATCCCCAATCGGAAGTTATTATTCCGTCAAAGATCAGCGCTCTTGGATGTTACGTTAAAGTTAATGGGAGAAATGTCTTGACACATCGTGTGGACGATTAACACTTGGAAAGAGGAATATAAACACTCGTTTTTTTCAGGACCTATTATCTCTTATCAGAACGCGAAAACACCGTGGAACTGCAGGTAAGCACCGCAGCTTTTAAATGTGGACATTGATTATTTACTTGATCATGACGTGACTATTAAAACATGTTATGAGATATCGCCACTGGTATATTTATAAGCAGCATGCAAAAACATCTCTCTGACACTTATAAAAAAAAACGTTTTATATAGTACTGACAAGAACAAAGTTAAATAATAATAACCGAGTGCTCGTATCGCGTTAAGAATAAATGAGAAAGCAATAGTAACGTTATACAAATATAGTTTTATTCACTTTTACCTCGCGCCAAAACAATAACAACACAAAAGACACAAAATATGAATAAAAAAACAAGTAATAGTTTGATCATGACACCAAATACTGCTGATTTGATCTCATTTTGACGATCATAAACAAACAAGGCCAACATGAGAGCCAGGGAATCCCTGTCAGAGATGTAGCCCAGAGAGGGCGGTGGTCAGCGGGGCGAGTGAACACTCACGTCCGCTCATGCTTCGGTTCTCATTTGTACCGAATCTCACTAAGCAAACGTTCAAACAGGCGCTATCTTTACTAATCGACTGCAGATTTAAATATAATACATATACATTCTCGACTGAACTAATCTTAAAACTACACTTTGTGACCAAGAAACGGTAATATAAAGTAACAGCTTTTCCGTCCATTGAGTTGTTATGAGCTTCAAAGCAGCCGAAAGTTTTACCTGTCATTCTGGCCGCCCTCAAATCCGTGGCGGAAGAAGTAGTTCTCAAACAAAGAGGCTTTTAAAATAACTCCGTTGTTGTTTTCTAGTTTTCGTTTTTCAAACGTGTGCCGTCGAACTGTTGTATAAAAGCAATATCGCTCTCGGAGTCGTGTGATATAGCTCTATATCATCACGGCTGTGATTGCCTCCGGCACTCGGCCTACGGCCTCGTGCCTCTGGCCTAATCACAGCCGTGATGATATAGAGCTATATCACACTCCTACTCGAGCGATATTGCTTAAGTATATCATTATGCTTTTAATTACTTTATTATATGGCTTTTGCTTCATAACAATTATTGATTTGCATCTGTTTTCTTTTATATAACAGTGGGCTGCTGTAATGTTTACATCTATGGAGCTGAGAAGAAAAGAGAGGCTGGAAAGCAGTAATTCTTGTTGAGGACAATCCTTAATAGGAACACTTTCTCATACACCTAGATTATTATTAGTGTTTTATTTTTACTTTTTTTCATTTTTATTAATTGTATTGTTTTATTTTTCATTTTATTTGAAATTACCTAAGTTAGATTTATGCTAATACTTTAACTGAAACTTGTATCTTTGCTGGCTGGCTGTAGAGTTGGTTTCAAATACACATGAAGTTTCTAATTAACTAACTTTTAAGTTCAGTTTGGTTAAAACTTGTATTTACCCATGGTAATTCATTTTCAATTCATGCTAATATAATAATTTCAATGAAAACTTCTGCATTTGTGTATAGCTGGTAATTTGGGCAAACTACATTTCACACATCATTGTAACTGTCACAAAGGTTTTTTTATTATCATTTTTTTATTATCTTTTGTTTGTTTACTAAGGATGAAATTGCTTTGTAATTCAAGTTGTTGGTGTTAGATTATTTCCAATAATGTATTTGAACAAACTAGTATTTTTGTTTATTGCTGGCAGTTTATACTAGAAGAGTTTTAACACATACAATGTTGTAGTGTTATATTGACTTGTGTGTTATTGATTAATAAAAAGGCAAACAATTTGAAAGTAATTTTTCGTGTGATTTATTTATTAACTCTTTCACCGCCAGCGTTTTTAAAAAAAGTTGCCAGCCAGCGCCAGCGTTTTTCATGTTTTTCACCAAAGTTTAATGCCTTCCAGAAAATGTTCTTCTTTAAATATATAAACATACAATATACCAAATGAAAGAACAGACCCTCTGCTTTCAAAAAAAAAAAAAACGTTTCATCCTACCTTTAGTGGTTCTTTGGTAATCAGCTTTTGAATATGGGTAGGTTTCTGCAAAAACACCACATTTTGAGCAAAAAGCAGAGATAATTCCATTTTTGTGACAGACTTTTCATAGAGATCCCATTCAGAGCGATCTTTAAAACAAACACGGACATGCAGCAGCTTGCCATAGGGCAATACTTCCGGGTTTAAAAAGTTGCGGAAGGGCACCACCTGGTGGATAATAGCGGTATTGCGGAAAGACGGAAAATCTCGTCATTGGCGGGGAAGCGTTTTCTCTTAATTGACGAGATATCTCATCAATGGCGGGGAAAGAGTTAATATAATTTGGACAAGATTAGGCTGAGTTATGGCTCAGTTATGGAAGTTCTGGTTAAATGCTGGTTTTAATATGGTTGACCTATGGCTGAGAACTGGTACCGATGTTAGAACCTGTTCTGGCCCTGTTCTGTAATTCAGAACTGGGCCACTGTAGGGCCGTCATTCTTCGTTATATGTGGGCAGAGGAAAAACTGGTTGTGTGGGCCGGAGCTGGGCCGGAACAAAATTGCTATCTGGGATCCTTTACTGGCCATTTGTTTTACAGTTTTTATGGTACATGATCTTTTGCCCCAGTCACTTTTGTAGACTGTACTGGTCCCTGTGATTAAGGATAAGACAGGCAAACTTAGTGACATGAATAACCATAGGCCTATAGGCCTGGCAAGCTCTGTGTCAAAGGTGCTTGAAAGGATTCTATTGTCGAGACTTGAACCATACTTGTACACCACAGCTAATCAATTTGGATTTAAGCATGGACATGGAACTGACATGTGCATTTTTGCACTTAAAGAATTACTGGATAAATACAACAGCCGGGGGTCTACATTATTCATGTGTTTTTTAGATGCCTCTAAAGCCTTTGATCGGATTAATCATGCCAATTTGTTTGATAAATTAGTAGGAAGAGCTTACAAGAATTCTTATTTTCTGGTACTCCTGCCATACTTTGAAGGTGAAATGGGGCGGTACTATATCAGATGATTTTAAAATGTGTAATGTAGGGTTGCCACCTGTCCCGGTTTTACCGGGATTGTCCTTCTTTTTACTAACCTGTCCCGGGAAAATTATCAACTCTCCCGGGACACTGAATGTCCCGGTTTTCGAAAGCTATGTGAATATATTATTTAGCGCGCGCACGGCAGAAACGGAGACCTTGCGTCTGTGTATGTGTGTGCCTCAATAAGCGCATGTAAGACAGAGAGCATCCTGATTGGCCTGTTTCGGTAAATCAACCAATCAATTGTCAGTGTGGGCGGGATTTATCTCTTCTCCCGAACCGAATTATCTAGAAACAGGAGCGCCGTCAGCGCCCCAAAAGTGTACCCCTGTCTTAAAAGAGTTAAAAGTAATAACAATCTTGCATGCTGTACAGTTTGTAACAGTGACTTCAGCATTGCCCAGGTGGGTTAAAATGATTGTAAAATACATGTTGAGAGACTAGTTGCTATTTAGACCTGTTTAAATGGAATATAAATAAAACAGTTTACATTAATAGTATAAGGAGCTTATATAAATTGTAAAAGTGATTTACATATTTTAGTATAATTAACAAATAATTGGGTAACACTTTACAATAAGGTTCATTAGTTAACTACATTAGTTAACATGAACTAGTACTGAACTGCACTTATAAAGCTATTTTTTAAATCTTTGTTAATGTTAATAATACATAATTAAAATCTTTTTAACATAGTTAATGCACTGTGAATTAACATGAAAAAAACATGAATAGCTGTATTTTTGTTAAGTAATGTTAAAAAAGATTAACAAATAAAGTAACGCATGTATGGCTTATGGTTAGTTCATGTTAGTTAATACATTAATGTTAACAAATAAGAATTGTAAAGTGTTGCCAATAGTTGCATAGGTCTATAGAAATATTATGCCATGGGGGGGGGGGGGTTAGGGGGCTTGTGAGCAAACCAATTGGTCGGGTCATCGATATGTCCCGGTTTTTTATCAGACAAGGGTGGCAACCCTAGTGTAATGGAGTACGTCAGGAATTTTATCTCCACATCTTCTTAACACGCACCGGCCCGGCAGCGGGCCCTAGGGGGGGGGGGGGGTGTTTTTACGTGTTTTTGTACTTTGTTTAACATCAAACATTCAATCAACAATCATAAACTTTGCATTATTTGAACGTTTAAACACTCCCCAAATTCATATTCTGAGCTTATTTTTGCAATCAATACACTGGTGTGGAAAGGGTTCAATGAAATGCAGATGGAACACATATAAAAAGGGGTGTGGGTACTCACATATCTTGCCATATGGTTCTGATAATTTCTGACAATTCCAAAAAACTTCAACGTACATTGCAACGTAAGGGTCCACTCTTCAAAAAGCATCCCACGTTTTAATCCAAAACAACGAAAAATAGTGAAAAAATCCAGCAATATCCTCTGTTTACATCCGCGCGTTTTGATGGGCAGGGGTAGTAACCAATCATGAAACGATTACAAGGATTCAACTTACGTCAGTAAAGTTTACTTCTGCGCAAATCTACAGAAGCGCATGGAGAGAAATGTAACTGTAACTGTAATTCCACTACTTTTATCAGTAACGAGTATGTAACGAAGTATTTTTTAAATCAAGTAACGCAATTACAATTACTGAAATTTAAATGAGATCGTTACTCGCGTTACTCTATTTTGTAAAAACATAACACTTACAGACAAGACATTTCTGATTAAACGTTGCATGACCGTGGTGGGCGGCGCAATGAATCATTAAACTTCATCATGGCTGACAGTGCATATAGAATGAACATGAAAAATCTAAACGGGACAACATACCTTTGTTTAAAAATTGTGCGCAAGTCATAATCTATCCGGTCTCATGTTTGTAAATTATCTTTGTCAACCAATCCCAGTATGACATTAACCTGCATTTGTAGTCCACAAAAGCAATAAATCTGAGAAATGTTAACATATATCTTAGATTTTTACATCGGCCTTCATGGAAGAGAACGATCCGCGATTGTTGTTTCCAGAAAAATATTCACACTGTGCTGTACAACTGTTAAAACATGTTAAAACTCCATTGTATGTGTGAGTGTCAGTTTCACTTGTTCCGTATCCGAAAAAACAATCCACTCGCTCTGTGTCCGTCTGACAAAACAATCCACTTGCTCTGTGTCCGTTGGACAAAACAATCCACGTACTCCGTTTTCTGATTAAATATCTTCCTTTCATCCTGAGTATCATTTAAATCCAACAGAAAACATATACAAACAATATATAACCAAAGAGCGCACTACTGCCGCAAGCTTCACAAGCAGTGTCCCAATTCCATGGCCGCGCCCTGCTAAGGATGCGACCTAAAAAGGTGAGCACTCGGTCTTTCAAGGTGGAAGCCTCAGAAGTTCACGAAGAGAACTGAAATGAGACGGTCTAACCTTCGGAGGACCCATAATTTGCGTCACCTGCTGCACGCGCACACCGCGCCTGTCAGCAGGACACATCAGAGACGTTTCTGGCTTATTAAAATAAATATGGAATCAGAAAAAAGATAATTTATTTTAGAAAATATGAAAATATTTAAGAATATGATCCAAATTCTTAAAGAGACAATACACAATTTTAACACACTATATATTTTCAATGTAAATACACAGAATATTTGTCTAAATGTTCTAATGTCATGACCTGATCTCTCTATTTCTTGTCTTATCCGAGTTTGAGAGAGATTAGGTTTTGACAATACGTGTCTGCCCTGAGAGAGTTGTGTGACAGGCCTTTCCGCGGTCCACGTTCCTCTCAGGGTTGGTGAATTGTTTCCCGCTCCCTTATGTTTGATTAAGCTACAGGTGTATGTTGTTCGTACTCCCTATTTAATACCCTTCTGTCCTGTCCTCCGTGCGTTGGTATTCTTCTGTGTTCCCAGCTAAGTCTCTAGTGCATTCCCGTTCCTGGTCTTGTGTATGTTTAGGCAGTTTAATGTTTCCAGTGTTTATGTTAGTCAGTTTAGTTCTCGTGTTTGTTATGGTATGTTTTACCCCCTCGTGGGTGTTTTGGTTCTGAGTGTCTGTGTATATTAAAGTATTCTTTATTTTAAGTCTGCGTTTGGGTTTTCCTGTCTTCCTCGTGTTCCAGCCGTGACATCTAAATGATATACATAAATAAACTAAGCTTACATATTAAGATCATTTCTAACAAAAATATTCAACGGCTGAATCTAAAGCAAAATAGGCTCCTACAGTATGTGATATATATTAGAGTCTTACGTGTAAAGTAAACCATCCATATCATTTTACTGTTTGACTGTTCAGTACTGTTCATATTTACATTTAAAAAGCAGACATAAAAGTAACTTAAAAGTTACTTACCCTAGTTAATAATTATTTTTGATATACAGTAACTGGTAGAGTAACTCAATTACTTTTAAAAGAAGTAACTGGTAACTGTAACTAATTTTCAGTAACTTGCACAACACTGATTTTACATTACATTTCTTGTTTCTTGTTAGCTGTTTTGATTATAGAGTAACATTGGAGATGACTAAGATACGAGTTTTACATGGTTTCATTTTTCTATGACATGTTATATAAATGCATCATATTTATAGCTATATGAATCCAATGCACAGAATATACAAACTAAAAACTAGAAAATAAGATATGTGGTTTTACCAAAATATGAGTATTACCAGCTGAGAAATATAGGTTATTTGGCAAACATAAGACATTTGTAATTATAAATAATAAATATATTCATGTAATGTGTGTGTGCGTGCGTGCGTGCGTGCACGCGTGTGTGTGTATTATGTTCATGTATATTACATCATAGTTTCTCATACAAATAGTTGTATGTCTCTAACTTTTGACTCAAATTAAAATCCTCTCTTGCTTTGTGTGTTGTGTTGTGATGGAATCTGTAGTGGATTCATGAGCGACCACATTCAAAAAAGTATTTTGTTATAATGTGAAATGTTTTTTTCTGAAAGTTTTTTCTATGTGCTTTGGTGGGCAGAGAACTTCTGAATTGATATACATAATGTAATATGTAGTCCCGTCTCATTCTCTTTTGATAATCATTTTGTTATCATGTGTATATTTGGAGTTTCCAAGTGCACTTTTTCTGACAGGATGCCTGGATAAAAGCTCACAGAAACAAAATTTTTTGGAATATCATTCTCAAATTTTAATCACAGCATGATCAGACATTCAGTTTACCTATATGGTGTCCCTAGGTGTCTCACATGACCATTTCATACCTTTTTTGCTAAGTGAATGTTATTTAAAGAAAAACGGAAGTCATTTAATGTATATTTTACCTTGTTTTACTCTGTTTCTTTACTACTCTGAGTTGTTATGACTATTAGGCAACAATATGTCAAGTGTCTAGTTTCAAACAAGAAATTATGAATATAGACCATAGGGTTTAAGAGCTGCAGATGTTTTAGTTTGGAGTTGTCATTTTTCAGAAAATGCTCAAAAATAGAAGTGCTAGCTAACAGGTTAAGTATAATGCCTTAAAAAGTAAAATAATGATTGTAAAAACGAAAGAGGACCAGAAGTTAAGGTTCCAGGACTTTTATCTCTGTGGAAATATTTTAAAGAAAATAGATGAGGTTAAATATCTGGGACACTATATTGCAAATGATCTCTCGGATGACAAAGACTTGTTCAGGCAGAGATGTAAGCTGTATGGTCATGCTAATGTCTTGGCACGTAAGTTTCACATGTGCTCCACTAATGTCAAAATTGTATTATTTAAAAGCTTTTGCTCGCCTTTGTATGCTGCGCACCTCTGGCGCAACTACAAAAAGAAGAGCATGCAGGCTTTGGTGGTGGCATACAATGATTCCCTTAGAATGTTACTGAAAGAACCGCGGAACAGCAGTGCAAGTGAGATGTTTGCTAACAGTGGAATAAGATCTTGTGCAGCTAACATTAGGCATTCTTTCTATACATTTATGTGTAGAATTCAGAATCAATCAAACTGTATTGTTCAAGCCTTGGTATGTCCGAAGAAAAGTTCGGTCAGGTTTGGAAGCACTGGCGCTCCTGTTTATATATGTAAATAATGTGTAGTATTTTTCTATTTTTGTGTATTTTCCTATTCTTGTTTTGTAAGCTTTTCTGTTTAATACTATGGACCAGGATTCTGTGTCCTTAATAAAGATTAATAATAATAATAATAATAATATTGCCTTTAACATTCACCCTTAATCACAGACAGTGAAGCAAAAACAAATGTTTCATTCTTTGGAGAAATTTTTATACCTTGCCAAGACATTGTAGGAATGATGGAAACTCCTGGTGAGTATAAGAAACTAAGTTAACATTAACATGCTGATAACATAATGCTTTTTACTGCACAATTTACAGAAGAGTGAAGATCCCCTCGATCAGCACTCAGAGGCGGCCTTACCTATGTTTCACCCGTTTCAATTGAAACAGGCCCCGCCCTCCAGGGGGGGCCCCCAGACCGGCAACATCTCATCAATTTCTCCGTAGGATATTAATTTTCATGTAGATTAACCACGAGCTAAGAGGTTGTAAAACGAAAGATTCTGCTCCTAAAAGCCACAGAGTATAAAAACAACATTTTCTTAAATTTTTTTATACACTACCCACAATTCTAAGCAAAACACTGACGTCTCTGATTGGTCGAACTCTCGGTTACCTAGCGATAACGTTTACGGCGCGAACGGCTTATTAAACGTCGATCTGAAGTATAATTAGTTTATGTTTATACCTTTGCATATTTGCCGGTTAAAATTTTATTTTGAGGGGAAAAAATTAAGAGGAAATGAAACGTACATATGCCAGTGGTGCTGAAAAAAGAAAGATATCGGACAGCAAAAGAAAAGCTTTAGTCAGTCTACCTAAAGTGACCTCTTTCTTTAGACCAGCATCTGTAACCCTACCGGCGACAGCAGCGGCCGAAACCCCGTCACAGGATACTAGCCAAAATACAGATGTTCCGTCTTCAACTCAAACTGCTGGCAGTAATGCTGACCAAACATTAGAAGAACAAGAACACAATGTTGAAGTTCCTACCGCTGAGACAGGTGAGGGAGATGCCAGGGAGAAAGCCCCGTTTACAGAGACAGACTGGCCAGAGCATATTACCGATGACCAACGAATTGATATTGTTAGGAGCGGTCCCGTTCAGTTAGAGGAGTTTAACTTCCCACAAAGCCAATCACACCGCCGTTTTACCAAGGACAGATATTTCATCAAGATGAAAAATGGAGAAAAGATACGCAGGTCATGGTTAGTGTATTCAAAATCTTCCGATTCAGTCTTCTGTTTCTGCTGTACCTTATTTGGCAAGCGGACGAGTGGTCTCACTCACAGAGGTTTCAGAATATGGGAACGACTCACTCTCACACTCCAGGATCATGAAAAATCTAATACACACCGTGCCAATATGGACAGCTGGCGCGAGCTGGAGAAGCGCGTAAAAACGCACAGTACCATTGACAATAAATATCAAGAAATGCAAATGTTGAAAAAAAGACAGTGGAATGACGTCATGAAAAGGTTAATTGCCATAGTATGTCACCTTGCAGAACGAAACCTTGCTTTCCGTGGCAGCAATTCCAACCTACATGAAACAAACAATGGAAACTTTCTAGGTGTGGTGGAGCTGCTTGCAGAGTTTGACCCTGTGATGAGCGAGCATGTCAGACGAGCTGAGACAAAAGAGATTGCTGACCATTATCTGGGGAAAACTATACAAAATGAGCTGATCACTCTTATTGGAGACAAGACAGTGGAAGCAATAATACAAGGAGTAAAACAATCCCAGTACTACTCTGTGATAATGGACTGCACCCCGGACGCTGCACATATAGAGCAGCTCTCTGTGACACTGCGCTTTGTCAAGTGCCGAATCGGTGCCGGGGCTACTGTTGGAGAGCATTTTGTCGGTTTCCTACCAGTGATTGACACATCAGGCGCAGGGCTAACAGATGTCTTCATGAAGCATTAGGCCTGGATGTCGAAAAATGCAGGGGACAGGCGTATGATAACGGTAGCAACATGCGGGGGAAAAATAGCGGTGTGCAGAAAAGGGTGCTTGATATCAACAAAAAAGCATTGTTTATGCCATGCGCCAGCCACAGTCTAAACCTCGTCATTGTAGATGCTGCGAAGTCAACAGTGGAGTCTGTGAGCTTCTTTGGGGTGCTGCAACGTCTGTACACCATTTTCAGCTCCTCCACGCAGAGATGGGAGATTTTCAAGACAAACGTACCACAAATGACCCTAAAGGCCATATCCAACACGCGATGGGAATGCCGCGTTGAAAGTGTGAAAGTGCTGCGCTATCAGCTTCCTGCTGTCAGCGAAGCTTTTCTCTCACTGGTCGATCATGCAGCAAAAAAAGGTATGTACGAGTCGAGTGTGTGTTATTTTGCTTTGTGATAGAGTCTATGATTTTAGTGTGTTAGTTTACTTATTTAAGATTTTTTTAAGCTATTTAAAAAACTTAAACCAGACCCGGTGCCAGGATTATATTGAGCTGTTTCAGTACAATGGACAGCAGCGCACGCGCATGACATTAGCGTCATCATAAATTATTGAAATTTAAAACAACATTATTGTTATTATCAGGTGACAGTGAGACTGCGTCTGCTGCCAGAGGTCTTGAACAGGAGATAACGAGCTGGAAATTCCTGCTTACTGTCATCATCTGGTACAACATTCTATATGAGGTTAATCGTGTCAGCAAGCTGCTCCAGAGCCCAAAAGTTGGGATTGATGTGCTACAGTCCGAGGTGGAATATGTTTTTAAATTCCTAAAGGAATACAGAGAGAACGGCATTTCATCCGCCCAGAAAGATGCTAGAGACATCGCGGAAGAGATGGGGATGCCAATGGTCTTTCCCATTACACGAGGCCGAAAACCCAAACGCCAGTTTCCGTACGAGCCCCAAAATCCGGATCCTTCCTTAACAGTGACACCCGAGGAAAAGTTCAGGAGAGATGTTTTCCTCCCACTAGTGAACTCTGCCATTACAGGCATTAGTGAGCGCTTCAAGTTGATGGAGACATTTCATGGTCTGTTTGGTTTCATTTATAGAAGAGAGGAAATGAAAAGGGTCGTGGAAAGTAACACCCTCAAAGAAAGCTGCGCAAATATGGAAAAAACCCTCGGCGATGTGGACGCTGAGGACCTTGTGCGCGAGATCTCGGCTGCTGTCACTACCGTGCCAGCAAAAGAAACCACTGGCCTGCAGATTCTGAGCTACATTTACAGAAACAATTTAGTTGATCTTTTTCCAAACCTCAGCATTGCTCTCCGACTCATGATAACAGTGCCGGTGACTGTAGCGAGCGGAGAGAGGAGTTTCTCTCGCTTGAAACTAATAAAAACACACCTGAGGTCAACAATGCTCCAGGAGCGGCTGTCGGCTCTCGCTCAGATTTCCATTGAGCACGAAGTGACAAAATCGCTGGACAAAGATGATCTTATTTGTGCATTCTCAGCACTCAAACACCGACGGGTGGATTTCTGAAATCTACGCCCGCCGCCTGGTGAGCTGTCCACGGTGCTGAAATAACGCGGAGCCCATCGTTATTTCTAAGTTCGGTTCAGTGTCAGTCAGACACTTTTTCTATTTTTCTTTTGTTAAATAATTCAAGTTGAGGGTATGTTTGAGCTGTTTTTTTTTTTAAGTACAGACAGCTGAAAATATACTGCGCAAATCTCGCACTTTTATGGACGCTACTTCTATGCTTAATTGATTTGCGCAGTATATTTTCAGCTGTCTGGACTGGCTCTGTCAGCACTGCAACATTAACCGAAGTGGTATGCTTATTACTTATTATTATTTAAAAGAACGATGTGAACAGAGCATGGACAGCTTTTTATATTGCTGTGTGTACCCTCTTTAGAAATGTTAGATGCAAGTAACGTTAGCTACAGCAGTTAAACTTCTACACACAGCATGCAAATATAAACAATGATGCATACTTGTTCACTCACTTCATTTTTTATTGTTTGGGGGAGAAAAGATTCACAGGCTTTGAGGGGTCTGGTCTTTGTTTTTTGACTAAGAACTATTCATAATTTAAATTACTATCATATTTTATTAAAAAAAAGAGTGCCATGAAAATAGTTTTCACATCACTGGTGAACATGCTCATACTGATTTTATAATTGATTTCTGTTTTTATTATTATTTAAATAATGAAAAAGAATAAATTCAGAACGGAATAGGAAGTCACTTAGGATAAAAGCGTCTGCCAAATGCATAAATATAAATATATAGATATAAAACTCTGCCTATATAGATTTTTCTGTCACATCAAATTACACTATTTGCAAGGATAATAAAAAAATATTATACTTAAAATGGTCTTTTCTATTCTGTTTTGCTATATTACTTGTATCAGTTGTGTGCATGTCATCGAGGAACGTGCCCTTTTTATACTTTGAGCACCTGCCCCTCCAAAGGTCTCTGCACGGCCCTGTCCTCAGACAATACTAATCCCGTGCAACTACTACGTATGATTGGTTTTCCATAAGTATTTTAGATCACCTGTAACAAGTGTGTAGTTTGATTTAGAATTTGCTGTTATTCATGCAATTGAGTTGAATCATAACCTAATACGTTAAACCAGGGGCGTAGGAATAAGTTTAACATTAGGGGGCACATATCGGAAACAACATGATCTCACAAAGTTCCGTGGGATAGTCACGGAATTTTGTGCTCATTTTTCCGTGGCATTCTCACGGATTGGTTACTCAACTGCTTTTTCCTATTTTCAAACCATTTTCGCTTCAGTTTAGGGTTAGATTTGGTGTTTGCGTTAGTATGTCACTTTAACTATTGGTTTATACTATTTTTTCTGATTTATTCTTTTATATTTTCTAAACTTTAAACAATTGTTGCCTGGCATTGGGGTTAGAGTTGGGTTTGGGTAGGGATGTCATTTCAAAGTAACCAATCCGTGAGAATGCCACGGAAAAAGACAGTCCGTAGCAGGGCCACGGAAAAATGCGGAGATCCGTGAGAATGCCACGGAAAAATTAGCACAAAATTCCGTGACTATGCCACGGAAATTTGTGATCGGAAACCTGACAGATCCGTTAATGGCTTGAACAGAAATATGTCATAAATGAACTACAGTGCAAAACATTCACCAACATACTTTATTCAGGCATGAAAATGGGTCAGGGGTGAAAATGGTGAGAAGGGTATTACCTCTCTAGGGGGGTCTGGGGGCATGCTCCCCCGCAAGAAAATTTGGTCACACTTTATTTTACGGTATCACTGTTACAGTATAATTATACATTTAAGTACTAAGTAATTATAATTAACAACATGTACTTACTATAGGTGTCAAGTCTATTTCAACATCATGGCTTCCCACACTTGAAAAGGGAAGGATTTGACCAGACTCAGGATTTCACTCGTTCTTCAAATGTATTTGACCAGTAAACATGTAAGGTGAAAAACCTTTGAACATACAAATAATAAACAATTTAAATTAAATACAATCTCCAACAAAATACATTTAATTTAGACAAAGGGTAAGTATATTTTAAACAGACTGACCATTTATCAACATTTATCAAGGTAAATACAGGTGTTAAATTAGGCATTTCATAAACATATATTGTTCATAATGAATTAAATAACACATCACAAATTTACATGTCAAAAATGCTTATATTAAGTTATTTTCTGATTTTTATAATTAAATATTTTCTAGCAGTTCAGTGTTTTAAGACTTCAATGTTTTCATGTGAAGAGTTAGAAACGTCCACTAAGATTTTCCTCATTTAAGCAAAATCCATTATAAAATGTACTCCAAACAAACATCTTCAATTAAAGTTTAATAAATAATTCAAGCAGTCTCCAAAGTCCAGTTAAGATGCATGAGCTTACCGGTAGCCCTTTTGATCTTTTCCTTTTCCCATGAGCTTTCGAGATTTCGTGTTAATTCAGCTGCTTCCGTGTGCTGCTAATTAATAATCTCTCTCACCTGCTGAAGCGCGCTGTGGAGCTGCTGCTCGCTATTACGAGCACCTGTCACATAAACATGCACCCGCACTCAGGCACACCTCCCGGCAGATCGCCAAAACACCTCCCACTCGATCTTTAGGTGGTTTGACCTGGAAAGATCGCACTTCTCAGGCGAGCTGATCCCCGCTGAATTGATCCTCCACTGGGACGAGAACGACGAGACGCCTCACGTCCCGATGCAGTATAGTACCCTGGAGATCCTTCTCCCTAGACCTGGACTCTTTGGCAATAGGCTTTAGAGTTTTCACCTGAACACACCCACTCGGAGAGACTTTCACGTGGACATCCCGAACGATGCCCTTGAAATCTGCATTCACACTGACAACTCTAGCTATTTTGAACTGCCCCCTTAATGCATTCTGGTCACAGAGCCAAACTATATCTCCAATGGCAACATTTCTTTCAGCAGTATGCCACTTACTGCGGATGAACAGGTTTGGACCTGCTAGCTGGCTCCAGGACTTCCAAAAGTTGTTAACTTGAGTCTGCATCTCCTGCAGCCTTTTAAAGGGGTAAGTGGTGTAGTCGAATGACTTGAAATCTCCACTCTGTGTGGCTCGACCAAGCAATAAGGTGTTCGGAGTGACATATTGGATGCGGTCTTCACGGCACTGCACTCTGGCGTCGATAGGCCTTTCGTTGGCAAGATTGGCAGCTAGCTTGAGCACTGTCAGGAATTCGCTGAAGGTAAGACCTTCTCCTCTGCCAAGGCTTTGGAGAGCTCTTTTGGTGATCTTGACAGCAGCTTCGGCAGCGCCATTGTGGTGAGGTGCATCGGCTGGAAGGATTTTCCACATCCAATAGGTCTCATTCTTGGCAGCATATTCTTCAAGTGACCCTTTACACTGTTGTCTCAGGTAAGTATACATCTCTTCAAGGACAGGTTTTGCTCCGATAAAGTTCGTACCTGGATCGGACCAGATCTTCTGAGGATGGCCTTGGACAGAAGTGAACCTTTGGTAAGCAAGTAAAAAGCTCTCTGTTGATAGCGTGTTTGCCAGTTCGACATGGATGGCTCGGCTTGACATACAGCAGAAGAGCACACCCCATACTTTCATGCTCACTCTCCTCTTGACATCATTCTTCACCTGGTATGGTCCGAATAAGTCAATAGATGTAAATTGAAACGGTGCAGCCGGGCTTGACCTCTCTTCAGGTAAGTTCCCCATTATTTGCTGACAGGTTCTTGCTTTTGCCTTCCTGCAAACTACACACTTGTCAACAACTTTTTGGGCAATAATTCTTCCCCTGATGACCCAGGCTTTCTGTCGCATCCGCAGCAAAGTTCCTGCCACTCCATCATGTCCCTCATTGTGTGCTTCTCAGGCTAGGAGGGTGGAGATCCAGGCCTGGAAAGGTAACAGGGGAACAACTCTCTGGTCCTCCTTGAAAGTCTGGATCCTACTACCACACATCAGTAGTCCACTTGTTTGATCTTTATAAACAACCAGTCTGTCTGTTGTCGTGTTCGGAAAGTGTACGCCCTTTTGTGCTGCCAAGCATAGGTTCTGGAATACTTCTTGTCTTTCCTTTACAGTGATGGTGCTAGATGATTGTATTGCCTCCCACTTTTCTTTATCTCTAATTTTAGAACACAGAAACCTCCTAACTACTCTACAAGTCCATGCTATCGTCCCAACCAATCGTCTTAGACTGCTGAAGCGCCTTTCATCCAACAGCTTTTGGACTGCTGCTACTGCCAGTGGTTCTTTGGACTTGGACTCGGTCTCCTGGACTGTGATTGGAGTTTGTGATTTCTGTTGACTTCGTGTGAGTACAGCAACAAATGTTTTCTTCTGAATTTTTATGATATTGTCTCTTGCTTGTGCAGCAACATCTTTAGCTGATTTTTTCGGCCACTCACTCTCAGGAAGCTGAAGAAACTGTGGACCTGACTGCCACTCAGATTCCTCAGTTAGGTCATCAGGACTGGCCCCTCTGGTGATGATATCCGCAATGTTCACTGACCCTGGAATCCACCACCAATCTTGGATGTCGGTGCTGGTCTGGATATCGCCAACTCTGTTCGCGAAGAAGGTCTGGTAGCCATAACTTTCCCGCTGTATTGCTCCCAAAATGGTCTGACTGTCTATGAGATGATACCATCTCTTGACATCAATTCGGCAGTGTTTTTGGAAGTAGTTTTTCAGCCGTGCCGCAAAGACTGCTCCGCACAACTCCGCCTTCACAGGGTCACCCTTCTGGTCTAAAGGGGTCAGCTTGGCCTTAGACTCAACTAACCTCATAACAACAGCATGACTGCAGCTCCAACGAAGGTACAGCACGGCACCATACGCATGCTAACTGCCATCAGAGAAGGTGATGCCACATGGTCTTCCACCTGGATCTGGTGGCGTGAGGGATCTGGTGAATCTGAGTAATCTCAGGTCGGCATACTCTTCGAGGAGCTTTATGGCGTCTTCTCTGAGTTCTTTGGACAAGGCAGCATCCCAGGTGTCTTCTATGCAGTACGTCACCTTTGCTTCTTGAAAAGCTCTTCGGATCAGAATGGCTCCCTTCTGTTTTGCTGGAGCCACCAGGCTGAGTGGATCATAAAGACCAGAGACTTGGCTTAATAGTTCTCTTCTGGTGAGTGGATCTGGAGTTTGTCTTCTTACTTCTTCCCTCAGTAAGTCCTGGCCAAGGCGCATTTTTTTCTTTTTCTTGGAAAAGTTCACTGCAACCATGACGTGTAGTTTATCATCCTCAGTACTGTAACCGAGGCCGAGGGCTTTGTTATCTTCTTCAGTGAGCTGATTCAGTAAAATCATGGTCTTCGACTCCATCTCTTCATTTCTCAGCTCTTTCCTCCCACTTTGATTTGAGTAGACCCAGGGCTTCATAAGGAATCCTCCTGCTTTGAGAATTTGCTTGATGTTAGATGTGAGGAGTTTCAGGTGGTCAAGGTTGTTGTGAGAGGTTAGAATGTCATCCACATAAGAGTCTTCCTCCAGCACATGTTTCTCCTCTTTAAAGTGGCTGAATGGGGCTAAGTGAGCGGTCTCTCGCATGGCGACTTGGGCTATGCAACCAGCAGGTTTATCTCCGATGTTGACTCTTGTTATGGCAAAATCCTCCATCTCTGAATCTTCAGTATCGCGCCACAGGAACCTGTGCAGGTGAACCTCTTTTTCTTCCAGCCAGACAGAGTTGTACATCTTGCGAATGTCATCAAGGGCAGCAAAGACACCAGCTCGGAACCTCAGCAGGACAGCTCTGATCGGATTCAAGACATCAGGATCTTTGAACAGTATGTCATTCAAGCTCAGGCCTTTGTACTTCTGGCTGCTGTTCCATACTAGCCTTACTGGGGTGGAGACTGAATGTGGATTCGGTGCAATCAGGTGACTTATATACCACACAGGCCCGGTCCAGCTCTGCAGAACTTCTTTGGATAGCTTTACTGCAGCTCTGCGCTTAACCATTTCATGGACTTGTGAAGCATAGGCCTTTTTCCACTCTGGTTCCTTCGCCAACTGCTTCTCCATTCTGTAGAATGTGGCTTCAACCGCTCTCCTGTTGTTGGGTAGAGATGCTGGATCCTCTCTCCATGGATACTTGGCATGCCAGTGGGGTTCAGCACTGTGTTGATCTCCGTTCACATATGTCAAGCCATTTCTTTCAATCTCCAGCTCTCTTTCTTCAACCAGCGTCATTTCTTTCCCACCAGGTTGGCAGTTCCCACAACGACATCCCCCACATCTCGGCTCACAAGCGGCTCCAATGCTTTCCCATTTCCACCACTTCAGAAAGTCTCTGCTGCTAGTGGCCGCATTGGACTGAGTGCTGGGACAATCATAAGACAGGCGAGTGGGGTCCTTATGGGTGAGTTCAGTATATTTGACTGCTGCAGTTCTCATGGATCTTGCAAAGTGTGTCTTTGACGTATGTGCCATCAAGGTGACTTCTTCGAAGAGGTCCGGGTGCGTGCCTCCGATGGTCTTGCCAAGGGGGCCATCCCAGAGCACCAGGTCACCAACAGAACGAACTTTCTGGGGTACCAACTGCCCTTCTCTGTGGCTAATCAGGAGTTGTATTTCCCTGGGTCTTGCAAGGGCTTTGAGGGAAACATCCGGGAAGATCTTTTGTAGCTTGACGGCTGGAACATGTCTGTGAACTTCTGCAATTTTATCAAGTCCATAGCAGATCAGTTGATGTGACTTCAGAGTCCCTCTTGGAGTGCTGACGCGTATCCTGAGGAGGTAGCGCTTGGTTGCGACAGACACTTTCATCCCTCCAACGCCGTGCACCACCAATGTTACATCTTCACTTCTGAGGTTCAACTTGCTCGCAGCTCTGTGTGTTATGTAGTTTGTGTCTGATGCCAGATCAATGAGGGTCCCGATTCTTTGTCCATCGTTTGCAGTGACATCAAGGAGCATTAAGATTACTGGATACTCATTTAGCCGTTGTCCTCCAGAAGGCCTTTCTCAGCTGAAATGGAGTTGTATGCCCTGGATGCTACATTGCAAAAGGCGTCCTGACACTGCTGCGCCAGCTCCGGTGTGAGCTTGGAGAGAAACTTTTCTTGAGTTTCGGTGTATCTTTTGTCCCCAGTTCTCACTGGACTGGATTTGGGTGTCCTTTGAGGCTGGGATCTGGCAAATGGACAGAGAAGATAGTGGTGCTGATCTTTGCACTCTGGATTTCTACACAGGTAAGTAATTTTCCTGCAGCAGTCGCCGTTGTGGACTTCGAGGCATCTCTTGCAAGCACCTATTTGTTGTGCTGCTTCCCTCTTCTCCAATGGCTTTAGGTTAACCCAAAATTTTCTGCAGAAATATAGTTTCTTTCTGTGCTTTGGGTCACCACAAATAATGCAGCCTATTGTTCCACTGCTGGACTCGGTTGTCTTTGTTCTGGCATACTTTAGAAACTTGGTCTTTTCCTTGGCAGGTTCGACGACCTCTTTTAGCTGATCTAATTGTTCATATATAGATTCTTGTGATTTCAGGTACATTATAAGCTTGTCAAAGCGATTATGAACGTTTACATCATTATTCTCATCAGCAGCATAAGTGAGCCAGTCTTTCTTCAGAGTTTCTGGGAGCTTGCCCTCGATCGATTTAGTCACTATTGGATTTTTTATGGCGTCTGCACTATCCAGTTCATTTAAATCATAAAGAGCCTTTCCCACAGTTTGGATGAGCTCAATAACTTTCCTTGGCTGGCTGCTTCTGACTGGTGGAGTTGCTTGTAACTCCTCGACGATCTCAAGAGCAATGGTGGCTTGGTTCCCAAACCCATTCTCCAGGATTCTGAAGATCTCATCTGATGAATCGTATGTTGATAAGCACATATCTCTGGCCATCTTCTCATCAAGGCTATCGAGCAGTTGGAACGTTTTCACTTCTTTAGAACCAGTTGGTTCACCTTGTTTCTGCAGAGCCTCCCATTCTTGCCTCCATCTGTAGTAGCCTCGCTGGTTACCGGCAAACTTTGGTAAGGCTGTGGCCTTTAGCTTTATCGCTGCCACCGGAGCTAACCGATGGCCTGGATGTTCTTCTTCAATGTCCGTTTTCATTCTTGCTGCTTTGATGAAGGCGGCTTTCCGCGACACCAGCTGGGGAAGGTACACCTCAAGCTCTCTTAGGCGGCCATCATAGTCTCTTTGCTCAGCAGGCGGAGCCCAACGGTTCCAGTTAAGGTGCGCTTCTTTTGCCTTGAGCACCAACTTCTCTAAGTGAGTCAGCATAAACTCATATGCCTCCAGAGTTCCATCTAGCTGGATGGCGGAGACATTCTTGCACTCACTCTCTGCAACATGTATAGCTAGGGACAGTTCTTTTGCTCCATATCCGTTCCAGAGTGTGTCTCGAATTAAGAGTTTAACTTCTTTAGTCTTCTGCTTACAAGATTCCTCCGTTTTTTCAATGTCGGCTCTCAGTAAGTCGTCCAGCTCCTCTGCCTTAGACTCTGCCATATAAACGGCCTCTATTTCTTCATTTGCCTCCATTACTCTGGAGCTCTCTAGTGTAAGCTTCTTGAAGTTCTCTTTCAACTCCTCCATAGACATCTCTGTGTGGGTCCTCGTAATGCTATTGGCAAGACGGGAGAAAAGTCTCTTAGCTGTGGTCCTCTCTACTTTCAAATCATCGAGTGACATTGCCATTTTGTTCTCTCCAGTTAATGGACAGCAGGCTTTATCTTCCAGACCCTCTTGGTTGTGTTCCCTTTTCAAGTGTGGGAAGCCATGATGTTGAAATAGACTTGACAATAGGGTTGGGGTTAGGATTAGGGTTTGGTTTAGTGTTAGTTGCATGTAATTCTGCATAATTAACTGTTATTACTATAATAATTACATGTAACATGTAGAGGCTGACATTTTGTCGGGAATCCTGTGGGTCCCGCGGGTCCCGCGGGATTCCTGTGGGATCGGGAACAAAATCACTATTAATCACGGGATTGGGACGGGACAGGAAAAAATGTCAGCGGGAGTGGACGGGACCGGGATCGTAATAAAACTATGATACCCAACTTTATACACAAATATGCAGTTTCTATAAATAAACTTAGTTAATATATTGTGTGCGTGCGTGCCTGTGTGTGTGTTTGCATGTGTAAGAAAGGTTGCATGAATGTTCACGGATGCGTCTCCCTGGTGCATAAGCGCTCCAACGCAGCCTGAGCGCTTATGAGAAAAGGGAACAGCAGCAAAGAGTATAGCGGCTCTGATCAAACGGAGAGATAAGTGTGTGACAAGAGTTGTGTTGCGAAGAGATTTCCTGCTGTTTGGATAGTTTCTGTGCTTTATTGTGTGCATCAGTGCCGAATAGTACGTTTTTTTCTAGTTGTCTTTAAATTAGCAGCAAGATTACCGCGTCTTTTATGTTATATTGTCAGTTATCATTCATAATGTAAATGAAGCTGTTAGATAGCGCGAATCTTCTCATTAATAGTCATGGTACCCAGTTTATATTTGTGTTAGTTTATCTTGTACATATTTATTCAGTATTATTTCCTTATATTGGAGATTGTATAGTTCTAATACTTATACAGTTATTTAACAATTCCAACAAATATAGTTATTTACTGTATGTGTTATCTGATACATGTGCTAGTCACATTTTAGAACATATGACACCATTTCGCCGTATCTTGTATATTTTTGCATATTTTGAACTTAATTACAGCTGTTAATGCTTGTTATTTAAACAAATGTATATTAATGTTCTTTCATAAGGCTTTTATTCTTGTTTATTATTTTTTGTTGCAGAACCACACAAACACAGATACTTAAGTGCATATTAATGGAAGGTTTTATGCTCATACTGCAACTGTGAATTAAACACCCATAATCCAATTATTCGTCTGGTTCTTGTGTTCTGGACTCCAGACTTTGGGTTTATTAAACTATTGTAGACATGGAGTGAACTATGTATTGTTTTTCCTTTATTTGCTGTATTCCATTTTCTGGAGAAAATCTAGAAACCAGCTCAGCAACTGGTCCAAAACAGGATGTAGAGCAGATTAAATCAAATTCTTTGTATGAACTAAACACTAGTTGAAGAAAAAAATATATGGGAGCGATACAGGAGCGGGAGTCAGTTTAAACAGGAGCGGGATGGGAGTGGGAGTCAATTTACCAGGAGCGGGATGGGATGGGATTATTTTTTAAACTTTTGTCTGGGAGTGGGACGGGACAAGATTTATTTCTATGGGAGTGGGACGGGACAGGAGTGAAAATCCACTCCCGTGTCATCCTCTAGTAACATGTGTAACAAAGACACCATAAAATAAAGTGTTACCGAAAATTTTTAAACTTTCATATTTTAATCCATCAATTTGATGCATTTTTAAATGCATTTTTTTGCCATAAATGCCATATTGAAGTCTCCTGGTGTCCCCAGAGAACATCTTTGTTGTCCCTAGAGCACATATGTAAAGTTTTAGCTCAAAATACCCCACAGATAATTTATTATAACATGTTGAAATTGCCACTTTGTAGGTGTGTGCAAAAATGTGATGTTTTGGGTGTGTCCTTTTAAATGCAAATGAGTGGTTTGTTTCAATTGAAACTCAATTGTGCTGTGAATTATTTTTTTTATTATGAGATGACCAATAGGTGGCATTGTGACGAAACTGTGCATGCACCCTCAGGTCCTGACTGCCATCACAAGTACCAAGTCTCGTGTCAATAGGCTTAAGTTTGGCGAAGATACAGCCTCAAATCCGTTTTTTAGCACTCTATGTGAATTTGTTGACACGGTTTACGGAAACGGATTGACGAATCGACATGAATTCCATAACTTTTTGCATTGAGGGTCTATAGATGCTACATATTGATTTTCTTGACAATCGGGCAAAAGCTCTAGGATGAGTTCGCAAAACTAGGTTTTACGAATAATTCAAAATGGCGGAAAAATAATCATGACTGAAAATGACGTTGTAGGATCCATTCGAATCGTCTTGAGTCAATGAATCAGAGGAAACAAGAATTTTGTTTCTAGGCCTTACAGATCAGAAGTTATAAGCAAAAATGTAAGTGCAACCTTGGACTGTTGGTGGCGCTAGCGGGTTTGATATAGAGACTCCAAATTTGCTGTGGAGACTTTTTGGACAGTACTTTATAAGCGTGCCAAATTTCATAACTTTCCTATGTACACTGCTATGGGCTGCCATAGACGCAATGGCGGAAGTAGAAGAACCCGGAAGAATAATAAGAAAACTAACGGATACAAATATTTTCAGAACAAGCGGGAGCCTGATGTCCCTTTAGCTTTCCCTATCTCTGTCCTGACATGGCAATTCTATCTAATCTACTGCCTATTATACGTCATGCAGAGATTGATACAGTTCCAAAACCAGTTACTTTTAAGTTAGCACTTCTGAACATCCGTTCACTAAAGAACAAATCCTTTTTAGTTAATGATCTTATCACCACTAACAACCTGGACTTTATTTTTCTAATTGAATCCTGGTTCAGTGGCGGTTCTACACGGAGGCCAAGGGTGGCCCGTGCCTCTGTAGACATGTCACTGGCCACCCCTGTGGCCACCCCGTTCTGACCCAATAAAAAAGTATACATTTATTTTGATTTTACACGCGACCTCCAAAAGCGGAACTAATGCGACGCAACATTCTACACTGGCAAATTAGAGCGACGCACCCAACCACTGCACTGTTGCTGGCTGCGGGTGCTGCTCGGCGAGTGTCTCAATTTGTTCCCAATCTCCCGATGTTGTGAATGTGTATGCAGGTTTGGGCACTGGTAAGGACTCTAGCTCACTTGACATTGGGACACTACTTATTCTCCTGTGACGTGGCTGCGCGTTGTGATCATTCACAGCTGTTACTCATCAACAACCGGAAAAACCAACATCTCGCTAACTTTTTAAAGTTTACACATTGTAAAAAGCGCTGTAATTAAGTTCTTACATATACGTGCATAAAATTAGGAATATTATTATTAAATGTTACATATAAAAATCTTTACAATTTAAAATAAGTATTATTTTAAATATTGAGTAGATTGTGGTCCCTAACTGTCTAGCAATGTGTGTTTATATTTAAACTAAAACAAACGTTTGTCTTTATAAAAGTTTGCATTTCATAAAGTTTATTGAGTAGGCTCGCGTGATTTTCGGTTGGAGGGCTTTAGAAAAGGTCAAGTGATTTCCAGTAAGGTTTTTTCAAGTAAGAATTTTTAGGTAACTAACGTTTGGCATAATGGCAGACTACCTAACCTCAGTGCCCTGACTACTGAACAAGGGAGCTGATGAGACCCCAGCTCCTCTTTTGCACCTGCACTCACTCTTGTATTAAATAAATATGTATATGATTGTAAAGTAAAATAAAGTTTAAGGGGTGGTTTCCCGTGCAGGGATTAGACTAGTCCAGGGATGGGCAGTATTTCAAATACATGTATTTAAAATACGTATTTGAAATACAAAATAGTATTTTGTATTTTGTATTTTAAAGCCTTTGAAAAAAATGAAATGTAATTTGTATTTAAATACTTTTAAGATGAGTATTTTTGTATTTTTAAAATACTCAAAATACTTTGAGCCAGTCAACCAGTCAGGTGGCTGTTTTCATGCATCAACTAGTTCAGACCAGACACCAGAGTTCAGGTAGGCAAATATATCTGTGCAGCTTTTAGTGGGCAATAATTGAAATGTTGGAGTGGGAAAAAAGCAAGGGCGATTGAATAATTGGGTGTGATGTAATTTGTGTTATTATAACTGTCGCGAAAGGAGATTCAAATTCACACTTGCACGTTGCACGACTGAGACAGAGTGTGACAAATAGGCCTACACTTTTGACTTAAAGGAAAACCACCATTTTTTTTATATTTCACAATGTTCTTACCTCAACCATGGGCGGCGCTAGAGGTGGGCTAGCGGGGCTTGAGCCCCGGATCTATTTTGTAAAGCCCAGATTGTTATAATATGCGCGTCACTAATTTTAATCTGTTAAAATATTTTCTATTACACACAAACTGTTAATCTCTCGTCAAGAACTGTCAACTTGCTTGTTTGATAATTTATGTAAACGGTTAAAAATGCGTGTTATAGACCTTTCTTTTCCCTTCCAAAGCGCGTGAGAGGTGGCGCGTCTTTCGTTGCTATGTACGCAACAATGAGCGCGCTCTCCGTGACGGCGAGTAAACTGAATGCGTGATCGGATTTAAATTGCTCATATGCACCACATGTCAATCATATCATTGCCACCATGCAATCAGTTAATCTTGTCGGGACTTTGGAGTTTTCGTCTAGAGAAGATCTGTTACTCTGTCTGTGGGGTTACTCAGCTGTTTTACTCAAAGAGCTGCGCGGGGTTATTTCACGCCAAGTCACAGTTTATAGCAACACATATACTGTAGAGATGGAGATGTAACACATACTAAACCACGGATTAAAAATAGAGTCATCAGTGCCCAGGTTAATGAAAGAGGAAAGATGAGGAGAAAGGTGCAAAAAATAAAAATCTGTATGCTATGAAGCTCACTCATCTCAATATTGTATGAAGTATATATCATTATGTTGCTTGCTGTGTCTGTGCTTAAGTTACACATAGAGCAGTAGCCTTATTCATTTTTACAGAGATTGAACATAACCAAGTCAAGTCTGTAACTTAAAAAAATCCTAAATAAATCAAAACAGAAACACTACCTGGTTGCAGAAAATGTATAATCATTAATACATTCATACTCAGGAATTTAATGTGTTAGTTTAGTGCCAAGTTTTTAATAAAGTTATTTAAGATAATGTTAAGAAAATGTTTATACTGTTAAATATACAGTGCAATATAAACAGTGCTTTCTGTGGTAAATAATAGAAAAATATGTAATTTACAGAAATATTGTGTATTTTATGTTAAAATAGCTCTGCAGCCCTGCAACGAGATGTCAATCTTGGGTTTGAGTTTGAGATCCAGGAACATATCCTGGATGAAATTCTTATTTATCCTGGCTGAATTAAGAGATGAGTGTGAAAGGGGGAAAATATGACATTAAAAAGAAATCCAACAAGAAAAATTAAGATGTATATTAAAGAGAAAACAGTTGTGGATAAAATAAAGGAACAAGGAATTAAGTGGAGAGTAAAAAAAGAGCCAATATGTTAAGAAAAAAACTGTTGGCCCCCTTTGACTTACATTAGTCAAAGTCATGGGGGAGTAGTGTTAGGTTTACTAATATTTTTTTAAATATATTATTTTGTGTTCTGCAGAAGTCATATAGGTTTAAAATTACAAGAAGTGGGGTAAAAGATGACAGAATTTTTATTTTGAGGTGAACAACTACTTTGATATCAGTGTAAAGTGTTCTCAGTTTAACTCAGTGGAACATTGTTAATTTAATGAGCACTATTAAAAAGTTAATCTGTCAAAAATAATACCACTTAGAAAATGTTTATCATGTTTTAGCTATTAAAAGTGTATTTTTGACACATGCTTGGATGTCTTTGGGCTAAGCCCCGGATATCCACTCACCCTAGAACCGCCCCTGACCTCAACTTAGACAAATGAATACATAACTATCTATTTTCAATGCATGGAGGAAGAGCACTTAGTTTGCAGCATTTCGACCTCAGCGCCAAATAACATCTTTACAGGAGTGATGATGTTACTGCGCCAAAGGTTGAAGTGCTGCAAACTTAGTGCTCTTCCACCATACAATATAGTCATTATTCACTTAAAAATCACATTTTATTTTTTGCCACCATACTTACTCGTGTAACTACTCATGTAACAGTCTTTGAATGGGGAAAACATGAAGTGTTTGGTGGCTTCTAAATTCTTCCCTGTTTAGATCCTAAGGAATAAATGGGACTAGGCTAAATGCTAACACATTCATGACACGATGTGCAAAGATGAAGTGTACATATTGAAAAAAGATGTATTCATTCATCTAAGTTGAGGTAAGAACATAGTAAAATATTGAAAAACTGGTGTTTTCCTTTAAAGGCCCTTTCACAAGTGACACTACAAGTGGTGGAATCAGCACACAGTTGCTGATTTCTTTTTAGCTTTGTGCAGTTGAAGCCTTGTTTACACTTTTGCAATTCGCATGGCTCTACTCTATGGCGTGAACCTGCAGGCTCCTCAGTAAACCTGCAAGACTTTTATGCTTGACGTGCTCTCCGTTGTATAATTCTGTGAAATGAAAAAGGGCGACTCGTGAGTAATTGTTCTCAAAACCATCAAAAAGCAGCGATGAGAGAAAATAGTTTGCCGAATAATTTGTCAAACACTCGTCTCGTGAGAAGTAAATATGTGGATTTCTTCACATATAAACTGTTTAGGTTGTGGGTCGATGACACATGAAAAAGTTTTGAAAAAGTTTTTATAAAACATCACTTTACATAAGGCTGACATGACACATTCATAATCATGACATGACACGTGTCATGAATATGAAGGAGATTTTATGGACGTTTATGACAACTGTTATTAAGTGTCATTTGTTCAATTATGTCATTTTTATTGCAAAAATGACATTGTTTGAGATGTCTTTGTTATGACAACTTGACATTAACCCATACATCATAAATTGTCATGCCAACTTGTGTTAGGAACGACACAACTCAAGAATCCCAATGCAGAGGGTTTTAATGAGACACAGAATCAGTGGGTATGTATTAGGGCTGTCACTTTTCGTTCGAAAATCGATTGCACAATCGATCGGACCAACCAAAAAAAGTTTCGAAAACGAAAATAGGCAATCGATTTTAACCAAATCTGTACACTATTAATTTTAAAAGAATTAAACAGTTAAAAATATAGATGTAACAAAACTCACAAACAAGCAGAAAAAGAAAATAAATAATTCCGAAAGTGCAGTAGGTGTGCGAAAGCTAGACAGAAAATACCCAGGAATTTTACGCACCTATAGTTTCACGCTTTCAATCGCTGCATCTAGTGTTTTGCAAAGAAAATGGAGGACAACGTCAATAAACCTGTGCAACACGAGAGAGCGTCGAAATTGTGACCTTAGGAGATGATGAGTTATGACAAGGAGCCACCCTTGCGAGCTGACAGCGACCCGCTTTTGTGATGGAAGATTGGCAGTACGAAATACGCAGCTGGCAACGAAGTACCCGAGTTTCCCTGGGACATCAGTGCGGTCGGAGTGCGTCTTCTCAACAGATGGACATAAAGTGAATGAAAAGCGCTCTGCTCTTGACCCCTAAAATGTTGATCGACTTGTTTTCCTGACCAATAATTTGTAATGGCCCTATTCTTTTTGCGCATTTCATTATGCCTGCCTAGTGCCGCCTAAGTGTCGGTTACGTTTAATAAAAAAATACTCAGCATGTTCTCAACTTCAAGTAAGTCTATTTAAAGTTTCACTTTTGAACCGTTGTTTGAAATGGATCGAATCATTATTTAAAATAATGTTTGAATTGCCTAAATCATAAAAGCAGCCGGTTGAAGCCCGCAGTAATGTTTTTCATTTATGGCAGCAGTCCACTCTGCATATTTTTTTTAGAGAATGGTGCACTACTGTTGCTGTTTTTTATTCTGCACGAAACTTCATGACAATGAATAAGATTGATGACTTGTGCGTTTCAGGCGCTCTCTTTACATTTGTCTGTTATTTGGCGTTGAAAATGGAAACGTCTTTTTTAGACATGGAAAATCGATTTTACAATCGATTCAATGAACACTTATATATTAAAAATCGAAAATGATTTTTTCACAAAAGTGACAGCCCTAGTATGTATAATGGAAAAACACTCAATGTCTTCATGTAAAGTATGTGTGTGTGTAGGTAACGGCAAAACACTCTAAGTGGGAAACACAGCAGGACCTCCACTCTCAGTAAACACTTGATGTAATCCTCACAGGGCACAGGGAGAGAATCCTGGCGGGACGATGAGAGAGAGAGAGGCGGTCAGATACTTCAGCAGAGTCTGTGCTGGACAGCGCACTGTAGCAGTCCGAGTAACGCGCAGAATAACGCGCCCGAGAGCGCACTGCGGCTCGACAGCGCCAGAAGGAAACCAGCGCTCGGAGATACCACAGACAGAGTCCACAGAGTGATGCCGGGTGACACACCAATCGGGAGAGACTGACGGCAGGACGGGGAAATCTGAAGAGGTAAAGGCAGCAGAGAGCTCGGTGAATAATCCAGTAAACGAGAAACTGACACCAGACGCAACAAGACAAGAACTAGACAAGCTAGCGGGCAGGTACATACAAAGACGAACTTGCAAAGAACAGAGGAAACGAGGGGAATTTAAATCAAACCGGATGGGCAAATAATAAGGATCAGGTGTGGGACGCCGGTGAGAAGAGTCGGAGATAATGAGGTCACCAGGTGGAAGGCGCGCACGTGTGGAGCTGTCAAAACATAAACACAACACAACACATGGTGAAACAAAGACAAAGCGGCCAATAAGACCGAAATCATGACAGGACTCCCCCCCACGACCGCCACCGGGCGGTCCATGAGGAGGCTCACCCCGTCGCCGGCGGAGATCCTCTATCAGCCCAGGGTCCAGGATGTCCCGGGCCGGTACCCAACACCTCTCCTCCGGACCATATCCTTCCCAGTCAACGAGATATTGAAATCCCCTACCCCGGCGACGCATATCCAGTAAGGACTTAACCGAATACACAGGGGCACCATCTATAAGCTGAGGGGTGGGAGGGGTGGGGGCAGAGGGAACAGGATTAAGGTGGGAAAAATACACAGGCTTCAGTTTAGACACATGGAAAACTGGATGAACCCGACCGAGTGCTGGGGGCAATCTGAGCCTGACCGTCACGGGATTAATAACCTTAACAATGCTGTATGGCCCAAGGAATCGTGGAGCCAGCTTGCGAGAAGGCTCACGGAGAGGTAAATCCTTGGACGAAAGCCATACTTTCTGCCCACAGATGAAACGGGGTGCAGTTCTACGGTGATGGTCGGCCGCGGCTTTGGTTCGTCTGGAAACCTGGCGTAATGTAAATCTAGCCCTTCTCCAGGTGCGTTTGCAACGACGGACAAAAGCTAGCGCAGACGGAACCACCGCATCAGGTTCCTGTGATGGGAATAAAGGGGGCTGAAACCCCATGGACGCCTCAAATGGGGACATGTTAAGGGAAGAAACAGGGAGAGAATTATGGGCGTATTCAACCCAGGGTAACTGTTGGCACCAGGAGCTCGGATATTGCGATGTCAGACAGCGGAGAGCTCTACCTAAATCTTGGTTAGCCCGTTCACATTGCCCGTTGGTCTGAGGATGATACCCTGAAGACAAGCTAGCTGTGGAGCCTATTTGTCTACAAAATTCCTGCCAGAAACGAGAAATAAACTGAGGACCCCTATCTGAAACAACGTCTTTGGGCAGACCATGTAAGCGAAAGACGTGTTCGATCATAACCTGGGCGGTTTCCTTGGCAGTGGGCAATTTGGGCAAAGGGACAAAGTGAGCCGCCTTGGAGAAGCGGTCGACAATGGTCAAAACTACAGTGTTTCCCTTAGAACTAGGCAAATTGGTTACAAAATCGATGGCGATATGTGACCAAGGACGAGAGGGAATGGGTAGTGGTTTAAGCAGACCAATAGGGGCTTGATGAGAGGCCTTATTACGGGCACAAACCTGACAGGCTAACACAAACTGTCTGACATCGGGACCCATAGAGGGCCACCAAAAACGCTGACGTATGGTAGCCAACGTTCTCCGAACCCCCGGATGGCAAACAAACTTGGACTCGTGACCCCACCGGATGACCTCGGAGCGAAGCGCATTCGGAACCCACAATCGACCCGCTGGGCACCCTTCTGGCACTTCCCCCTCCCGGCCGGCCCGTCTCACCCGTTGTTCTATTCCCCAGCGCAGGGCACCCACCATCCGCCCCTCCGGGAGGATGGTTTCGTCCCCAGCGGAACCGGGGCTTTCGAACAAACGAGAGAGAGCATCGGGCTTTGTATTCTTGGAACCGGGCCGGTACGAGAGGGTGAAGTTAAATCTGTCAAAGAAGAGCGCCCAACGAGCCTGACGAGAAGATAACCTCCTGGCTGAACGGATGTATTCGAGACTCTTATGATCCGTCCAGACCAGGAAGGGCTCCGAGGTCCCCTCTAACCAGTGACGCCACTCACCCAAAGCCAGTCTGACCGCCAGCAGCTCCCGATTGCCTATGTCATAATTTCGCTCTGCTGGGTTTAACCGATGGGAGAAGAAGGCACAGGGATGCACCTTGCCATCCTTTGCAGACCGCTGAGACAAAACGGCGCCTACCCCGACATCCGAAGCATCCACCTCCACAATAAATTGAGTAGCCGGGTCTGGAATAGAGAGAACAGGAGCAGAGATAAACCGGGACTTTAAATTATCAAAGGCCCCCTGAGCACTGGAATTCCAGACAAACCTCTCCTTAGTGGAAGTGAGAGCAGTAAGAGGTTGAGCAATCTGACCATAATTTCTGATAAATCGCCGGTAAAAATTGGCGAAACCCAGAAATCTTAATAAATCCTTACGGGAGTCGGGGACTGGCCATTTCGGCCACCGCTTTGATCTTAGCAGGGTCGGGACGGATCTCACCGGGGGCAACAACAAAACCCAGGAAGGAAACTGACTTACGATGGAATTCGCACTTCTCCGCCTTGACATACAGCTTATTTTCTAACAGCCGGCGTAAGACTCGGCGAACATGCTGAGTGTGTTCCTGCATAGAGGGAGAAAAGATGAGAATATCATCTATGTACACAAAGACAAACTTGTTAACCATGTCTCTCAGCACATCATTGACCAGAGTTTGGAAGACAGAGGGGGCGTTACAAAGGCCGAACGGCAGAACGCAGTACTCAAAGTGTCCGGTAGGGGTGTTAAAGGCTGTCTTCCATTCATCTCCCTCTCTTATTCGCACCAGATGATAGGCGTTGCGTAAATCTAGCTTAGTAAAGAACCGCGCCCCCTGCAGGAGCTCAAACGCAGTAGACATTAAAGGAAGGGGGTACCTATTCTTAACAGTAATGTCATTTAAGCCCCTATAATCAATACAAGGGCGCAGGGAGCCGTCCTTCTTGCCAACAAAGAAAAACCCCGCCCCTGCGGGCGAGGTGGAGGGACGGATGAGACCGACACGCAGGGCATCATTAATATACTGGTCCATAGCCTCTCTCTCAGGACCCGATAACGAATAAAGTCTACCCTTAGGCGGAGAAGTGCCGGGGAGGAGATCAATAGCGCAATCATATGGCCGGTGAGGAGGTAGGGAGGTGGCCCGGGCTTTACTAAACACCTGAGCGATATCCGCATACTCCGCCGGGACCCCGGTCAAATCGACCGCCGGAACCTGAGGAAGAGAAAGAACAGAACCAGAAACAGCAGAACCAAGACATGACACATGACAAGACTGGGACCAAGACAAGATAATACTATGCTGCCAATCAACGTGAGGATTGTGTTGCGCTAACCATCCATGCCCTAAAATAATAGGAGATAGAGACGCATGAAGGATATGCAACACAATCTCCTCACGATGATTACCAGACACAGAGAGACTCACAGGAGAAGTGCAATGTGTAATCCGCGCCATCTGCTGCCCCTTGAGGGACCAGACATCCAAAGGGGATTGGAGAGGGACAACCGGGACACCCCAGGCGCGCACCAGCGCTTCATCAATGAAGTTGCCCTCCGCGCCAGAGTCGAGAAGGGCAGTGGATGGATAGTCACCCCCAGCGAAGGACAACATGACAGGGAGTTGGGTACTGGAAACTGGGGAGAGTTTAGAAGAGGTGGCGCCCACCAGGACTCCCGTATTCACTGATGGGCGGCGGCTTTTAACGGGCAAGTCTTGGCGAAATGTCCGGGCTTTCCACAATAGAGACAGAGGGCATTCTGTAACCGCCTCTCTCTCTCTCTCTGTGACAGGCGCATGCGCCCCAGTTGCATGGGCTCCGACTCGACTGAGGGTGACACAGGGGCCGAGGAAGAAATGGAGGTCTCATCCACAAACACACGCTGACGCAGAGAACGGCGCTGACTGCGAAGCATCCTCCGAGCTTCGATCCGAAGAGCAAGATCAATGATGGCATCCAGAGTGGGGGGAAGATCGTGAACAGCGATTTCATCCTGAAGCCCGTCTGTCAACCCCTCGACAAACTGCGCTCGAAGAGCCGCCTCGTTCCAGTGGCAGGCAGCCGCTAAGGTCTTGAACTCGATGGCGTACTCGGTGACAGAGTGTCCTCCTTGAACCAAATGTGCCAACCGAGCCGCAGCGGCGTCCCCGCGAACGGAGCGATCAAAAAGTTTCTCCATCTCCTCGCGAAATTCATCAAAGGATCGGCAGCAAGGATCACCGGCATCCCACACAGCTGTAGCCCATTCACGAGCCTTGCCAGTCAGCAGGGTAATAACATATGCAACCCGGGTGCGCTCAGAAGCATAACGACGTGGCTGGAGGGCAAAGACCAAGGAGCATTGTGATAAAAACGCTCGACAGGAGGCAGGATCGCCATCGTATGCTGGTGGGGCTGAGGCATGGGGCTCCGTCTCATGCTGCTGACTAGTTTGCGAGGTGTTCTGCCGCACTTGGTCAAGACGAGAGGAAAGGTCGGACATGCGTGTGGATAAATCCTCGACCTCCTGTGACGTGGTGGTGAGACGGGCCGAGTGCTGGCCTAACCATGAGCCCTGCTGGGCAAGCGCCGACCGGAGAGCATCAACCTCCGGGGGATCCATCCTGGCAAGTTCGTCCTGTTAGGAACGACACAACTCAAGAATCCCAATGCAGAGGGTTTTAATGAGACACAGAATCAGTGGGTATGTATAATGGAAAAACACTCAATGTCTTCATGTAAAGTATGTGTGTGTGTAGGTAACGGCAAAACACTCTAAGTGGGAAACACAGCAGGACCTCCACTCTCAGTAAACACTTGATGTAATCCTCACAGGGCACAGGGAGAGAATCCTGGCGGGACGATGAGAGAGAGAGAGGCGGTCAGATACTTCAGCAGAGTCTGTGCTGGACAGCGCACTGTAGCAGTCCGAGTAACGCGCAGAATAACGCGCCCGAGAGCGCACTGCGGCTCGACAGCGCCAGAAGGAAACCAGCGCTCGGAGATACCACAGACAGAGTCCACAGAGTGATGCCGGGTGACACACCAATCGGGAGAGACTGACGGCAGGACGGGGAAATCTGAAGAGGTAAAGGCAGCAGAGAGCTCGGTGAATAATCCAGTAAACGAGAAACTGACACCAGACGCAACAAGACAAGAACTAGACAAGCTAGCGGGCAGGTACATACAAAGACGAACTTGCAAAGAACAGAGGAAACGAGGGGAATTTAAATCAAACCGGATGGGCAAATAATAAGGATCAGGTGTGGGACGCCGGTGAGAAGAGTCAGAGATAATGAGGTCACCAGGTGGAAGGCGCGCACGTGTGGAGCTGTCAAAACATAAACACAACACAACACATGGTGAAACAAAGACAAAGTGGCCAATAAGACCGAAATCATGACAGGAGGCAAGTTTGTCCTGTTAGGAACGACACAACTCAAGAATCCCAATGCAGAGGGTTTTAATGAGACACAGAATCAGTGGGTATGTATAATGGAAAAACACTCAATGTCTTCATGTAAAGTATGTGTGTGTGTAGGTAACGGCAAAACACTCTAAGTGGGAAACACAGCAGGACCTCCACTCTCAGTAAACACTTGATGTAATCCTCACAGGGCACAGGGAGAGAATCCTGGCGGGACGATGAGAGAGGGAGAGGCGGTCAGATGCTTCAGCAGAGTCTGTGCTGGACAGCGCACTGTAGCAGTCCGAGTAACGCGCAGAATAACGCGCCCGAGAGCGCACTGCGGCTCGACAGCGCCAGAAGGAAACCAGCGCTCGGAGATACCACAGACAGAGTCCACAGAGTGATGCCGGGTGACACACCAATCGGGAGAGACTGACGGCAGGACGGGGAAATCTGAAGAGGTAAAGGCAGCAGAGAGCTCTGTGAATAATCCAGTAAACGAGAAACTGACACCAGACGCAACAAGACAAGAACTAGACAAGCTAGCGGGCAGGTACATACAAAGACGAACTTGCAAAGAACAGAGGAAACGAGGGGAATTTAAATCAAACCGGATGGGCAAATAATAAGGATCAGGTGTGGGACGCCGGTGAGAAGAGTCGGAGATAATGAGGTCACCAGGTGGAAGGCGCCCACGTGTGGAGCTGTCAAAACATAAACACAACACAACACATGGTGAAACAAAGACAAAGCGGCCAATAAGACCGAAATCATGACAACTTGACATTAATAAAGACAACATAACTGACCACATTTTACCAGTGATACAAATTGAAATTGTCATTAAAATGTCATTAAAAAGTGTTAATACGCTGTTAAATAGTTTTATAACAGCATCATGAATATTCTTCAGTTCATAATGTTTATTTGACCGAGTATTAATAATATTTGACATAGTATCAACACTTAATGACATTTAAATCACAGTTTAATGTAATGTTAACCCACAAAGCTAGGTAGTTTCTTAAGTTTGATAATTATTGTTTATGATTTATAACAATTTGTGTTGTATTGGTTTATGTGTCAAGTTGTCATAACAAAGATATCTCAAACAATGTCATCTTTGCATTAAAAATTACATAATTGAGTAAATTACACTTAATGGCAGTTGTCATAAATGTGCATAAAATCTTCATGTTCATGACACATGTCATGTTATGGTTATGAAGGTGTCATGTCAGTCTTATGCACACCCCTTCAAGTAAAGTGTTACCAATTTTTTTTTCTAGTTTTTTATTTCCTACAGGGCAGGGGAAAGCAAGAGGTACGTAAAATAAAATGAAAGTTTCTAAGCAGTTGCACGCATTCAGAAATAGACCCAGATAGATTTCAGCCTAATAGGGATACTCGCACTGAATCGCCAATTTCACATGTATTTTGTGTATTTTCAAAATACAAAATACTGTATTTGTATTTAAATACATTTTTCCTCACAGTATTTTGTATTTGTATTTAAATACATTTTTCGACACAGTATTTTGTATTTGTATTTAAAATACATTTCCATGTATTTATGCCCATCTCTGGACTAGTCCTAGACTAAAATAAATGTAAGAGCTGTCCAACCTCAAAAAACTAGCAATGCCATATCTTTAAATACATCAGTGTCCTTTGTTTTGCTTCAAAATGCAAACAAGTAATGTTTTAGTAAGGCATGTTTGTTAACTAGTTATATTTCCTAATTAAACTAAGGCATAGTCCTGGCTTAAACTAATTCCTGTAACCACCCCTATAATCTTTAAATATAATTTCTTGCCATTTTTAATGTGCCCCTCTGGTAAAACACTGGCCCCTCCTTGGCCCCCCTAGTGAAATTTGTCTAGAACCGCCACTGTCCTGGTTAGATGACAGCTGCAGTGCTACAGTCCTCAATGAATCAGCCCCACCAAACTTAACTTTTATAAGTGTCTGTAGAGCTGTTAGAAGGGGTGGAGGAATAGCTGCTTTATTTAAAGATGCCTTTCAATGCAAGCAAGTGTAACTTGGTGATTACCAGTCTTTTGAATATTTGTGTATTGCTCTAAAAGTTACACCACGCATTCTGTTTACAATTATTTATAGACCTTCCAAATACACCTCAGCATTTGTTTATGAATTCACAGAACTTTTATCAACAATTTCCTCTGAATTTGATTATTTTGTTATTGCTGGAGATTTCAATATTCATATAGACAATGCAGAAAACAATACTGCGATAGAACTGTTACATGTTTTAAACACTTTTGATCTGACCAATTGTGGGATTTGATTTTGTTTTACTAATCGTGCTGTTTATAATCTTAATTATGTGTATTGTTACAACAAAGATTTCTGTGCTGAGTACAAGAAAAGTTGTCTGTGTGGTTTCGGTTGGGGGAGAAACAGCATATGCTGAGGAATTTACGTCTGGAAATTGTTAAGATAAGAGAGAGGCCTGAGGGGGAAAAGTATTTAATGATGTTATTAACCAATGCTTTAATATTCACAGGATAAAATATGCAATGTATTTCTTACTTAATCAGTATTAATCATTGAATAATTGATGTAATAAATATAAGATGTTGTCTTTGATAAATTTGTATTAACCAATGAAATGAAGGTTGCATATAGAATAACTTAATGGGGGCAGGGCAGCTCAACCTGGAAGAACAGAATCTCCTGTGTGTGTGTGTGTGTGTTTTCTTTCCTAACAGATGGTTTTTAATAATGATTAAAGTGTTTCCTTAGAAGTAGTATTGCAGTAAAAGATTTAATATGTGTTTATCTATCTAAAGAAGTTAATGTGTGCCTTATTCATATAACCAATTTTACGAATAATGAAATGATGTCATGATATTGAAATATGTTTTACATAATAATCACTTTCATCTTACAGCTTATGTTTTTTATAAATGAATGTTTTATTAATGATTTGTTTTTAAGAAAGCGTTATAACATGCTATGTGAAGTGGAGGAGTACTAGAGAGGAACTGCAGGGCTCCCAGGGATGAGAGGAGAACAGTTTGTTTTTCTTTGTCTATGTGTGTCCATCTTTGCCTACAGGCTAAAATTGGGTGTGGTGATGGAGTCAGATAGACGAGGGGAACGGCCTTTGTGGGTGGAGATTTTCTGAAGAAAGATCGACGTCACATAATATATAAATAATTGTCAAAAAAGAGGCTGTGTGTCTTCGCTTACCAGATGTGGTCATGAGAAGATCCGGCGCGCTGTTAAACTTTTTCATATCTGATCAATAAATATTTGAACTTAGATATTTGTATCTTGTGCCTTTCCTCTAAATTATGAACATGCAATGGACGCCTTAAAGTCCAACACCAAGCACTTGCAAGGTCCTCCACACAATCGGGGACACACTTTTTATCTGCTCATTAGCAAGGGTTTATACATTTCATCCAAGGATGAAGCGCTATCTGACCATTTCTGTGTTTACTTTGATTTAATAATCTGTCCTGCCACTAATGCTAGATCTGTCTATGTCAAAAAAAGGTTCATGAGGTAAATGAGAGTAAATGAGGTAAAAAAGGTAAATGAGAACACCAGTGAGGTATTTATGAATGTTATATCAATGTTGCCAAACATATCGGCAGACTCTGTTGATGTTCTCCTTAAAAAACTTTAACATAAAAGTTAAAGATGCCATTGATGGTATAGCTCCAGTAAAGGTCAGGGTGATCACTGGCAGACGTAAAGCACCCTGGAAAAACACAACAGCAGTACAGCGCATGAAAAGAACATGCAGAAAAGCAGAAAACGTATGTGGCAGAAAACAAAAATTGAAGTACATTATAGCATCTATAAGGACAGTCTTTGTGCTTTCAATGTAGAACTAGGCACAGCTAGACAGACCTTCTTCTCCAACTTTATAAACAACAACACAAACAACAATCACAATCTTTTTGCTACTGTTGAGAGACTAACAAACCCCCCAAATCAAGTTCCTAGTGAAATGCTCTCTGAAAACAAATGCAATGAGTTTGCAACCTTTTCTCTGGGAAGATCAGTAATATCACAATCAGAAATTAGTCATTCTTTCAGAATTTGACATAATTGATATAAAAACCTTGGAAGAAACAGTACAACATGTTAAATCATCAACTTGCACCCTTGACACGCTCCCCACATCTTTTCTCAAAAAGGTACTTAACTGCTTAGAAACTGACCTCTTAGAAATAGTAAATACCTCTCTGATCACAGGCACTTTTCCAGAGTCATTAAAAACAGCAGTTGTTAAGCATCTCCTAAAAAAGAGTAACCTAGACAAAACCATACTCAGCAACTACAGACCAATCTCAAATCTTCCGTTTATAGGCAAGATCATTGAAAAGGTTGTTTTCAATCAGCTGAACAAATTCTTAAACTCAAATGGCTATCTGGACAATTTTCAATCTGGTTTCCGTCAGCATCACAGCACAGAGACAGTGCTCATAAAGATAATAAATGATATGTGCTTAAACTCTGATTCAGGTCAAAATCAGTGCTGGTGCTACTTGATCTTAGTGCTGCCTTTGACACAGTAGATCAGTGGTTCTCAATCCTGTTCCTGGGCACCCCCTGCTCTGCACATTTTGTATGTCTCTCTACCCTGACACACTTTGCTTAGTTCATGGAGCTCTCATCTAATGAGCTGATGATTAGAGTTAGGTGTGTTAGATAAGGAATACATACAAAATGTGCAGAGCAGGGGGTCCCCAGGAACAGGATTGAGAACCACTGCAGTGGATCACACCATACTCTTATACAGACTGGAAAACTGGGTAGGGCTCTCTGGGATGGTCCTCAAATGGTTTAAATCATACCTACAAGGAAGAGGTTACTATGTGAACATAGGTAACCATAAATCTGAGTGGACACCCATGAGATGTGGAGTCCCACAGTGTTCAATTCTTGCACCTCTTCTGTTTAATTTGTATATGCTCCCGATTGGTAAAATAATGGAAAAGAACCAAATTGCTTACCACAGCTATGCAGATGACACCCAGATATACTTAGCCCTGTCACCCAAAGACTACAGCCCCATTGACTCTCTATGTAAATGCTTTGATTAAATTAACTGTTGGATGCGTCAAAACTTCCTCCAGTTAAACAAAGACAAAACTTAAGTCATTGTATTTGGAAATAAAGGTGAAACTTTCAAGGTTAACACATACCTTGACTCTAGGGGCCAGAATTAGCTGTTTTGTCTCAAGACAGGACTTAGAGAAACTTGTTCATGCTTTCATCACCAGCAGGGTGGATTACTGCAATGGACTTCTTACTGGGATCCCCCAAAAGACCATTAGACAGCTGAGGCTCATACAAAACACTGCTACCAGAATTCTGACCAGAACCAAAAAATCTGAGCACATTACTCCAGTCCTCAGGTCCTTACACTGTCTTCCTGTTACATATAGAATAGATTTTAAAGTATTGTTACTCATTTATAAATCACTTCATGGCTTAGGACCCAAATACATGACAGATATGCTAACTGTATATAAACCTAAAAGATTACTCAGATCATTAGGATCAGGTCAGTTAGAAATACCAAGGGTTCACTCAAAACAAGGTGCGTCAGCATTTAGTTATTATGCCACATCTATCTGGTATCAGCTTCCAGAAGAGATTTAAAACACTTTTAAATCTAGATTAAAAACACATCTGTTTAACTCTGCATTTACTGAATGAGCACTGTGCTGCTTTACGCTGACTGCACTTTTAACTCAAGTCACTTTTACACTGTAAAAATCCAATTAATGAAATGTTGGACGGGCAAAAATATATAAGTTAAACCAATTTTCTTGTTTAGGCTTAGTTGAGAAGACATATTATTTTAAGTCTAGATTTGTGTTTAAAACATTAAATGAATGGTTATTTTCAAATCCAGTCAACATTCAGAATGGCTATGTTGACTGAACTAATTAAGACAAATCTGGTCAATATGTGGAGTTATGACAGCTATGTTTCCTGACAACAAAATGCTCATAATATTACTGTTATTTGGTCACAAAATGTAATTGTAAAGCCCTATTCGGACGGGATTAGTTTTACAGGGGGACCTCTGAGAAAATCGAGCTTCTCATAGGTCCTCTGTGTTTTTAATCCCGTCCGAATCGGCCATGTCTGTGTTTTTCTCTGACAACCTCCGTAAAAATTCCAGAGCAATTTACCTACTGTTTTTCCACCGAACTCAGAGGTCCTCTGAGAAATTAATCCTGTCCGGATGCAAATGTCTGTGTTTGCCCGCAATATCTTTTGAAAACGCATTTCGTGTTTTGGCCAACGTGATCTGCCGTAAGGTCTTACTAATGTGCGTATATTGTATTTCCTGAGTCCTGTTCATTCAGATATGGATGTTTTTACGCATTCGGCAAAATAAAATAATTGAATCAAGATGAGCTGAATATCATACACTGTTAAGACTAAACACTGTAATATCATTAAAATTATAAGAAATTCCGTTCAAAGTTGTTCAACTCCGGAATGGTAATGTTAATTAATAAAGATATTAAATTTTATTAATCATTATTTCTTCTTTACTTTTTGTTTGTTATAAGCAGACAGTTATATAAAACACGTAGGCTAACGTTACTTTAGTAGGATTTGTATATTTTATTTTGATTTGTTAAAATTAAATTAATAAATTACATGTTCTGTCATGATTTTACATTTAAAGCAAAATATTTAACATTACAAACACGCGTATCCAGAGCAGGTGCTACTGCAACGCCCAAATGCATGAAACAGACACTCCCATCTCTGGAATAGCCTGCATCATTTTAATCCCGTCCGAATCGGTACATAAAATCACAGACGTCCTGGGGGACGCGCTAAAAACTCAAACGTCGTTTGGAAAACTAATCCCGTCCGAATAGTGCTAAAGAGTTGTTCAGGCGCAAATGTATGTGCTTTAAGTTTAAATATGCGGTCGGTTAATAAAGATAGCGTCTATTTAAAAATGTGCTCGGACACTTTCGGACAGAGAAGAGCTCCAGATGAGCTCCAGAAAATCACTGGCGCTTAAGCGCTCACACTCCGCCCAGCACAGCCTCGCCTCGGCTAGCCCATCAGAAATCGACTGCTGGCTCGGATATCTCTGTGGCGTTTAAACGTGATTTAATTCATTTTAATTTCTCATACTTAATAATGAAAGGGTTATGTTTTAAATATTTTTTTAGGATTGCACTTTATATCACTTTTATTTTTATATATTTATATCACTGTTGAGTGATGTTTCATATCTTTTACATTTGTTATAACTGGGCTGCCTGCGAATTTGAACTTCAGAGCTGAAGGAGCGGGTGGAGAAATAGTCCCAATATCATAACAATCTTAAATAAAACTTCTAAATATACCCGTGTGTGTACCCATGTGCGTCCGTGTGTATGTATGTTTGTGCGCGTGTGTTTTGAATTTAAAATGTCTTAACTCGGAAGGATCTGGATCACAGGTCATTTCATCTGAGATCAATCTGCAAGTAACAGCCGGAATCACTTACTGTTTCCCACAAGGACACAAGTCATCAGCCGTTTCCTCAAGTTCACGTCAGGTAAGTGTTTGTAAATTAATGTTAATTTTATACTATATTTATTGGCAAAGACGCAAATACTCAACGTTTTTGTAAAGATAAAAGTTATATAAAGGTGTGTTATGTTATGTGCCCGAGTTAAAGTGGAGCTATTTTAGTAAAGATAGCCTGGATAGGGTTGGTTTACTGGACAGGGTTTAGGACTCGATCTTAATTATAATTGCGACATTTTTACATACAAACCTTATAAAATACAATACTGGCGTGCATTTCGAGACAAAACAATAGCACTAATATGTTAAGAGATGTCAGTATTTTAGTCAGTGATAAGCCCTGTCCGAGAAAACCGCAGTGTTTAAAGGGGACAGAGAATGAAAAACCATTTTTACCTTGTCTTTGTTGAATAATGGTAGTCTACCCGCATTCACAAACATACAAAAAGTGCTAAACATGCTAAACATCTCAGTCTCATAGAAATTCCTCTTTTAGAAATGTCAGCCAGAAAACAGCCCAATCTGAAAAACTGATGTTTATGACATTACAGGCATCTCCCTGCCCCTCCACTTTAAAATAATTGGCTACATTTTTTGAGTGGCAGCAAAGTCAGCCAATCAGTAATGAGATTGCAAGTTAAGCCAGTAGGGGGAGCCAAATAGGTGCAAAACTACTTGTTTAAATTCCCCCACCCTAATAGAGCTATCTGAGAGAGGTTTTTAGGTAGCTTCTAAGGCATTACAGACAAAAAAATTTTGTCTACATGTCACATCACAGAACAAGGATAAATACTCCATTCAATCATTCTATGTCACCTTTAATTATGTGTGATGTCTGAGGGAAATTTGGCCTAACGCTATTTTAGGTTGTTTTCACATATGTTGGTGCGCACTGTGGTGCGGCCTCGGAGCGCACCAAAATACATTGTATCATTTTTCAGTTAGTGCGGTCCGTGTTCACATATTATTTTTTTTACTGCACTCGAAATGCCGCACCGTACACCACGTGACAACGGTCAGCGCTGTCATTGGTCTCTGACAGCTCTTACCGTCTCATGACCACCCCCACGTTTCCACGACAACCAGCCTGACAGAGAGAGCGCAGCTATCAAGATCAAGATAAACAATGCACGTCTTTGCGAAGTTTCTTTGCTTTAACGCGAAATTGCACAGCTGTTCTATTAAAGCCTTTCTCATGGGGCCGTTTGTTAAAAAGCCCGTAATGTCACTATTTGTGTGTGGAGGACAGCTATGCATTTATAAATGCATCTTTGTTTTTATTGTGATTTTATCGTGTATCTATTATTTTTACATTTTCTTTTTTCTCTTTTATATATTGTTTTCTCATTTCTATGTAAAGCTATTTGAATTACCTCTGTGTATGAAATGTTCTATACAAATAAACTTGCCTTGCCTTGCCTTGCCTATTCCAGTAGCATAGTCCAAAAGTGTATGCACACTAAAGTTACTGTACAGAGCAGTCTTACTGAAAGCACACTAATCTCTTTTCCTCCCTGAACACTCTGAAGATGGAGGCGACAGTGAAGCAACTCAAATTAAGCTTTACTCGTTGCTCCGCCTCCCTCATAGTCATACCACGGATAAGGACATGGTCAACTTGAGTGGCTCGAGTTTCATCTGAGACTGCTTTCAATTTGCCCTTCGTCTCCCTCCTCCTCTTTCACCACGTCCTCCTCCTCTTCTTCCTCCTTCTTTATCATGTCCTCTTCCTACTCCTTCACCAAGTCTTCTTCCTCCTCCTTCACGACGTCCTCCTTCTTCCCTCCTCCTCTGCCTCCTCCTCTCCCTCCTCCTCTTCCTCCTCCTTCACCTCGACCTATTCCTTCATTTCTTTGTGGATCCATTGTTCCAAAGCTCAGTGAAGAGATTCAGGCCCTTTATCTATCTATTGAAGGATCTGATTGATGTGTGTTCAATTCTGACTCTTTGGGCTCTATCTTACACCCGGCGCAATGCACGCTGCAAGTGTCTTTTGCTAGTTTCAACCCTGCACAATGATACTTTTCATATTTAGCGCCACGTTGTTTAATAGCAAATGCATTTGCACCCCCTTTTGCGCCCATGGGCGTTCTGGTCTGAAAACGAGGTGCGTTCAGGCGCATTGTTGGCGCGTTGCTATTTTGAAGCAACTAAAATAAACTACGTCATTGACCAACAAAAACCTGGTCTAAAGTCTAAAGTCTATGGCGCAATATGTTTTTTGATATTTAAAGAGCGCATTAGTAATATGCACCATATGTACATAATTTTGTGATACTGGGTTGGTTGCATAAACGGGATGACAACGCGGCTTTGCTTATCACATACATGAATGCGCAGCAGCACAAAAATGCTTTTAAATATGAAAGATTAAAGGATTGAATATGAAAGATTATTATTGAGTCTCTTGGACATAAATGAGGACCGATTATGAGACGTTAGAAGGTGCAAAGAGCTGCTTCACCTGCAGCCTCTATTTTTACATGTTTTAAATGCTATCTTACAGATTTATTGTACATGATGACACTATACCGTTGGATATGGTAAGATGAGAAACATTTTAAGTAATGGTTTGTAAAAAATCCCATGGAGCTGTCCTAGTGCTGAAATGCTTCGGCTCTCTTTAAGACTGATGTTAAAATGTAAAATTGCGTTGTTTTATTTTTATTGAGTTTGTTTATTTTTTCAGTCATGGAAGTTAAAATAGCAGGTTTTTAATTTCTGTAAGTATGGATAGCCTACATGGAGATAAAGAATTTACAAATGTATGGAGAGGCGAAACAGTTCGGACAACCCCATGAGCGTTTTGAAAAGCATTACATAAACCAGTTGAATTAAGTACATCCATCTTCAATATGGGTGCAGGATCACCAAAGTACTGCATATAAACAAAGACAAGAACCGCACACCAAGGGGAGCGCTTTGGTGTGCGGATCTTGTCTTTGAAAACCATTACATAAAAATGGGTTTCATATCACCATATCCACAGGTACAAAGTCATCATATACAATAAATCCGTAGGTAGCATTTAAAAAAAAAACATGTCAAAATAATGCAAAACTTGCATTTGTTTAAAGCAAAACTTTTAATTAGCCTACCTATCTATTCTGTGTGTGATAAGTAAACATGCGTTGTTGTCCTGTTTATAGGCGCATATTACGAACGTGCTCTTTAAATAACAAAAATAAAACTGCGCCATTGACTTTACCCACTATGTAGATCTACTACTAGGCCATGTCAAAATAAAAATGTCGATTAACAGGCAGTACATTACTATGGGAGTCAAATTTGCTCATTCAATTTGGTATGGCACCCGGTGTGGCTTACATTAAGTAATTTGAACAAACCATAATAAACATATTAAACTACTATTACATGTATTCAGTATTGTTTTTGTTTTATGAAAATATATATGCAGATAATATGCAGCGGATAAGACATGAGCTTAAAGGATTTGCTTATTTAAAAAAATAATTTAAAACATAACCAAACTATGTGCAAACACATTCAGAACTATTATAAAAATTAACTCATAACCAGTTTATGTCGTATATATTCTGTACTGTGATCTCATTTTTGTATAAATATTTAGCAGCAGAATAATTTTATCAGCATAATATTAGTTGTTTTTAAACAATTCTTGTAATTATTGTTTAATGGCAGTTTCTATGAAAGGTTTCACTGGATGGATGTGTAGATACAGATAATGGGTGCACATACGCCACATACACATTCAGTTCTTGTGCGTGTATTAAAGTAATTCCCAAACCCCCCAGTGGTCTGCCAAAAGATGACCTAAACTAGGCAAGTGTTTATACAATCGTCACTTATTTAAGTAGATTTTATATTTTAATGCACTTGTGAAACTGTGATATCAGTTCTTGCCATTCTGTTTTAATAACTTAAAATGGATCGGTGGCTAAACCAAAGAGGAGTCAAAAGAAAAGATCAAGCGTCAACTGAAAGCAGCTAAAATCCACAGATCTATTAGTTTTGTAATGTACTAGTTTTTGTTTCATGCGTGAAATCCCTGTAATTTCAGTGATTTTGGACATTAAGGGGAAAATTTTTTTCAGTATTTTATTGTTACCATAGTTACAACCATAGACTTCATATACCCACCACCTCAATTTTTTTTCACATGTGCAGTTTGTTGTTCATATTAAACTGAAACTCATTTCACATTTACTTTTTCAAATGAAATAAAATGCATATAATAATTTCTGAACATAGCATTGCATTTGTTTTTTAAAAATTAGTTTTTGCCTTGAAACAGTTGCATAGAAACTTAAATTTAGCTTATCCTTCGTATTTTGATGTTTTTTTGGGGGCGTGTTAGAGTGGGATTCTGTTAGGTGGTCCTCAGAAAAAAATTGGAAGATAAAGTAGTCCTTGGGCTGAAAAAGTTTGAGAAACACTGGTGTATTATGATTTACTGCGTTTGTACCAGCTATTTTTGCAACCAAAAAAAATGTTTTGTAGAGATTTACTGCGTTTGTATCAGCTATTATGGCAACCCCTAACTGCAGAAATTATGCCGGTTTTCTGGATTTCATAATAAACATAAAAAAACAGTCAAAACAGCACATTCGTGTCTCTCGCAATACGACTACCATTAGCTGTAGCGACTCACTGGAAGTCTTACACAAAGGAGCTCAAAGATGACGACGCCCGCATTTACGTCAAAAAGAAGGTGAATATAAAACTCCTTCAAACAGTACTTCATAGTCAGCACCACACGCATACAGTTCTTTAGCGCCATGCTCTTTAGAGACTGACGCAGAAGAGAAGAAAGTTATAATTTTTTTTATTTAGCTTTTTGTATTAAAAAAAAGACAAGAGAGACAAGAACGTAGAGAGGGGACAAAAATGGGATAGAATCCAGGATCCACATAGTGACTGATGGATGATCAGAGATGCTTTGTTTTGCCTATGCTCAGCAGGCTATAGTAATACTTACTTGACAAAGATTCGGGAAGATGTTTTCTTTTAGTACCTGCCAAAGAATTTATAAAAACATTTTAACAGAGCTAATGTTTTTCTATTAATAAGAGACTTTTAGGGCTCTATCTTACACCCGGCGCAATGCAGCGCAATGCGCGACGCAAGTGTCTTTTGCTAGTTTCCACCCTGCGCAATTATAATTTTCACGTTTAGCGCCACGTTGTTTAAATATCAAATGCATTTGCGCCCCCTTTTGCGCCCATGGGCGTTCTGGTCTGAAAACGTGGGGCCCTATTTTAACGATCTAAGCGCATTGTCTATAGCGCACAGCGCAACGTCTAAATGGGCGTGTCCGAATCCACTTTTGCTAATTTAACGACGGGAAAAATGTTTTTTGCGCCGAGCGCATGGTCGAAAAGGGTAGGTCCTATTGTAATGGGAGTATTTTGGGCGTAACGTGCAGTAAACGAATGAGAGTCACAGCTCTCATCCCCTTTAAAAGCAAGTTGCTCTGGCGCTATGTCTAATCCCTATTTAGATGACGGACTTTGTAAACTGAATAACTAAGCGGAGGAAGAAGATCCCCAGTTTAAGATGTTAAATCAGTGTTTCCGCTATATACATTCTACCGTGGCGGCCCGCCACGCCTAAAACATCCCCGCCACGCCTTCGGTTGTGGATAGAAGGGATACAGCAAACGAAATCATGCAGGATGAACACTGTTTTATCCTAATCCTTCACCCAAACCCAACTCTAAACACAAAATTTCACACGATTGTAGGATGTATTTGTATCTCATTTAGCCAGAGCCGCTGTTTTCATCCTAATAATACTACCTCCAAATCTAATCATTAACTTTTCTGCATTTACTGTATCCCTTCTAGACAAAACCCACGGCAGCAGCTCGCAAAATAGCCCTGTCAGACTGGCTGTCTTTAAAAATAAATAAATTCCTTTCTGGATTCGCATTGTAAACTCGTTTATAAATAAATCGCCTAAAATATCATAATTTCCCCCATGGGTTTAGTTTAATGCACAAATAGATTTAAATCAACGGATGATAATTAGGCTACGTCTCTGTTTTGAGAAATAATAATAAAATAAACTAGATATGCAATTCCCAAGGAATTACCAGTGCATGAAAATGCAAAAAGTTGATTGACAGAAATGTAAAAGAAATTTAGTCTAGTAGTTTACCTGGCTGTTGACATGTTTTAGTGTGAAGCTAGCATGATTTAAAAAAGTTATCATGATGTTACCATGACGTTAGCATGATGCTAGCATGAAGCTAGCATGAAGCTAGCATGATTAGCATGATTAACATGAAGCTAGCATGATGCTAACATGATTAGCATGAAGCTAGCATGATGTTAGCATGATTATCATGATGCTAGCATGATTAGCATGAAGCTAGCATGATGCTAGCATGATTAGCATGAAGCTAGCATGATGCTAGCATGATTAGCATGAAGCTAGCATGATGCTAGCATGATTAGCATGAAGCTTACATGAAGCTAGCATGATGTTAGCATGATTAGCATGAAGCTAGCATGATGCTAACATGATTAACATGAAGCTAACACGATGCTAACATGATTAGCATGAAGCTAGCACGATGTTAGCATGATTAGAATGAAGCTAACACGATGCTAGCATGATTAGCATGAAGCTAGCACGATGCTAACATGATTAACATGAAGTTAGCACGAAGCTAGCATGATTAGAATGATGCTAGCACGATGCTAGCATGATTAGCATGAAGCTAGCACGATGCTAGCATGATTAGCATGAAGCTAGCACGATGCTAGCATGATTAGCATGAAGCTAGCACGATGCTAGCATGATTAGCACGATGCTAGCATGATTAGCACGATGCTAGCATGATTAGCATGATGCTAGCATGATTAGCATGAAGCTAACATGATGCTAGCATGATTAGCATGAAGCTAGCACGATGTTAGCATGATTAGCATGAAGCTAGCACGATGCTAGCATGATTAGTATAAAGTTAGCACGATGTTAGCATGAAGCTAGCATGATGTTAGCATGATTAGCATGAAGCTAGCATGATGTTAGCATGATTAGCATGAAGCTAGCATGATGCTAGCATGATTAGCATGAAGCTAGCATGATGATAGCATGATTAGCATGAAGCTAGCATGATGCTAGCACGATTAGCATGAAGCTAACATGATGTTAGCATGATTAGCATGAAGCTATCATGATGTTAACATGATTAGCATGAAGCTAGCATGATGTTAGCATGATTAGCATGAAGTTAGCATGATGTTAACATGATTAGCATGATGCTAGCATGATTAGCATGATGCTAGCATGAAGTTAGCAAGATGCTAGCATGATTAACATGAAGCTAGCACGATGCTAGCATGATTAGCATGAAGCTAGCACGATGCTAGCATGATTAGCATTAAGCTAGCACAATGCTAGCATGATTAGCATGAAGCTAGCACGATGCTAGCATGATTAGCATGAAGCTAGCACGATGCTAGCATGATTAGCATGAAGCTAGCACGTTGCTAGCATGATTAGCATGAAGCTAGCACGTTGCTAGCATGATTAGCATGAAGCTAGCACGATGCTAGCATGATTAGCATGAAGCTAGCACGATGTTATCATGATAAACACGAAGCTAGCATGATTAGCATGCAGCTAACATGATGATAGCATGATTACCATGAAGCTAGCATGACTAGCATGAAGCTAGCATGATGTTAGCATGATTAGCATGAAGCTAGCATAATGTTAGCATAATTAGCATGAAGCTAGCATGATGTTACCATGATTAACATGAAGCTAGCATGATGCTAACATGATTAGCATGATGCTAGCATGATTAGCATGATGCTAGCATGAAGCTAGCACGATGCTAGCATGATTAGCATGAAGCTAGCACGATGCTAGCGTGATTAGCATGAAGCTAGCACGATGCTAGCATGATTAGCATGAAGCTAGCACGATGCTAGTATGATTAGCATGAAGCTAGCATGATGTTATCATGATAAGCATAAAGCTAACATGATGTTAGTATGATTAGCATGAAGCTAGCATAATTTGCATGAAGCTAGCATGATGCTAGCATGATTACCATGAAGTTAGCATGAATTTAGCATGAAATTAGCATGATCCTAGCATTATTAGCATGATGCTAGCATGATTAAGATGATGCTAGCATGATTATCATGAAGCTAGCATGATTTAGCATGATGCTAACAAGATTTAACATGAAGCTAGCATGATTTAACATTAAGTTAGCAAGATTTATTATAAAATTAGCATAAAGCTAGCATGAAACTAGCACGAAGCTAGCATGACTTAGCATGAAGCAAGCATGAAGCTAATATGACCCAAAGACCCAACCCCCATGTCTCTATGATGTCCGGATCCAGAGATATAAGGCTTTGTTTATTATGTTGTTAGGCTGCTCATATTTGGTTGCTAGGGGCGTGGCTTAATACCTCAATAAGGATGGTGAGAGACTAATTGGATGCCTGAGTAAAATGAGCCCACCCCCATGTCTCTGTGACACTGTGCTGCAAAGATATCCATCTGGGCATTTTATGATGGCAGTCTATGGGAGATGTTGCTAGGGTGCCCAAAATGGTTGCTAGGGGCGTGGCTTGATAGCTCAATAAGGATCCTAAGGGACTGATTGGATGCCTGAGTAAAATGAGCCCATCCCCATGTCTCTATGACACTGCGCTGCAAAGATATCCCATCCGGGACGTTTTTAGTTCCTTATATGGGCATGATTCCTGCCCCATTATAAGTCTATGGGGAAATTTGGGGACCTCTTACACCCCAGGGGTACAGCTTACACCCCATAGTGAGGTATGTTCTTACAGAGCCTGCCAGCCTCTTCAAATGTGGCAAGTCACAAGTTTCTGTGAAATCCTAGGTCTGAGCTACGACTCGTCAAAGTTTGTCGCAATGTTAAGTCTATGGGATTTTTCGGCTGCTTTTTCGCCCCTGGGGCGAAGACCGTACCCCCGATCGCTTGTCATAGCACACTATTCCCGAATAGTCCGCACGTTTGAGAGTTTGAATGAAGTTTCTAAGTTAAACGGTTCGAGCCGTATTAATTGCGGAAATTTGGTTGGAAGAATAATAATAATAACTAGATATTAAAGTTTGAGGACAAACTTTATGTTGGCTTGAAAAAGCGTAGCCTGAACATTTAAAATGGTTTGACAGAAGTTTATTTTAGTAGGCTATCTGGCTGTTAGCATGATTAGCATGAAGTTAGCATGATTAGCATGAAGCTAGCATGATTAGCATGAAGCTAGCATGATGTTAGCATGATCAGTATGAAGCTAGCATGAAGCTAACATGATTAGCATGAAGCTAACATGAAGCTAACATGATTAGCATGAAGCTAACATGAAGCTAACATGATTAGCATGAAGCTAGCATGAAGCTAACATGATTAGCATGAAGCTAGAATGAAGCTAACATTTATTCCGTTGCTAGGGTACTAAGTTTGGTTGCTAAGGAGAAAATTGGCATCCCATAATGATCAACCTTCAAGCCACAAGTAAAACGGTCCAACCCCCGTGTCTCTATGATGTTCTGAAGCGGAGATATAAGGCTTTGTTTATTCCGTTGCTAGGGTACTAAGTTTGGTTGCTAGGGAGAAAATTGGCATCCCATAATGATCAACCTTCATGCCACAAGTAAAACGGTCCAACCCCCATGTCTCTATGATGTTCTGAAGCGGAGATATAAGGCTTTGTTTATTCCGTTGCTAGGGTACTAAGTTTGGTTGCTAGGGAGAAAATTGGCATCCCATAATGATCAACCTTCAAGCCACAAGTAAAACGGTCCAACCCCCGTGTCTCTATGATGTTCTGAAGCGGAGATATAAGGCTTTGTTTATTCCGTTGCTAGGGTACTAAGTTTGGTTGCTAGGGAGAAAAATGGCATCCCATAATGATCACACTTAAAGCCACAAGTAAAATGGTCCAACCCCCGTGTCTCTACGATGTTCTGATGCTGAGATATAAGGCTTTGTTTATTCCGTTGCTAGGGTACTAAGTTTGGTTGCTAGGGAGGAAATTGGCATCCCATAATAATCAACCTTCAAGCCACAAGTAAAACGGTCCAACCCCCATGTCTCTAAGATGTTCTGAAGCGGAGAAATAAGGCTTTGTTTATTCCGTTGCTAGGGTACTAAGTTTGGTTGCTAGGGAGAAAATTGGCATCCCATAATGATCAACCTTCAAGCCACAAGTAAAACGGTCCAACCCCCGTGTCTCTATGATGTTCTGAAGCGGAGATATAAGGCTTTGTTTATTCCGTTGCTAGGGTACTAAGTTTGGTTGCTAGGGAGAAAAATGGCATCCCATAATGATCACACTTAAAGCCACAAGTAAAACGGTCCAACCCCCGTGTCTCTACAATGTTCTGATGCTGAGATATAAGGCTTTGTTTATTCCGTTGCTAGGGTACTAAGTTTGGTTGCTAGGGAGGAAATTGGCATCCCATAATAATCAACCTTCAAGCCACAAGTAAAACGGTCCAACCCCCATGTCTCTATGATGTTCTGAAGCGGAGATATAAGGCTTTGTTTATTCCGTTGCTAGGGTACTAAGTTTGGTTGCTAGGGAGAAAATTGGCATCCCATAATGATCAACCTTCAAGCCACAAGTAAAACGGTCCAACCCCCGTGTCTCTATGATGTTCTGAAGCGGAGATATAAGGCTTTGTTTATTCCGTTGCTAGGGTACTAAGTTTGGTTGCTAGGGAGAAAATTGGCATCCCATAATGATCAACCTTCAAGCCACAAGTAAAACGGTCAAACCCCCGTGTCTCTAAGATGTTCTGAAGCGGAGATAAAAGGCTTTGTTTATTCCGTTGCTAGGGTACTAAGTTTGGTTGCTAGGGAGAAAATTGGCATCCCATAATGATCAACCTTCAAGCCACAAGTAAAACGGTCCAACCCCCATGTCTCTATGATGTTCTGAAGCGGAGATATAAGGCTTTGTTTATTCCGTTGCTAGGGTACTAAGTTTGGTTGCTAGGGAGAAAATTGGCATCCCATAATGATCAACCTTCAAGCCACAAGTAAAACGGTCCAACCCCCGTGTCTCTATGATGTTCTGAAGCGGAGATATAAGGCTTTGTTTATTCCGTTGCTAGGGTACTAAGTTTGGTTGCTAGGGAGAAAATTGGCATCCCATAATGATCAACCTTCAAGCCACAAGTAAAACGGTCCAACCCCCGTGTCTCTATGATGTTCTGAAGCGGAGATATAAGGCTTTGTTTATTCCGTTGCTAGGGTACTAAGTTTGGTTGCTAGGGAGAAAATTGGCATCCCATAATGATCAACCTTCAAGCCACAAGTAAAACGGTCCAACCCCCGTGTCTCTATGATGTTCTGAAGCGGAGATATAAGGCTTTGTTTATTCCGTTGCTAGGGTACTAAGTTTGGTTGCTAGGGAGAAAAGTGGCATCCAATAATGATCAACCTTCAAGCCACAAGTAAAACGGTCCAACCCCTGTGTCTCTACGATGTTCTGATGCCGAGATATAAGGCTTTGTTTATTCCGTTGCTAGGGTACTTAGTTTGGTTGCTAGGCAGAAAATTGGCATCCCATAATGATCAACCTTCAAGCCACAAGTAAAACGGTCCAACCCCCTTGTCTCTATGATGTTCTGAAGCGGAGATATAAGGCTTTGTTTATTCCGTTGCTAGGGTACTAAGTTTGGTTGCTAGGGAGAAAATTGGCATCCCATAATGATAACACTTCAATCCACAAGTAAAACGGTCCAACCACCGTGTCTCTACGATGTTCTGATGCCGAGATATAAGGCTTTGTTCATTCCGTTGCTAGGGTACTTAGTTTGGTTGCTAGGCAGAAAATTGGCATCCCATAATGATTACACTTCAAGCAACAAGTAAAACGGTCCAACCCCTGTGTCTCTACGACCTTCTGATGCAGAGATATAATGCTTTGTTTATTCTGTTGCTAGGGTACTAAGTTTGGTTGCTAGGGAGAAAATTGGCATCCCATAATGATCAACCTTCAAGCCACAAGTAAAACGGTCCAACCCCCGTGTCTCTATGATGTTCTGAAGCGGAGATATAAGGCTTTGTTTCTTCCGTTGCTAGGGTACTAAGTTTGGTTGCTAGGGAGAAAATTGGCATCCCATAATGATCAACCTTCAAGCCACAAGTAAAACGGTCCAACCCCCGTGTCTCTATAATGTTCTGATGCTGAGATATAAGGCTTTGTTTATTCTGTTGCTAGGGTACTAAGTTTGGTTGCTAGGGAGAAAATTGGCATCCCATAATGATCAACCTTCAAGCCACAAGTAAAACGGTCCAACCCCCGTGTCTCTATAATGTTCTGATGCTGAGATATAAGGCTTTGTTTATTCTGTTGCTAGGGTACTAAGTTTGGTTGCTAGGGAGAAAATTGGCATCCCATAATGATCAACCTTCAAGCCACAAGTAAAACGGTCCAACCCCCTTGTCTCTATGATGTTCTGAAGCGGAGATATAAGGCTTTGTTTATTCCGTTGCTAGGGTACTAAGTTTGGTTGCTAGGGAGAAAATTGGCATCCCATAATGATCAACCTTCAAGCCACAAGTAAAACGGTCCAACCCCCATATCTCTACGACACTCTAAAGTGAAGATATTCCATCTGGGACGCTTTTATTCCTTTATATGGGCATGTTTCCTGCCCCATTATAAGTCAATGGGAAATTTTGGGGGCCTCTTACACCCCAGGGGTACAGCTTACACCCCATTGTGATGTATGTTCTTACAGAGCCTGTCAGCCTCCTTAAATGTGGTAACCCACAAGTTTCTACAAGTTTCTCACTCGCAGCTATGACTCGTCAAAGTTTGTCTCAATGTTAAGTCAATGGAAATTTTGGGGTGTTTGAGCCCCCCGTTTAGGAATTCGGAAGGTCCCATCAGTTAGAAAAGTCATAGCATAAATCTACGGACCAGTCTTAAAAGTTTTGTAAAGTTTTGTGGGTGTAGCTTGAAAGCTCTAGGAGGAGTTACAGTCAGAAAAAGTAGGGATCAGAAGAAGAATAATAATAATAACTAGATAGGTACATTTCCTGAAGAAAATGTGAAGTGGTGCTTGCCGTGGCAAATTTCGGGGGACAATATATGATTATACTCCAAGCCAAAAGTAAAACAATTCAACCCACATGTCTCTACGATATTCTGATGCGAAGATATAAGGCTTTGTTTATTCGGTTGCTAGGGTACTGTATTTGGTTGCTAGGGAGAAAATTGGCATCCACTAGTGATTACACTCCGAGTCACGAGTCAAACGGTCAAACCCCCGTGTCTCTACGATGTTCTGATGCGGAGATATAAGGCTTTGTTTACTCTGTTGCTAGGGTACTGTATTTGGTTGCTAGGGAAAAAATTGGCATCCACTAGTGATTACACTCCGAGATACGAGTCAAACGGTCCAACCCCCGTGTCTCTGCGATGTTCTGATGTGGAGATAAAAGGCTTTGTTTACTCTGTTGCTAGGGTAATGTATTTGGTTGCTAGGGAAAACTGGCATCCACTAGTGATTATCCTCCGAGTCACGAGTCAAACGGTCCAACCCCCGTGTCTCTACGATGTTCTGATGCGGAGATATAAGGCTTTGTTTACTCTGTTGCTAGGGGACTGTATTTGGTTGCTAGGGAAAAAAATTGCATCCACTAGTGATTACCCTCCGAGTCATGAGTCAAACGGTCCAACCCCCGTGTCTCTACGATGTTCTGATGCGGAGATATAAGGCTTTGTTTACTCTGTTGCTAGGGTACTGTATTTGGTTGCTAGGGAAAAAAATGGCATCCACTAGTGATTACCCTCCGAGTCATGAGTCAAACGGTCCAACCCCCATGTCTCTACGATGTTCTGATGTGGAGATATAAGGCTTTGTTTACTCTGTTGCTAGGGTACTGTATTTGGTTGCTAGGGGCGTGGCTTGGGAGTGGCCAATGATGTGCCCAGTGATTACACTCCGAGTCACAAGTAAAACGGTCCAACCCCCGTGTCTCTACGATGTTCTGATGCGGAGATATAAGGCTTTGTTTACTCTGTTGCTAGGGTACTGTATTTGGTTGCTAGGGAAAAAAATGGCATCCACTAGTGATTACCCTCCGAGTCACGAGTCAAACGGTCCAAACCCCATGTCTCTACGATGTTCTGATGCGGAGATATAAGGCTTTGTTTACTCTGTTGCTAGGGTACTGTATTTGGTTGCTAGGGAAAAAAATGGCATCCACTAGTGATTACCCTCCGAGTCATGAGTCAAACGGTCCAACCCCCATGTCTCTACGATGTTCTGATGTGGAAATATAAGGCTTTGTTTACTCTGTTGCTAGGGTACTGTATTTGGTTGCTAGGGGCGTGGCTTGGGAGTGGCCAATGATGTGCCCAGTGATTACACTCCGAGTCACAAGTAAAACGGTCCAACCCCCGTGTCTCTACGATGTTCTGATGCGGAGATATAAGGCTTTGTTTACTCTGTTGCTAGGGTACTGTATTTGGTTGCTAGGGGCGTGGCTTGGGAGTGGCCAATGATGTGCCCAGTGATTACACTCCAAGTCACAAGTAAAACGGTCCAACCCTCGTGTCTCTACGATGTTCTGATGCGGAGATATAAGGCTTTGTTTACTCTGTTGCTAGGGTACTGTATTTGGTTGCTAGGGGCGTGGCTTGGGAGTGGCCAATTATGTGCCCAGTGATTACACTCCGAGTCACAAGTAAAACGGTCCAACCCCCGTGTCTCTACGATGTTCTGATGCGGAGATATAAGGCTTTGTTTACTCTGTTGCTAGGGTACTGTATTTGGTTGCTAGGGGCGTGGCTTGGGAGTGGCCAATGATGTGCCCAGTGATTACACTCCAAGTCACAAGTAAAACGGTCCAAACCCCTTGTCTCTACGATGTTCTGATGCGGAGATATAAGGCTTCGTTTATTCGGTTGCTAGGGTGCTCAAATTTGGTTGCTAGGGGCGTGGCTTGGGAGTGGCCAATGATGTGCCCAATTGTTACACCCCTAGTCACAAGTAAAACGGTCCAACCCCCGTGTCTCTACGATGTTCTGATGCGGAGATATAACTGTTTGTATTTTATGTTGCTAGGGTGCTCAAAAGTGGTTGCTAGGGGCGTGGCTTAGTAAGTCTGTAAGGATCCTGAGAGACTGATTGGATGCCTGAGTAAAATGAGCCCACCCCCATGTCTCTATGACACTGTGGTGCAAAGATATCCATCCGGGCATTTTATAATGGCAGTCTATGGTATAGGTTGCTAGGGTGCCCAAAATGGTTGCTATGGTAACCTTACACCCCATTGTGGGGGACGTCCTGACAGAGTCTAGCACCCTCTTCAAATTTAGTAACCCACATGTTTCTATGAAATCCTGGCTCGGACCTATGACCCGTCAAAATTTTTGCAATGGTAAGTCTATGGGATTTTGCCCCATTGACTTTTCATTGGGGCATTTTTGGGCACCTCTTACACCCCAGGGGTACAACTTACACCCCATTGTGATCCATGTTCTTACAGAGCCTACCACCCTCTTCAAATGTTGTAACCCACATGTTTCTACAAAATCCTCGAGCGGAGCTATGACTCGTCAAAGTTGGGCGCAATGTTAAGTCAATGGGATTTTTTGGGTGGTTTTTCGCCCCCCTTTCGGAAATCCTGCACCCGATCGCTTATAAAAGTCATAGCACACCTCTCCTCAATAAGCCGGTCGATTTGAGCCCTAATTTATGGGTCTACGACAAAGCGTGCGGGACGAGTTACGCGCCGAAAAAGTGTCCAGAAAAAGAATAATAATAATAATAATAACTAGATAGGTACATTTCCTGAAGAAAATGTGAAGTGGTGCTTGCCGTGGCAAATTTCGGGGGACAATATATGATTATACTCCAAGCCAAAAGTAAAACAATTCAACCCACATGTCTCTACGATATTCTGATGCGAAGATATAAGGCTTTGTTTATTCGGTTGCTAGGGTACTGTATTTGGTTGCTAGGGAGAAAATTGGCATCCACTAGTGATTACACTCTGAGTCACGAGTCAAACGGTCAAACCCCCGTGTCTCTACGATGTTCTGATGCGGAGATATAAGGCTTTGTTTACTCTGTTGCTAGGGTACTGTATTTGGTTGCTAGGGAAAAAATTGGCAACCCATAATGATTACACTCTGAGTCACGAGTCAAACGGTCCAACCCCCGTGTCTCTACGATGTTCTGATGCGGAGATATAAGGCTTTGTTTACTCTGTTGCTAGGGTACTGTATTTGGTTGCTAGGGAAAAAATTGGCATCCCATAATGATTACACTCTGAGTCACGAGTCAAACGGTCCAACCCCCGTGTCTCTACGATGTTCTGATGCGGAGATATAAGGTTTTGTTTACTCTGTTGCTAGGGTACTGTATTTGGTTGCAAGGGAAAAAATTGGCATCCCAAAATGATTACACTCCGAGTCACAAGTCAAAAGGTCCAACCCCCGTGTCTCTACGATGTTCTGATGTGGAGATATAAGGCTTTGTTTACTCTGTTGCTAGGGTACTGTATTTGGTTGCTAGGGAAAAAATTGGCATCCCATAATGATTACACTCTGAGTCACTAGTCAAACGGTCCAACCCCCGTGTCTCTACGATGTTCTGGTGCGGAGATATAAGGCTTTGTTTACTCTGTTGCTAGGGTACTGTATTTGGTTGCTAGGGAAAAAATTGGCATCCCATAATGATTACACTCCGAGTCACGAGTCAAACGGTCCAACCCCCGTGTCTCTACGATGTTCTGATGCGGAGATATAAGGCTTTGTTTACTCTGTTGCTAGGGTACTGTATTTGGTTGCTAGGGAAAAAATTGGCATCCCATAATGATTACACTCTGAGTCACTAGTCAAACGGTCCAACCCCCGTGTCTCTACGATGTTCTGGTGCGGAGATATAAGGCTTTGTTTACTCTGTTGCTAGGGTACTGTATTTGGTTGCTAGGGAAAAAAATGGCATCCCATAATGATTACACTCCGAGTCACAAGTCAAAAGGTCCAACCCCCGTGTCTCTACGATGTTCTGGTGCGGAGATATAAGGCTTTGTTTACTCTGTTGCTAGGGTACTGCATTTGGTTGCTAGGGAAAAAATTGGCATCCCATAATGATTACACTCTGAGTCATGAGTAAAACGGTCCAACCCCCGTGTCTCTACGATGTTCTGGTGCGGAGATATAAGGCTTTGTTTACTCTGTTGCTAGGGTACTGTATTTGGTTGCTAGGGAAAAAATTGGCATCCCATAATGATTACACTCTGAGTCACTAGTCAAACGGTCCAACCCCCGTGTCTCTACGATGTTCTGGTGCGGAGATATAAGGCTTTGTTTACTCTGTTGCTAGGGTACTGTATTTGGTTGCTAGGGAAAAAATTGGCATCCCATAATGATTACACTCCGAGTCACGAGTCAAACGGTCCAACCCCCGTGTCTCTACGATGTTCTGATGCGGAGATATAAGGCTTTGTTTACTCTGTTGCTAGGGTACTGTATTTGGTTGCTAGGGAAAAAATTGGCATCCCATAATGATTACACTCTGAGTCACTAGTCAAACGGTCCAACCCCTGTGTCTCTACGATGTTCTGATGCGGAGATATAAGGGTTTGTTTACTCTGTTGCTAGGGTACTGTATTTGGTTGCTAGGGAAAAAATTGGCATCCCATAATGATTACACTCTGATTCACGAGTCAAACGGTCCAACCCCTGTGTCTCTACGATGTTCTGATGCGGAGATATAAGGGTTTGTTTACTCTGTTGCTAGGGTACTGTATTTGGTTGCTAGGGAAAAAATTGGCATCCCATAATGATTACACTCTGAGTCACGAGTCAAACGGTCCAACCCCCGCGTCTCTACGATGTTCTTATGCGGAGATATAAGGCTTTGTTTACTCTGTTGCTAGGGTACTGTATTTGGTTGCTAGGGAAAAAATTGGCATCCCATAATGATTACACTCCGAGTCACGAGTCAAACGGTCCAACCCCCGTGTCTCTACGATGTTCTGATGCGGAGATATAAGGCTTTGTTTACTCTGTTGCTAGGGTGCTGTATTTGGTTGCTAGGGAAAAAATGGCATCCCATAATGATTACACTCTGAGTCACAAGTCAAACGGTCCAGCCCCCGTGTCTCTACGATGTTCTGATGCGGAGATATAAGGCTTTGTTTACTCTGTTGCTAGGCTAATGTATTTGGTTGCTAGGGAAAAAAATGGCATCCCATAATGATTACACTCTGAGTCACAAGTCAAACGGTCCAACCCCCGTGTCTCTACGATGTTCTGATGCTGAGATATAACTGTTTGAATTTTATGTTGCTAGGGTGCTCAAAAGTGGTTGCTAGGGGCGTGGCTTAATACCTATGTAAGGATCCTGAGAGACTGATTGGATGCCTGAGTAAAATGAGCCCACCCCTATGTCTCTTTGACACTGTGGTGCAAAGATATCCATCTGGGCATTTTATAATGGCAGTCTATGGGAGATGTTGCTAGGGTGCCCAAAATTGTTGCTAGGGGCGTGGCTTAATAGCTCTGGGATGATCCTGAGAGACTGATTGGATGCCCGAGTAAAATGAGCCCACCCACTTATCTCTACGACACTGTAAACCAAAGATATCCCATCTGGAACTGTTTTATTCCCTTATATGGGCATGTTTCCTGCCCCATTATAAGTCAATGGGAATTTTCGGGTGCCTCTTATACCCCAGGGGTACAACTTACACCCCAATGTGATGTATGTTCTTACAGAGCCTACCACCCTCTTCAAATTTAGTAACCCACATGTTTCTAAGGAATCCTCACTCGTACCTATGACCCGTCAAAATTTTTGCAATGTTAAGTCTATGGGATTTTGCCCCATTGACTTTTCATTAGGCATTTTTGGGCACCTCTTACACCCCAGGGGTACAACTTACACCCCATTATGATGCATGTTCTTAGAGAGCCTACCACCCTCTTCAAATGTTGTAACCCACATGTTTCTATAAAATCCTCGAGCGGAGCTATGACTCGTCAAAGTTGGGCGCAATGTTAAGTCAATGGGATTTTTCGGGTGGTTTTTCGCCCCCCTTTCAGAAATCCTGCACCCGATCGCTTATAAAAGTCATAGCACACCTCTCCTCAATAATCCGGTCGATTTGAGCCCTCTTTCATGGGACTACGTTAAACCGTGCGGGACGAGTTACGCGCCGAAAAAGTGTCCAGAAAAAGAAGAATAATAACTAGATAGGTACATTTCCTGAAGAAAATGTGAAGTGGTGCTTGCCGTGGCAAATTTCGGGGGACAATATATGATTATACTCCAAGCCAAAAGTAAAACAATTCAACCCACATGTCTCTACGATATTCTAATGCGAAGATATAAGGCTTTGTTTATTCGGTTGCTAGGGTACTGTATTTGGTTGCTAGGGAGAAAATTGGCATCCACTAGTGATTACACTCCGAGTCACAAGTCAAACGGTCCAAACCCCGTGTCTCTACGATGTTCTGATGCGGAGATATAAGGGTTTGTTTACTCTGTTGCTAGGGTACTGTATTTGGTTGCTAGGGAAAAAATGGCATCCACTAGTGATTACCCTCCGAGTCATGAGTCAAACGGTCCAACCCCCGTGTCTCTACGATGTTCTGATGCGGAGATATAAGGCTTTGTTTAGTCTGTTGCTAGGGTACTGTATTTGGTTGCTAAGGAAAAAAATGGAATCCACTAGTGATTACCCTCCGAGTCACGAGTCAAACGATCCAACCCCCGTGTCTCTACGATGTTCTGATGCGGAGATATAAGGCTTTGTTTACTCTGTTGCTAGGGTACTGTATTTGGTTGCTAGGGAAAAAATAGGCATCCCATAATGATTACACTCCGAGTCACGAGTCAAACGGTCCAACCCCCGTGTCTCTACGATGTTCTGATGCGGAGATAATGAAGCTAGCATGATTAGCATGAAGCTAACATGAAGCTAGCATGATTAACATTAAGCATGATTAACATTAGCATGATTACCATGAAGTTAGCATGAAGCTAGCATGATTACCATGAAGTTAACATGAAGCTAGCATGATTAGCATGAAGCTAGCATGAAGCTAGCATGAAGCTAACATGATTAGCATGAAGTTAGCATGAAGCTAGCATGATGCTAGCATGATTTGCATGATGCTACCACGATTAGCATGAAGCTAGCATGAAGCTACCATGATTAGCATGAAGCTAGCATGAAGCTAGCATGATAAGCATGAAGCTAGCATGAAGCTAGCATGATTAGCATGAAGTTAGCATGATGCTAGCATGATGCTAACATGAAGTTAGCATTATTAGCATGAAGCTAACATGATTAGCATGAAGCTAGCATGATGCTAGTATGATTAGCATGAAGCTAGCATGATGTTAACATGATTAGCATGAAGCTAGCATGATTAGCATGATGCTAACATGAAGCTAGCATGATTAGCATGAAGCTAACATGATTAGCATGAAGCTAGCATGATGCTAGCATGATTAGCATGAAGCTAGCATGATGGTAGCATGATTAGCATGAAGCTAGCATGAAGCTAGCATGATTTGCATGAAGCTAGCATGATGCTAGCATGATTAGCATGAAGCTAGCATGATGCTAGCATGATTAGCATGAAGCTAGCATGATTAGCATGAAGCTAGCATGATGTTAGCATGATTAGCATGAAGCTAACATGATTAGCATGAAGCTAGCATGATGTTAGCATGATTAGCATGAAGCTAGCATGATGGTAGCATGATTAGCATGAAGCTAGCATGAAGCTAGCATGATTTGCATGAAGCTAGCATGATTAGCATGAAGCTAGCATGAAGCTAGAATGATTAGCATGAAGCAAACATGATTAGCATGAAGCTAGCATGATGTTAGCATGATTAACATGAAGCTAGCATGATTAGCATGATGCTAACATGAAGCTAGCATGATTAACATGAAGCTAACATGATTAGCATGAAGCTAGCATGATGCTAACATGAATTAGCATGAAGCTAGCATGATGCTAACATGAATTAGCATGAAGCTAGCATGAATTAGCATAAAGCTACCATTATGCTAACATGAATTAGCATGAAGCTAACATGAATTAGCATGAAGTTAGCATGATGCTAACATGAATTAACATAAAGCTAGCATGAAGCTAACATGAATTAGCATAAAGCTAGCATGATGTTAACATGAATTAGCATGAAGCTAGCACAATGCTAACATGAATTAGCATGAAGCTAGCACGATGCTAACATGAATTAGCATGAAGCTAGCACGATGTTAACATGAATTAGCATGAAGCTAGCACAATGCTAAAATGAAGAAGCATGAAGCTAGCATTATGTTAACATGAATTAGCATGAAGCTGGCATGATGCTAACATAAATTAGCATGAAGCTAGCATGATGCTAACATAAATAAGCATCAAGCTAGCATGATGCTAACATTATTTAGCATGAAGTTAGCAAGATATATTATGAAATTAGCATAAAGCTAGCATGAAACTAGCATGAAGCTAGTATGACCTAGCATGAAGCTAGCATGAAGCTAACAAGACCCAAACACCCAACCCCCATGTCTCTATGATGTTCGGATCCAGAGATATAAGGCTTTGTTTATTCCGTTGCTAGGGTGTTCATATTTGGTTGCTAGGGGCGTGGCTTAACACCTCTTGGCATTAACTAGTGATTACCCTTCGAGTCATGAATAAAACGGTCCAACCCCCGTGTCTCTACGATGTTCTGATGCGGAGATATAAGGCTTTGTTTATTCAGTTGCTAGGGTGCTCAAATTTGGTTGCTAGGGGCGTGGCTTGGGAGTGGCCAATGATGTGCCCAATTGTTACACGCCTAGTCACAAGTAAAACGGTCCAACCCCCGTGTCTCTACGATGTTCTGATGCCGAGATATAACTGTTTGAATTTTATGTTGCTAGGGTGCTCAAAAGTGGTTGCTAGGGGCGTGGCTTAGTAAGTCTTTAAGGATCCTGAGAGACTGATTGGATACTTGAGTAAAATGAGCCCACCCCCATGTCTCTATGACACTGTGGTGCAAAGATATCCATCTGGGCATTTTATAATGGCACTCTATGGGAGATGTTGCTAGGGTGCCCAAAATTGTTGCTAGGGGCGTGGCTTAATAGCTCTGGGATGATCCTGAGAGACTGATTGGATGCCCGAGTAAAATGAGCCCACCCACTTATCTCTACGACACTGTAAAGCAAAGATATCCCATCTGGAACGGTTTTATTCCCTTATATGGGCGTGTTCCCTGCCCCATTATAAGTCAATGGGAAATTTTGGGGGCCTCTTACACCCCAGGGGTACAACTTACACCCCATTGTGATCCATGTTCTTACAGAGTCTACCACCCTCTTCAAATTTAGTAACCCACATGTTTCTAAGGAATCCTCACTCGTACCTATAACCCGTCAAAATTTTTGCAATGGTAAGTCTATGGGATTTTGCCCCATTGACTTTTCATTGGGCATTTTTGGGCACCTCTTACACCCCAGGGGTACAACTTACACCCCACTGTGATCCATGTTTTTACAGAGCCTACCACCCTCTTCAAAAGTTGTAACCCACATGTTTCAACAAAATCCTTGAGAGGAGCTATGACTCGTCAAAGTTGGGCGCAATGTTAAGTCAATGGGATTTTTCGGGTGGTTTTTCGCCCCCCTTTCAGAAATCCTGCACCCGATCGCTTATAAAAGTCATAGCACACCTCTCCTCAATAATCCGGTCGATTTGAGCCCTCTTTCATGGGACTACGTTAAACCGTGCGGGACGAGTTACGCGCCGAAAAAGTGTCCAGAAAAAGAAGAATAATAACTAGATATTAAAGTTTGAAGACAAACTTTATGTTGGCTTGAAAAAGCGTAGCCTGAACGTTTAAAACGGTTTGACAGAAGTTTAGTTTAGTAGGCTATCTGGCTGTTGGTATGTTTAGGTATGAAGGTAGCATGATTTAGCATGATTTATCATGATGCCAACATGATAAACATGAAGCTAGGATGATTAGCATGATGCTAGCATGATTAGCATGATGCTAGCATGATTAGCATGAAGTTAGCATGATTAGCATGAAGCTAGCATGATGCTAGCATGATTAGCATGAAGCTAGCATGATGCTAACATGATTAGCATGAAGCTAGCATGATTAGCATGATGCTACCATGATGTTAGCATGAAGCTAGCATGAAGTTAGCATGATGCTAACATGATTAGCATGAAGCTAGCATGATGCTAACATGATTAGCATGAAGCTAGCATGATGCTAGCATGATTAGCATGAAGCTAGCATGATGTTATCATGATTAGCATGAAGCTAGCATGATGCTAGCATGATTAGCATGAAGCTAGCATGATGCTAGCATGATTAGCATGATGTTAGCACGATTAGCATGAAGCTAGCATGAAGTTAACATGATGGTAGCATTATTAGCATGAAGCTAGCATGTTGCTAGCATGATTAGCATGATGGTAGCATGATTAGCATAAAGCTAGCATGTTGCTAGCATGATTAGCATGAAGTTAGCATGATGCTAGAATGATTAGCATGAAGCTAGCATGATGCTAGCATGATTAACATGAAGCTAGCATGATGCTAGCATGATTAGCATGAAGCTAGCATAATGCTAGCATAAAGCTAGCATGTTGCTAACATGATTAGCATGAAGCTAACATGATGCTAGCATGATTAGCATGAAGCTAGCATGATGCTAGCATGATTAGCATGAAGCTAACATGATTGTAGCATGATTAGCATGAAGCTAGCATAATTAGCATGAAGCTAACATGATGCTAGCATGATTAGCATGAAGCTAGCATGATGCTAACATGATAAGCATAAAGCTAGCATGAAGTTAGCATGATGTTAGCATGATTAGCATGAAGCTAGCATGATGCTAGCATGATTAGCATGAAGCTAGCATGAAGTTAGCATGATGGTACCATGATTAGCATGAAGCTAACATGTTGCTAGCATGATTAGCATGATGATAGCATGATTAGCATAAAGCTAGCATGTTGCTAACATGATTAGCATGAAGCTAGCATGATGCTAGCATGAAACTAGCATGATTCTAGCATGATTAGCATGAAGCTAGCATGATTCTAGCATGATTAGCATGAAGCTAGCATGATTCTAGCATGATTAGCATGAAGCTAACATGATGCTAGCATGATTAGCATGAAGCTAGCATGATGTTAACATGATAAGCATAAAGCTAGCATGAAGTTAGCATGATGTTAGCATGATTAGCATGAAGCTAGCATGATGCTAGCATGATTAGCATGAAGCTAGCATGAAGTTAGCATGATGGTACCATGATTAGCATGAAGCTAACATGTTGCTAGCATGATTAGCATGATGATAGCATGATTAGCATAAAGCTAGCATGTTGCTAGCATAATTAGCATGAAGCTAGCATGATGCTAACATGAAACTAGCATGATTCTAGCATGATTAGCATGAAGCTACCATGATTCTAGCATGATTAGCATGAAGCTAGCATGATTCTAGCATGATTAGCATGAAGCTAGCATGATGTTAGCATGATTAGCATGAAGGAAGCATGAGGCTAGCATGATTAGCATGAAGTAAGCATGAGGTTAGCATGATTAGCATGAAGCTAGCATGATTTAACGTGAAGCTAGCATGATTAGCATGATGCTAACATGATAAGCATAACGCTAACAATATTTAGCGTGCAGCTAACAAGATTTAACATGAAGTTAGCATGATTTAGCATGAAGTTAGCAAGATTTATTATGAAATTAGCATAAAGCTAGCATGAAACTAGCATGAAGCTAGTATGACTTAGCATGGAGCTAGCTTGAAGCTAACATGACCCAAAGACCCAACCCCCATGTCTCTATGATGTTCAGACCAAGAGATATAAGGCTTTGTTTATTATGTTGCTAGGGTGCTCAAATTTGGTTGCTAGGGGCGTGGCTTAATGCCTCAATAAGAATCCTATTAAAGGACAAGTTCGGTATTTTAGACTTAAAGCCCTGTTTTCAGATTGTTTATGGTCAAATAGAATGGTTTTGACTGAAATTTCGACATTTTCGGCTTCCCTGAGAATTTTCGCGTGTTTGTGTTTCAGCTCAGACTTCTACAATGGGTTTATAGGTGCACTGGAACAATCCTTCCTAAAATGCATTAAACTTTCGTTTACAAAGACGTGAAACTCACCGAGTGGTCAGGGGTGTTCACTGGTATGCTCACACAAAAATCGCTCCAAAAGACGCATTCCAACAGGTTTTATCGTAGTTTTTACCAACTCCATTGACTGTATTAGACGTCCTGTGAGGTACGGTATTACTCCGCGCCGGGAACTTTGTTTCTATTCTTGCAATTGGCAAAGGCGGATTAGCGCCACCACCTGGGCTGGAGTGTTTATTATTCAAGCTCTAAGCGGAAGAATGTACGGGTGTGAGGCGTTTGGGGAAATAGGTCCACAAGTTAACAACGAATGCTAAAACAGCTGTTGGAAAGCATCTTTTGCAGCGATTTTTGTGTGAGCATATCAGTGAACACCCCTGACCACTCGGTGAGTTTCACGTCTTTGTAAACGAAAGTTTAATGCATTTTAGGAAGTATTGTTCCAGTGCACCTATAAACCCATTGTAGAGGTCTGAGCTGAAACACAAACACGCGAAAATTCTCAGGGCAGCCGAAAATGTCGAAATTTCAGTCAAAACCATTCTATTTGACCATAAACAATCTGAAAACAGGGCTTTAAGTCTAAAATACCGAACTTGTCCTTTAAGACTGATTGGATGCCTGAGTAAAATGAGCCCACCCCTATGTCTCTATGACACTCTGGTGTAAAGATATCCATCTGGGCTTTTTATAATGGTAGTCTATGGGAGATGTTGCTAGGGTACCCAAAATTGTTGCTAGGGGCGTGGCTAAATAGCTTTGGGGCGATCCTAAGAGACTGATTGGATGACTGAGTAAAATGAGCCCACCCCCATGTCTCTACGACACTCTAAAGTAAAGATATTCCATCTGGGACGCTTTTATTCCCTTATATGGGCATGTTCCCTGCCCCATTATAAGTCAATGGGAAATTTTGGGGGCCTCTTACACCCCAGGGGTATAGCTTACACCCCATTGTGATGTATGTTCTTACAGAGCCTGTCAGCCACCTTAAATGTGGTATGCCACAAGTTTCTACAAGTTTCTCACTCACAGCTATGACCCGTCAAAGTTTGTCTCAATGTTAAGTCAATGGAAATTTTGGGGTGTTCGAGACCCCCGTTTAGGAATTCGGAAGGTCCCATCAGTTAGAAAAGATATAGCACACTAAGTCAGACCAGTCTGAAGGTCTGTGGAAAATTTGGTGCATGTAGCTTGAAAGCCCTAGGGCGAGTTAGTGTTTATAATTTTGGGGGGAGAAAAAGAATAATAATAATAATAACTAGATAGAAAAGTTTGAAGACAAACTTTATGTTGGCTTGACAAAGCCTAGCCTGAACGTTTAAAACAGATTGAGAGAAATTTAAAACAAGTTTAGTTTAGTATTATAACTTTCCGTAAACATGATACCAAAAGTTACCATGTTAGCATGTTTAGCACTAAGCTAGCATGATGCTAACATGAATTAGCATGAAGCTAGCATGATGCTAACATGAATTAGCATGAAGCTAGCATGATGCTAACATGAATTATCATGAAGCTAGCATGATGCTAACATGAATTAGCATGAAGCTAGCATGATGCTAACATGAATTAGCATGAAGTTAGCATGATGCTAACATGAATTAGCATTGTGCTAACATGAAATAGCATGAAGCTAGCATGATGCTAACATGAATTAGCATGAAGCTAGCATGATGCTAACATGAATTAGCATGAAGCTAGCATGATGCTAACATGAATTAGCATGAAGCTAGCATGATGCTAACATAAATTAGCATGAAGCTAACATGATGCTAACATGAATTAGCATGAAGCTAGCATGATGCTAACATGAATTAGCATGAAGCTAGCATGATGCTAACATAAATTAGCATGAAGCTAGCATGATGGTAACATGAATTAGCATGAAGCTAGCATGATGCTAACATGAATTAGCATGAAGCTAGCATGATGCTAACATGAATTAGCATTGTGCTAATATGAATTAGCATGAAGCTAGCATGAATTAGCATGAAGCTAGCATGATGTTAACATGAATTAGCATGAAGCTAGCACGATGCCAACATGAATTAGCATGAAGCTAGCACGATGCCAACATGAATTAGCATGAAGCTAGCACGATGCTTACATGAATTAGCATGAAGCTAGCACGATGCTAACATGAATTAGCATGAAGCTAGCATTATGCTAACATGAATTAGCATGAAGCTAGCATGATGCTAACATGAATTAGCATGAAGCTAGCACGATGCCAACATGAATTAGCATGAAGCTAGCACGATGCCAACATGAATTAGCATGAAGCTAGCACGATGCTAACATGAATTAGCATGAAGCTAACACGAAGCTAACATGAATTAGCATGAAGCTAGCACGAAGCTAACATGAATTAGCATGAAGCTAGCACGATGCTAACATGAATTAGCATGAAGCTAGCACGATAATAACATGAATTAGCATGAAGCTAGCACGATGTTAACATGAATTATCATGAAGCTAGCACGATGCTAACATGAATTATCATGAAGCTAGCACGATGCTAACATGAATTAACATGAAGTTAGCATGATGTTAACATGAATTAGTATGAAGCTAGCATGATGCTAACATGATAAGCATGAAGTTAGCAAGATTTATTATGAAATTAGCATAAAGCTAGCACGAAACTAGCATGAAGCTAGTATGACTTAGCATGGAGCTAGCATAAGGCTAACATGACCAAAAGACCCAACCCCCATGTCTCTATGATGTTCGGATCCAGAGATATAAGGCTTTGTTTATTATGTTGCTAGGGTGCTCATATTTGGTTGCTAGGGGCGTGGCTTAATATCTCAATAAGAATCCTCCGAGACTGATTGGATGCCTGAGTAAAATGAGCCCACCCCCATGTCTCTGTGACACTGTGCTGCAAAGATATCCATCTGGGCATTTTATAATGGCAGTCTATGGGATATGTTGCTAGGGTGCCCAAAAATGGTTGCTAGGGGCGTGGCTTAATAGCTATGGGGCGATCCTGAGAGACTGATTGGATGCCTGACTAAATTGAGCCCACCCCCATGTCTCTACGACACTCTAAAGTGAAGATATTCCATCTGGGACGCTTTTATTCCCTTATATGGGCATGTTCCCTCCCCCATTATAAGTCAATGGGGAAATTTGGGTGGTCCTTACGCCCCAGGGGTGAAACTTACACCCCAATGTGATGTATGTTCTTACAGTGCCTGCCAGCCTCTTCAAATGTGGTAACCCACAAGTTTCTACAAATTTCTCGCTTGCAGCTATGACCCGTCAAAGTTTGTCGCAATGTTAAGTCAATGCAAAATTTGGGGTGTTTGAGCGCCCCGTTTAGGAATTCGGTAGGTCCCATCAGTTAGAAAAGTCATAGCACCCATCTACGGACCAGTCTTAAAAATTTTGTAAAGTTTTGTGGGTGTAGCTTGAAAGCTCTAGGAGGAGTTACAATTGGTAAAAAGTATGAACAGAAGAAGAATAATAATAATAATAATAATAAGCTTAGATCGAAGAACAGTATGTTGGCTTTGTCAAGCCAACATAATAAGTTTAATAGCAATAACAATATATTGGCTTTTTCAAAGCCAACATAACTAGATATTAAAGTTTGAAGACAAACTTTATGTTGGCTTGAAAAAGCGAGTCTGAACATTTTTAACAATTTCACAGGATAAACGTTTACTTGAGAAGTTTAGTTTAGTCTAGCTGTTTGCATGTTTTAGTATGATGCTAGCATGATTAAACAAAGTTACAATGACTTAACATGAAGCTAACACCATTTAACATCATTTAACAAAGTTAACATTATGTTAGCATAATTCAGAATGAAGTTAGCATGATTTAGCATAAAGTTAGCATGATTTAATACAAAGCTATAGCCTATAGTTTAGCATGAAGCTCCCTGCTGAAAAAACTGCATCACACCAGCATGGACCAGCGTGAAAATTATGCTGGTTTGATGCTGGTTTAGCTGGTGGTTACAAGCACCAAAACACAACATATGCTGGTCTTGCTGGTATGACCAGCATGGGATGCTGGTGCTACTGCTTGTTTGGTGCTGGTTTAGCTTGTGCTAATGCTGGTGCTGATGCTGGTTTAGCTTGTGTTCAGTAGCTAACCAGCACCAAAACACAACATATGCTGGTCTTGCTGGTATGCTGCTTTGTTCAGCAGGGCTAGCTTGATTTAATATGAGGCTAGCTAGGATGATTAGCTAGGATGCTGCTATGCAGTTGCTATGTAATTGTAAGCTACAAGATCAGAGTATGCAGTAAACATGAAGGTCTTGATGCTTGAAACTTCAATATATTTAAATTCATTATTAGTTGGGAAAACATTTATGCAGCATTTTTCGGACAATAATTTAATGCATAATGATATTCGTGTTTTTTTACGTCTGGGAACTGATACACAGTATACTTTAATGCACACTGCTGTTGTTTGTATGTGAATATTGATGCATCTTTTCTTTTATCTATGTTTTAGACAAGATAAATAGGATGTTGACCTTTGATTTTTCCCAGCTGGTGCTTTACTGCAACATCTATGTGAATTGTTTGCCATTTAAGAGGTTCACAAATAGTCACTAGGATAATGACACTGATGATAGTGTGTCTGTACCTATCAGTGCCATCTTATCACTGTGTAATATTTTAGGCCAGAGCTTCCCAAACTTAACACTGGTAAGCCCCCCCAAAAACATAGCAAAAGATCCACGACCACCCCCCCCCCCAATTTGTAGTATAACATATCTTTTTAATAAAGCCGATTGTCTCTTTGCACATTACCAACATTTAATAACCAGTTTTTAAGAATCTCACGTGAATCATGAGAACTATGGAAAGTATTTTATATTCTGTTGAAAGATGACGTAAAAATTCTTTACAAATAAATGAAGAGTTTCGTTGCAAAACGAGATAAATCAATTTTTTTACATTTTTGTGAAAATATGTTTATTATTATGTTATCATGTTATTATTTTGTTTTATGGTGCTACTTAGCTGTATGTTTTAAGTTATGAAGGTTTAAATCAAAACAAAACAACTGCAGTTGAATTGAAATTAATTGGAATGCACAACCAAAAAACAAGATTTCTGAACATTTAAAAAAATGGTGGTTATCTCGTTTTGCAACGAAACTCTTCATATATAAAACCATAACACTACATACTTTCTGCATAGTATTTACCATTATAACACAAAGGGGTGGTTTCCCGGACAAGGATTAGACTAGTCCTAGACTAAAATAAATATAAGAGCTGTCCAAACTGAAAACAACATGCACTGACATATCTTAAAATACATCAGTGCCCTTTGTTTTTCCTTAAAATGCACGCCAGTATGTTTTTAGTAAGGCATGTTTATTCAAACTAGTTATATTTCATAATTAAACTAAGGCCTTGTCCTGTCTTAAGCTAATCCCAGTCTGGGAAACCACCCAAAAGTGTGTAACAGAAGCTACATAGCTCACAAATAGTTCATAAATCTATTGCAATGAATTACATAACTATGTTAAAAAATATTTAAAAAATATATAAAAACGTTTAAGCAATGTATCTCACCTCAGTATAATAAAAAAATGAAATAAATATAAATAAATATACAATATATACATAAATACGCTTTAAAATCACATGATTTTTTATTTAGCCTAGTCAAGGTCCCCCGCAGTACTGCGACGGCCCACTGGGGGGCAGCGGCCCACAGTTTGGGAAGCACTGTTTAAGGCAAAGAATTTATCAATTTATTGTAGAATTGTCCATTTTGGGCATTTCTCAAAGTTAATCAATTAAATAAAATAACGAACAAAATGATAAGCATTTTATATATATAAGAGCAAATTAGTTCATATGGCCATTGAAAGCATTATATTTATTTTATTTTAAGGAAGCTTTTCTTGTTTTATTATTTTTTTAATATTATGGTTTAATATTGTCTGCCCCGTATCCAAAGCTCAAATGTGATAATATTTTATATATATTTTTGAAATACTTTTGTTACAGGACTAGTATTCAGGTATTAGGTAACATCACGTGATTAATTCAAACCAATGAGACGACAGCTTTGGACGAGAGTCTGTATAGCTAATGAGCTTGCTTCCGGTTCTCACTGGTTTTACCTTCACTGAGCAAGCGCCACTTTCTCAGCTATCTCTTGAGGTAGGTCAAATTTCCTCATAAAAGTCTTAAAATTTCACAGACAGACGGTGGATTAATCAATTTGATGATTTTAAATATGTCGATTGTTAATTTAGATGAGTGTAATATTACTTACGTTTAAACAATAAAGAAATATAACGGATTATCTTCTGCTATCATTGTTTTCTGAGGTAAATTATGCGTTGGAAAAAAACAAACGGATAGTTCAAATAATTGTAGCCTAAGAAATTGTGGCTAAAGCCCATTTTTATTGTTTATATGATTTTAGTTTGATATATTGTTAATGTGAACCGTTAAACGGACGGACCGACCGAACAATTTCAGTGAGGGAAAAGGTAACCGTTAACTTAAGTGGTTGTCAGACACTCAGGCGTCTGCCTGTTTTTGGTAACAAAAATCAGCTTAACCGAGGTTACATGGATGGTAGGAACAACCACTTAAGTTGTGGACTAACATATGCAATTATATATAATAAATGCATGGTGTCGTCTATAGAAGAATAACATAACGTTACGTTACTCGAAGCTACAGTGACATCTGCAGGCGAGGCTTTACTTAAATGCCTTGTTTGTTCATGAGTTTTTGACGTGTTTCATATTTTATCATAGTTTTTTACGTTCATTTTGAAGTTATGGTAAGTTAACTTATTTGTTTAAGATACGTTTGGTAGGCGCGAACCCGGGAGGTCGCGCCCAGCTTGAGCTTCCGCATTATTAACACTGTTAGCTTCACTGTTATTTGCGAGAGACGAAAAAATGTTTGAATAAAGAGCCTAGGTAGGGGGAAGTACGCAAAATACATGCGTTTTTTTCTAGTGTAACGTTTATTAATATGTTGGAGGCAATTCCTCAAAATATACTTTATAAAAAATACTATTGTAAACAGAATATGGTTGGTATATCAACCCTTATGATTTGATAATAATGTATGTTTTTTTTTCTCTTCCCCCTGTACTTTTGTTACATCATTTTTGGCTGTCTAGACATTTTTGTGGTAAGTCATTTATATAACAATCTCTGTTGCAACATAATACTTTTTTTCTGAACAGTTAACCTTGCACATGATATTTAAATAGTAATGTTTACTTTTTCTTTCTTTTGCTCTTTTGAAAACATTTAACTGCTTTAGCTAAGTAAGTATTATTTTTGAATGTCAAATTCTTACTAAATGTACAAGTTATGACATATTTTATTTAGATATTTAGTGACCATTTCCTTTTCTTCTGTTTGATTTTCTCTAGACCTCAGCCAAATTCCTGGTTTTGCTGGGCAACAGCACCTATTTCATACAATTTATTATAGCGAACCCAAAGGCTCTTTTCAGAGCCATCCACATTGCGTCACTGGTGAGTCATTTTCAATTACTTTTGAATCAGTAATTGCCTAATGACATTATAACATTGTTTTTCTGTTAATGTAACAGATGTTGTTTACCAATGTTTATTGTTGTTTGTCAGTTTTGGCCATTTCAGCATGTTTGAAATAGGGGTGTAACGGTTCAAATTACTCACGTTTCGGTGCGTATCACGGCTTAGGGTCACAGTTTCAGTACACATTGGTCACAACAGGCTGCTTTACAAAAATAAAAACCTAAGCCGTTTTTAACCTCTGCCAAAATCAACATTTTCACTTAAGAGCACTTGTATTATTATACTATATACCAGCTTTACTGTGCAATTCAATATGAACATAAAATAGCTTAGAACACTGGGTTACTTTTTATATTCTATGCCGCTATCTTCAAGTTTTTTTTGCAAGAAGATAGGTTTGTTAAAATTCAAACACAGAAGGCAATTTGTGCTGTTTCTGTCTCACCTGCGATCGTGTGCTATCAACAAAACCCTGGTGATGACGCGTAAAGCGACTCGTCATATTAGATGTATTGTCTTAGGCATACGGCACTCGCGAATTTTACAGTTTTGTCCACGTTTTCTTGAGCACCACTGCTGCAGTAGACTTAAATGCAGCTGGGGATGACTCTGTTAGCGTCTTTTCTCCTTCATTTGCCGTGCTAAACGGTCTGTGAAACACACAAACACGCGAGGATGAACTGTGAGGATGGCAACAAATTTGCATACTTCGAGTTGATTGGACAGGTACTCTCACCTTAACACATGCAGAGATTATTCAGAACCATACATTAGCTTTTTTATGCATCGTTTTTTCACCAAACTATAATAGAAATGCGTGGTCGAATTAAACATGGTGCCCGTGCGTCCCGAACTGTGGGTTGTAAAACAGGACGATTCGATTCTTTACCGAGAACCGTTACACTCCTAGTTTGAAAGTAAAACTGACTTTATTGAAGATGTACTCCGCCTTCAGAAATAAAAATGATAGATTTTTTTACTTAGCCCCATCTAAGTCATCTAAGGTGTTTATGCCTTTTTTTCATCAGCTGAACACAATCAGAGTTCTAATTATTAATATCCTGGCTCCTTTTTGCTTTGTAATAAGTTTGATCATGGACCAAACATTTACGATCTCAAAAAAGTCCATCCATCCATCCATCCATCATTAAAGTAATCCATATACAACCCAGTGGTTTAATAAATGTATTTAGAAGCAAAGTATAAGGTTTATAAGAAAAAGTTTAGTTCTGAGCACTTTTAGTGATTAGTTACATATACGTAATTTTATAAAACAAAATCAACTATAGATTTAAATATAGTGGTATGTAAAATCTTATTGGTTCTTGTGTTTCATCATGAGTTGTGACAAAACTGACAGTCGTTAGACACTAAATGTTTTATTGTTTGTTTATTTAAGGTATGTTTTGTAACTAAAAGGTCAAAATATGAATTGTTTTTTTATTAACCCACTGGATACATTAAATTTTGATTACTTTAATAATGGATGGATGCAGTTTTTGGAGCTTCTAAACATTTGGTCTCTGATCAGAGCCATTACAAAGCAAGGAACAGCCAGGGTATTATTTAATATAGGTCTGGTTGTATTCAACTGAACAAAGAAAGACAAACATCTTGGATGACAAGGGGGTGAGTTAAAAAAAAAATTAATTCTGAAGGTGGCATTTTACAGTTTAGGTTCTATTGTGTTGCCTGATGCGATAATTTATTAAATTAACAATCTTTACATTAATACCACAGGAAAGGAAACATTTTGAACAGGAATATCATATAATTAATTGTTTATTCTGAAGCATATGTGACTAAGTAGATCATTTTGGGTACGACTAAATAAGATCAAGACTTAATTTTTACCAATTATTATAGGACAGCAGAAACACTGAAGTTTGAATGACATTATACTGCACATTGTGGACCTTTGTATTTAGAAACTATTTAGACCCCCTACACAGTTCAATTTTGTTAGGTCTCAATCTGATACTACAATAACCCCCCCCCCCCCCCTTATTATTAATCTGCACTCAGTACCCCATTATGAGAAACTGAAAACAGGATTTTGGAAATGTCTAAATGTATTTAAAAGAAGAAAAAAACTGAAATTATTCAGACACTTTACTTGGTAGTTAGTTGAAGCACTTTTTGCAGCAAGTACAGCCTCGAGTCTTTTTGGGAATGACGCAACAAGCTTTGCACATCTGGATTGAAGGAATTTCTGCCATTCTTCCTTTTAAATCCTTTCAAGCTCAGTGAGTTTGGATGTGAACTGTCGGCTGACAGCCATTTTCAGGTCTCTCCAGAGATGCTTGGTGAGGTTGAAGTCAGGGCTTTGGTTGGTCCACTTCTCGCATAGTTGTCCCTAAACCACTACTGTGTTGTCCTTGTTCTTTGCTTAGGGTCATTTTGATAAGGTTTTAGTGAGGATATCTCAGTGGACTCGAGTCAAGGTGTAGAAAATCTCGGCATTGATCAACACAAATAAATGGCACCTAAACAAAATTTCTAGTGTTATCGCAAAGGGGCTGAATACTTAAGTAAATGTGAAATTATTTTTTTCCTTTAAAACATTTTACAGAAATGTCTTAAATTCAGTTTTCACTTTGTCATTATGGGGTACTAGATGTTGATTAATGAGAATGATTTAAATTCTTTTTTTTTTTTTTGAGTCAGAACATTTTAATTAGGCCTTGAAAAGCTGCATCTGACATGGGACTTTTATTAACACACCCCCAGGTTCACAGACAAGGTTTAGTAAAACACATCTTAAGATATGCCAGTGCCATTGATTTGTCTTATGATACACACCAGTAATGTCTTCTTCAAAGGAGTGCTTTTTAAAGATGCTTAATAGGCTTGTCTGTGAAACCAGTCCACAGTGTTTAATATTGTGACTGCGTTAAACTGCATTACCTTTGGAAAGTAATATAATTTTAAATTCTTGAGGTATATATAAATTATTAAAAGGATTAATGCAAACATAACAAATTTGCAAATAAAGTAAAGGGGTTTAAGTACTTTCTAAATACACTGTAAATGTGGTCATGCCTACTTTGAACTAATTTGTCGTTTTTGTTGATTTTGTTTTTCCTAGATTGGACATCTAATTCATCTTTGTAAGTAACAGTTACATATTTCACATTTAAAGCATTAGTTCATCTTATGTTTATCAGCTTACCCCCAGGCCGTCCAAGATGTAGGTGAATTTGTAATTTTAAATTCTTGAGGTATATATAAATTATAAAAAGGATTAATGCAAACATAACAAATTTGCAAATAAAGTAAAGGGGTTTAAGTACTTTCTAAATACACTGTAAATGTGGTCATGCCTACTTTGAACTAATTTGTCGTTTTTGTTGATTTTGTTTTTCCTAGATTGGACATCTAATTCATCTTTGTAAGTAACAGTTACATATTTCACATTTAAAGCAATAATTCATCTTATGTTTATCAGCTTACCCCCAGGCCATCCAAGATGTAGGTGAATTTGTTTCTTCAGTAAAACACAAATATAGATTTTTAACTCCCAACTGTTTCAGTCTGTCAGATGTATAATGCATGTGGGTGGTAACAAAACTTAGAGGAATGTACAGACAAATCCAAATTAAACTCTGCGGCTCATGACGACAACTCAATGTCCTAAGATACAAAACGATCGGTTTGTGCAAGAAACCGAAAAGTATTTATATAATTTTTTTACCTTCAATACAGCACTATGCCTAAAGGAGTACGTGTGTACACATCTTCTTCTTGGTGTTTAAGGGTGGGTTGCAAACCAACTTCATAAGAGCATACCGCCACCTACTATATCGGTGCCCCGTATAGTGCTTATGCACCCTCATGCAGTGCACCCGATACAATAGGTGGCAGTATGCACCTATGAAGTTGGTTCGCAACCTGTTGGTTCAGTTTTATCTCTTAGGACATTGATGTGTCGTCACGAGCCGCAGAGTTATTTTTCTCTATCAAATTTTAATACCATCCACATGCATATTCACTGAGAGACTGAAGGGTTGGAGTTAAAAATCTACATTTGTGTTTTACTGAAGAAACAAAGTCACCTACAATTCGGATGGCCTGATGGTAAGCTGATAAACATAAAAATTTAATTTTTAGACAAACTATTGCTTTAACAATGGGGGAGAGATGACTGGGATTTTATTAAAATAATTTTCCTAAGGCTGAATAATATTACTCAACATAACATTTGTACAGATTAAAAAATTACTACATATCACATACCTGGCTGTCAGAATATTGCGCATTACATGCCCAAAACATAAGATCATACATCGTCCTGCTGTCTAGTCAATCTGAACACAACAAACCCATGTGTAGTCACATCCTTGTTTCTGCCAAAATGGCAAAGCCAATATGGTTTAAAGGTAGCATCTAGTAACTGCAATGCACAATTGATTTTCACTGCCTGGTTACTTTATGACCTCATGAAGGAACATACACTATTAAATTTAATCAGCAGTTTGCATGGAAAATGAAAAATATTATATGATTTTAAAAGAAGAAATCAGAGTCAGTTTGTGTCATACACTTAACACTGTACAGAGCATCAGCTTTTGACTGCCCCACCCTTAACAGAATGGACATACAGACTGGACCTATATTCTGTGTAACCAAGATAATTCAGCCTTTTCAAAAACTGATATTAGAGTGTAGTTTTAATATGATCTTAATACTTTGAGTTTAAACAAAAATTTTAACTTATTTTTGTCCTGCAATATGTTTTGTACAATTAAGTATGTACTGTTAATCATTCTGTAATATGCGTGCTATTTTGACTTTAGAATGTAACTAACTTGTTTTTTTTCTCTTTGTGTTGTGTTTGTTTGTCATGTCCTGTCCTGACCTTTATATACATTTTCTTTCAAACTTTTATCTTGCTAAAATCATTGCTTCTCTTCTATTCTGTACTTTTACTTCACAAACACCTGGCTGCGCATTTCAAAACGTTGCTGCTTTGCTTGCTTGCTTCCTCTTCAAACGCATCCAAACCGCATTTAAACACTGCAAAACATGCCATGCATACCCAAGCAGCTTGCTTGCCTCTTAAAAACTGCCAGGAAACCAAAAAAATCACCGATTCAACTAAAAAAACAAAGCCTACAATTTCTACCCAAAAAAAACGACCCAATTTTTTACCCCACCCAACCAATCTGTTGCCCTAACCCCCATACACCGACTTTCCCCAAAACAGAACGTCCCTTTAACTTTTTGCTTTGACAGAAAAAGTGAGAACAGAACTACCTACAGCTCCAGTGTGCCCTGCTGCCTTGAGTGTCTTCACAAAGCAACGTTGATTAGAGGACTGCGTTGGGAAATCAACACCATCAACACACACAATAATTTACTATAGTTTTAAAATTACATAATTTCCTATAGTCTTTTAGACTGCTTATAATAGATAATACACATTACAGTACTTTTAAAAGTCATTAATATATCAGTAAAAAAAAAATTGTTTTTGAAGTTCATCTTTGAAACGTATTACATTTATATCTGAGTCTTTTCACATTTGCTTATACTCTACTAATTAATTGCATTAGTAATATTGCCTTTGGTTATCATTTCTGTACAATATTGGGGTTAACAGTTCAACAGTTCCATTGCTATAGTCTTGTGTGTTTGTATATCTAATTTCTTGACTGTTTTAACGGTGAAATTTTAGTACAGTACTTTAATATATCAGTAAAATATTCTAAGTTTGACTGTTGTTGTAACTGCTATTTGAATAGACTACATTTAAAGGTCATTAAAATATTTTGGTTTGCCAAGTTCCTCTTTGAATCTTACCACATTGTAACATTTACCTTTATTAATTGGTTGCATTTCTGATATTGCTTTTGGTTAACATTTTTGTACAATATTGGGGTTGACAGTGTTTGACAGTATAACAGTTCAATTGCTATAGTTTTGTGTGTTTGTATATTTAATTTGTTGACTTGTTACTAAAATTTCAGTCCTGTACTTTAAAAGCTAATTAATATATCAGTATTATATTTACAGTTTGACTCTTGTTGTAATTGTTATTTGAGTGCAGTACATTTAAAGGTAATTAAAATATCAGTAAAGTATTTTGGTTTGGCAAGTTCATATTTGAATCTTACCACGTTGTAACATTTGCCTTTACTAATTGGTTGCATTACTGGCATTGCCTTTAGTTAACATTTTATAATTCAGTGAAATACAAAGGCTTGACGGTATAACAGTTACATTGTGTGTATGTAAATACAGTAGGTTGACACTTGTTACTGTGGTATACTAGCATAACGTATAATAAGCATTAATATTCATTGAGTGGGTCTTTGTATTTGTTATTAAGGTTTTATCCGGAAAATTTGCACTTGTTTAACATACGAAAGGTACTTTGCTATAAACAGATCTTTAGATTTCTAACACCTGTTCCATCGTCATGCCACGTAAAGGTAAACGAAGTGAAGCCCAGAAGCAGCGCAGAAAGGTAGAAGCTTCACTGTGCATTAACTCCGTGTCAAGTGCGAGTGACGTAAGCCCAGACGTGCTCTCTGTTACGGCGTCCCACTGTCAAAGTGACCCGAGGTACGGTATTTATTCGAGAGGGCAACAATGCACGTGCAATTCCTTAATGTTTCTCGCGGTGCACAACGAACGTAATGAGCTGAACAGTTTGGAATTAGATGACATTTTAAAGAAAGGTGATGCTTTGTACACTCTTGTCAAGCAAACACTACAGAGTAAAGGACAATTTCGGAGTAATTTCCTTGATTTTGATGAGCTACCGGATAAACTTGAGACAAACTTGTGCTCTTACAACATCATTAAACATGGCCAGAGGTTTGGATTACTGAGAGATGCACCTGCACTAGGCAGCTATGACAACCTCGAGAATACTCTGCAATGTCTCAGAAGTGAAATCAGCAACTGCCTGTTTTTGTGTGGACTTTATTGTGTTGCTTTGTTTAGAGATCGCTCAGGGAGGTTTGGATTTTTTGATTCACACTGCAGAACACCAGATGGCATGTCTACTAATGATGGCACGGGTACTGCTGTAATGTTGACATTTTCACGTTTAGAAGACATGATAGAGAGACTGTTGCTGTTGTTTCAAGGGTGTTTCCAGTTAAGCGATAACGTGCAATTTGATCTGCTGCCAGTATCATTCACAAGCACAACAGTATGTACTGATGTCTCCATGGAGTATCTTGATAACATAGAGCCGTGTGTAGCATCTCAGTTTCTGTCCACTAATGACCAATGTGGATCGTCACAACAGCAAATTCAGGTCCGAAATCCAGTTCAGTGTCCAGTCAACATAACACATGAAGATGAAATGGAGATTCAAACTACTGTAACTGACAATTTGGACAGAGACAAAAATGTTCAATTAAATAAACTTTCTCATAACATCTCAAAAGATTCCTCAATTCAAATTATATTGTCAGATCCAAATGATCACTGTTTGGAAACATCTGACTTGAATCAACAATCAAAAAAGCTTAACAAATCCAGAAGGCGCAAGGATACAAGATACAAGATAAAATGGCACAAAAAAATTGATTTAAAACAAGACGGGAAACAGACAAAAAAAACTGAGCATTACAAAACAAGTACAGAATACAAGGAAAGACATAACCAAGCAAAGAAGAAACGTTATCAAACTAATACGTTTTACAGGGAAAAGCACAAACAAGCCATGATAAACAACTATAAAAAATCTGAGGAAAATATGAATATTAAAAGAATTTATGCTATTATGAATTACAGGAATAATGAGGAATACAGAGAGAGAAAAAAGAGTAAAATAATCAGCATTTACAATAGCAATGCCCAATTCAGAGAGAGACAAAAAAACTATGTCATAAGAAAATACAGAATGGATGACCATTTCAGAGAGAGACAAAAAAACTATGTCATAAGAAATTACAGAATGGATGACCATTTCAGAGAGAGACAGAAAAACTATGTCATAAGAAATTACAGAATGGATCTGCATTTTAGGGAGCGACAAAAAACCTATATCATAAGAAATTACAGGAATAGTGATAGATTTAAGGAAAAGCAAAAGAGGTACATAACTGATAGATATTCAAGAGATGCAATTTTCAGGCAAAGGCAAAAAGACTATTATATGAATAGGTGCAAAATAGACCCAAAATTCTATGAACAAAGAAAGGACGTGTTTAAAAAACGTTATCAGCAAGACTCACTCTTCAGGGCTCGTCAGAAATCATATAATTTATTCAAAGCTAAAGACAGAATATCAGCACTCAAAATACTTCACAAGATAAACTGTGCACAAGCCATACAGCAAAAATATAAAGTAATTGACTGTGTGCGCCAGGCAACACAAGTGTTCAGAAATAACCAACCTGTTGAAATACAGAATCCAGTAATATTAAAGGCATTGCAAACTTTCAGAGACATTATAAAACAGGGACCAACATATATATGCACATGCTGTTCAAGAGCACTCTTCTCAAATCAAGTGCGCACCTGTGATCGTGAAAGCTATCAAAAGAATCCAACAGTTGTTTCCCTATGTTTGACAGGTAACTATGTTCACATTTGTTCTGATTGTACTGTTCACTGTATGAGGAACACAGAATGGATCTGTCACAGCTGCCATTCAACACTTTTGAGAGGTACAATGCCAGACATTGCTGTAGCCAATAAGCTTCAGTTTAGTCCTATTCCTCCAGAGCTGTGCAATTTGAATATTCTAGAAAGACATGTTATTGCAAAGTACATTCCTTTTGCTAAAATCTTAACACTTCCTAAAGGCCAGCAGAGAGCCATAAAGGGCGCTGTAATTTCAGTTGCATCTGAAGTGGAAACAACAGTTAATTGTTTACCTAGGCCAAGAAGTGAATCACAGCTGCTTACAGTGAAACTGAAAAGACGTCTTTGTTACCAAGGTCATTATCAGTATCAGACTATGAATATGCACAAAGTTTTATCTGCTTTAGGAAAACTTAAAGATATGCATTCAGAATATAAAAATATTGTTATAAATGACAGCAGCGCACATGATGAGCCAATGGACATTGACAACAGCAGCCAAAGTGAAAACACAGAACGACAAAGCAATGAAAATGATGATAATTCAAGTGATGACCCTGAATCTAATAATGAACAAAACTCTGGTCTTGTCTTGGACACATGTCTACAGCCCCCAGATCCTGGTCAACATTTGTTGTCTTATGATGATGGAATATTTTGTATTGCCCCTGCAGAGAAAAACAGTCCTGTAAGCATTTTTAAAATTCCTAAGCTTGAGTCTATGGCATTTCCAGTGCAGTTTCCTGATGGTAAGAACACTTTTGATGAGCCTGACAGAGTGAAATGTGTCTCCCCCAGCAGATACTTTAACACCAGGTTATTCTCTGTAGATAACCGTTGTGCAAAGGATACAAACTACATATTTTTTGCACAGTTTGTCACAGAAATGCACATGGCCACATCTAGTATGTCCATTCAGTTGAGAAAAGCAAAACCCATGACACGTGATGGTCGTAGAATAAACTGTTCACTGCTGCAGGATAAATCTGAGTTAGAAAAACTTGTACACAACAAAGAGGCAACACGTTTCATGCAGCCACTAAGAGGAACACCAGCTTACTGGGAGAAAACTCTGCGTGATTTGTTCTCTATGTTAAGACAACTGGGCACACCTACATTTTTCTGTACATTTAGTGCTGCTGAGATGAGATGGCCAGAAGTTATTACTGCTATTAAAGCCCAACAAGGTGAAACAGTGAACTTTTCTGAATTAGACTGGTCAGAGAAATGTGACATTCTTAAAAGCAACCCAGTCACAGCCATGCGCATGTTTGAAAAACGAGTTGAAGCCTTGATAAGAGATCTAATAATGTCACCTGCTCAACCCATCGGTGAGGTAATTGACTTTTTTTATAGAGTAGAATTTCAACAGCGTGGCTCTCCACACATTCACTGCCTATTTTGGGTGAAAGATTCTCCAGAATTTGAAAAAGATCAAGATGAAGATGTGTGCAATTTCATTGATAAATATATCTCATGTAAACTACCAGACCCAAACAAAGACCCAGAACTGCATAGAATTGTAAGTGAAGTACAGATGCACAGTCGTAACCACTCCAAATCCTGTAGAAAAAACAATAAGCACTGTAGATTTGGATTTCCCAAACCACCCATGAACACAACCATGATAACTCGTCCCAGGCCTCCTCCAATAGATCAGTCTGATGAAGAAAATGAAGCAACAGAGGAGAGAGAAAATGACAGTACTGCACAAGCAAAAGCACAACTTCAAAAAGTGTGGGATCTGCTGAATGACACAACACAGAGTTTTGAAACCACAGCACAGCTGCTTCAAAAAGTAAACATGACTTATGAAGAATATAAAAAATATTTTCAATGTCTGTCAACATCAAATGTAATTGTCATGGAGAGACGACCACGTGACTGCTGGGTTAATGGCTATAATCCAATGCTGTTAAGAGCCTGGAATGCAAACATGGACATACAGTTCATTATCAATCCATACAGTTGTATCATGTACATTCTCTCATACATTTCAAAAGCTGAACATGAGATGAGTGATTATTTAAAAAAAGTAATAAAAGACTCAAGTCATGATAACATGTCTGACTGTGAAAGCATGAAGCAGGTCATGAATTGCTATGCAAAATCTAGGGAAGTTTCCGCTCAAGAAGCAGTTGCTCGCACATGCAGTCTAAAACTGAAATCATCATCACGAGCTGTCATATTCATACCCACTGATGACAATGCTGTAAAGATGAGTTTACCAATAAAGTATTTACAGACAATGGACCCTGACTTAGAGAATGTGTGGATGACTGGACTGCCAGAAAAGTACAAGGCCAGACCAAACAAACCTGAATTTGATAACATGTGCATGGCAGAATTTGCAAGTGAATACCGCATTGTTTATGGAAGACAGAAAAAGGGTAAAAATGTTTTGGCACTCCAAAAGAATATAGGACACGTTCAAAAAAGAACACGGGGTAAACCTGCTGTTATTAGATTTGCTCGTTTCTCACAACAAAAAAACCCAGAAAAATACTTTGGAACATTGTTAAAACTCTACCTACCATATCGCACAGATGAACAGCTTAAGTCTCCAAGATTCCCAACATATGAATCATTTTACAAATTTGCTTCAGTAAACCTTCCCGGCACTGATGAACTCCAACGCGTGTGCATGATTGTAAATATAAACCGTGAAAAGTATGAGAAGCATAATGAGGCAATAGAACAAGCAATTGAGGATTTTGAACAGAACGGTCCAGTCGAAGATGCATGGACAACATTAGCACCGGCAACTGAGGTGATCAGGCTGGAATGCATAATGGAACGTGAACCATCTGATGCAAACGATGAACAAGATGATATTCCTGAATATACAGCATCTTCTTCTGTCAATAATACAGCTATGCCAGTAATAGAAGTTCCCCAGCTCAATTCTGCACAGATTCGCAAAATGTTTCAAAGCTTAAATCAAACACAAGCTTCTGTATTTTATGCTGTGCGAGACTGGTGCAAAAGATGTGTTTCTGGTGAAAACCCACAACAGTTTCTATATTTTTTGAATGGAGGAGCAGGAGTTGGCAAATCACATGTTATTAAATCTATTCATGCAGAAGCATCTAAAATATTGCGCAAACTTCCATGCGTGAGAGAGCACACTGACATTTCCAAACCAACAGTTCTTTTAACAGCATTTACGGGTACTGCTGCTTTTAACATTTCTGGTAAAACATTGCACTGTCTTTTAAAACTCCCAAGAAGCTTAAAACCTCCATACCAAGGCCTAGGAAACAGCTTGGATGAAATCAGGGCAGATTTTTCTAACGTACACATTATAATAATAGATGAAATATCTATGGTATCAAAACAGTTGTTTGCGTATGTTAACTGGAGACTGCAACAGATTAAAGGAAACCAGAAACCTTTTGGTGGATTGTCTGTTCTTGCTGTTGGAGATTTTTTACAACTTCCTCCGCTCGGCCGAGCTAGACCACTCTGTGTGTATGAGAATCATGTGTTGGACTTCTGGAAAGATCAATTTCAGATCATAACACTGACACAGATTATGAGACAGAGAGAGGATCTTGAATATGCTGAGCTGCTCAACAGACTGAGAGTAAAACAGAAGCATGACAGGCTCACAGCTGCAGACCAGTGCATGTTACAAACTGTCATACGTTTGTCTCCCGTAGAGTGTCCCACTGATGTTTTACACATTTTTGCAACCAATAAAGAGGTAGACAATCACAACACTGCAGCCATATTCTCTCAATTTTCAAATATTATTACCATTGATGCCAGTGACTACAAAAAAGATCCTCGAACAGGTGAAATGAAAAAGCAAGCTGCACCATTTAAAGGAGACAAATGTGATCTAATTGACAAACTACAGATTGCAATTGGTGCACGAGTAATGCTTACCAGAAATATTGATGTGGAAGATGGACTGGTTAATGGTACTTTTGGTAAAGTGGCAAAAATTACAACTCAGGAACGAGATGGTGTTCCATATGTGCTGTTAATTGGTCTTTACCTGGATGATGTAAATGCTGGACAAAAACATCGTAACAAAGCACCTGGTGGAGATGACAACATTGTTTATATTGAGAGGTCAGAGGAGCCGCTAAAAAGAAAGGGAACCGTTCGAAGGCAATTTCCAATGAAACTTGCTTTTGCATGCACTATACACAAAGTTCAAGGAATGACAACTGATCGTGCTGTTGTATCTCTAAAGCATATTTTTGAACCAGGCATGGCATATGTTGCACTAAGCAGAACCACAGCGCTTAGTGGATTGCACATAATAGACTTTGATGAAAAAAAATTTTACTGTGATCCAGAAATAAATGCCTCTTTGGAGAACATGCCAAAAGCTGACTTTCAACATGTCCAACCTCTTCTACACACTGAGTATGATGTAAATTCTCCTCTTACTATCATTCATCATAACACAGAGGGACTACAGTGTCATATGGATGATTTAAAAAGTCATCATGAGCTTTTGTTGGCTGATGTTTTGTGTCTCACTGAAACACACCTGTCTGGCTCATCTGCTCATGAGTGTCTCCAGCTGGAAGGATACAGAATTTATAATCGCAACAGACATACCTCCTACACAAATAATCTACAGTTGGCAAACAGAAATGGTGGTGGAGTGGCCATTTATGTGAGAAATAGCTTACAAGCTCATCCTCTGATGTACATACAAAACGTGACAGACCTGGAATATTTGGTTTTAAAAGTAGAACACCCCAAAGAAGCACTTGTCACAGTAATTTACAGACCACCTAAATACAACCTAGGAGTGTTTTTGACCAACCTAAATGCCCTTTTGACATCCCTAGAAATCATAAACATCAACCCTGTTATAATTTTAGGAGACTTCAATGAAGACCAGCTGTCCCATGGGAACAAACCCATTTTGAAACTGTTTAATGACAAAGGATATACACAACTGATCCACACTGGGACTACTGAAAACAACACCCTTCTGGATCCTGTGTTTATTAGTAGCACACACTCACATATCAGAGCAGGAGTACTGCAAACATACTACAGTTATCACGATCCTGTCTACTGTATTTTGGAATAGATACTGTAAGAAATGATCAGCTGTGAAACTTCATCCTGATAAACATGGCAAGTACACATTATGATTAACATTGTTTTAAAAACATTCCAGATTAAAAAGATTCCAACAAAATATACCCACTTCAGAGTCCATTAACAACAATCTGTCACAAGAACAAAATATATATTATGATGTTATCATATTACATAAATGTGGATTAATTTAATTTATCACATTTACTATCAGGGATGGTGCAACCCTGCCATTTAAATGCACACACACACAAACACACATTTTATATGATTCATTCTTATCTGTGTGGGGACATTTGGTCCTCACAACGTAAATACCAGGGTTTGTGCACATGTGTGCACACACAAACACACACACACACACACATACACTTTTTATTTATTTCTAACTTTATGGGGACATTTGGTCCTCACAACATAAAAAAACTAGGTATGCGTATGTGCGTACACAGACACAGACATGCAGTTTTCATACTCTTCCAGTTTTCCTATACTATTCATGATTTAAACATTTAAACAGCAACATATACTATAATGTTTTTAAACATGATAAACACATTAAAACATAAAAAATGTAAATGTAAAAAGACTCATGCATCTGATTTTTTTTGTATTTGGTTAAGACAGATTTGCTGTGCTGGTTCTCAAGTGCCCCACTACCAACTCAAAAAACACCTACATGATAAGAGTTGCCAAATGGGATGGAGCATGAACCAGGTGCATGAGGTGATGATCCAATGACGGGTAAGACTCTCTTTTGGCCAGCGGAGGGCAACCTAAGGCAGGACATCACCGCCCTGGGCACCTGCCCGAGCAGGCAGGTGTGAAATGGATCAAGAAAGTGGATATGATGCTTTTTGGGCCAAAAGCATCAAATAGGAGGGGCTGTAAGACATTACAAGCTGCCTCAATCAAAAATCCACCAGATCATCACGACCAGCTCCTCGACCACATCAGCCTGACAGGCAATTCTGATTTTTGTTGCCACACTACTTGAGTGTGAGATTAAACAATTCTGGACAATCAAATGTGGGTCACTTGAGAATCATCTCTAAATTTGTAAGGCTACATTTTATAGAAAACATACAACAAGCCAAATGCATGACTTTAATATACACAAATATACATATACAAATTTCTCTCTGTGTGTGTGTATCAATACAAATAAATCAGTGTTCAAACAAATTTACTTCTTGTGGTTCTTTAATATTTCATTACAGCATATCCAAAACCCTAATACAATAAAACTGTATGTTTAAGCAATGATGTAAACACATTTAAATATTAAGCTAAAATGTTTTAACATTTGTGTTTTAGCATAATAACAACATGAAATACCTTGAATAAGGGCAAAACATTTTATCATGTTGTTAGCTTGTTTTACAATAATGATAACATGTTTTAGCATGATACAGTTGTTATTTAGTTTTAAAGGTTGTATCTAGGGTGCTGCTTAGTAGTTTCTTAGGGAACGCTGGGTGGTTGTTATAGTCTTGCTATGTGGTTGCTAAGATAACAATTTATTTGTATAGCACAATTAAAAACAATGGCTGTCGACTGATTGTGCCATTGACAATGTAATCAAATTCATACTATAAATAACAAACAAACAAACAATACAAATAACAAAAAAACCTGAAATGAACATAAGATCGCACAATCACATGATTAATATGCATGACACAATTTTGAAATTTAAAAAGTGTTTACTCTGGACTTAAAAGTGAGAAGAGGTGGAGCTTGTCTTATGCTAATTGGAAAGGCATTCAAAAGCCTGGGAGCTGCAAGGTTGATATTCAGTGAGTAGTTCAGAAAGATATGTCTGTGCTAAGCCATGTAAAGGTTTGTAAGTAACAATATTTAAAAATGTGCACCACCATTATGAAAAGCCATTATTAATGGAGCTTAGATATTACGATTCACCATGCCAACAGCATGTGAAAAAAAAAGGTCTGGTGGAATGAATTTTGCCCCCCCCTTGTGATTTTCTGCTCCCCTATAGCCCCAGTCAGTAGTTGTGTGTCATCATCTGCTTTACAAAAATCTGTACTTTTACTTTTGTGAATTATTACTTACTTAACATTCATATGTAGTTTTTTATAGTAAAAGTTAAATAATAATGGCTTATAAATGATAATTTTAATGTGTGATTCAACTATGTAGTAACCATGTTCTGTACAAGTAATGTATTAACTTTACACAGTACAAAAGTGGAAAGGATACACTATATAATATTTAAACAATAAAATGACACAAGCAATGTGTAGATCTCACCACCTATGGGCTCATGTATACTACAATATAAAACATATAATTTACATCAATTATGATTTTAACAACATTCTAATGACATAAAACATAACACAATTTTGAAGGAATTGTAATATGGTGCTAAAAAAACTACCCATGAGTTTTTTCAGCCAATGGAATCACACAGGGTCCTCAGGGGACAGAATTCCATATGACACCAGATACTTTTCAATAGTAAAACTGGAAGTGCTACTGTAGTGCACAGCAACAACACATGTACATTTAAAATATATAATATATATAATTATATTTTAAAGAAAAGAGTTATTGTGAATAATTGTTGCTTGAGTCAATACGTCAGTTTAGTCAATATGTATGTTTAATTTTTGATCCTTGTAAAATATTAGAGGTAAATAAATTGAGGAATCTAGAATGAAGCTAGCATGATGTTATTATGATTAACATGATGCTAGCATGATTAGCATGAAGCTAACATGATGTTAGCATGATTAGCATGATGTTAGCATGATTAGCATGATGTTAGCATGATTAGCATGATTAGCATGAAGCTAGCATGATGCTAGCATGATGTTAATATAACTACCATGAAGCTGCCATGATGCTAACATGATAAGCATGAAGCTAGCATGATGCTAGCATGATTCGCAAGAAGCTAGCATGATTCGCAAGAAGCTAACATGATGCTAGCATGATTAGCATAAAGCTAGCATGATGTTAGGATGATTAGCATGAAGCTACATGATGCTAGCATGATTAGCATGAAGCTAGCATGATGCTAGCATGATTAACATGAAGCTAGCATGATGCTAGCATGATTAGCATATAGCTAGCATGAAGCTAGCATAATTAGCATGAAGCTAGCATGAAGCTAGCATGATTAGCATGAAGCTAGCATGAAACTAGCATGATTAGCATGAAGCTAACATGAAGCTAGCATGATTAGCATGAAGCTAGCATGATTAGCATGAAGTTAACATGATGCTAGCATGATTAGCATGAAGCTAACATGATGTTAACATGATTAACATGAAACTAGCATGATGCTAGCGTGATTAGCATGAAGCTAGCATGATGCTAGCGTGATTAGCATGAAGCTAGCATGATGTTAGCGTGATTAGCATGAAGCTAGCATGATGTTAGCATGATGCTAGCATGATTAGCATGATGCTAGCATGATAAGCATGAAGCTAACATGATGCTAACATGATTAGCATGAAGCTAACATGATGTTAGCATGATTAGCATGAAGCTAGCATGATAAGCATGAAGCTAACATGATGCTGGCATGATTAGCATGAAGCTAGCATGAAGTTAGCATGATGGTAGCATGATTAGCATGAAGTTAGCATGTTGCTAGCATGATTAGCATGATGCTAACATGATTAGCATAAAGCTAGCAGGTTGCCAGCATGATTAGCATGAAGCTAGCATGATGTTAACATGATTAGCATGAAGCTAGCATGATGTTAGCATGATTAGCATGAAGCTAGCATGATGCTAACATGATTAACATGAAGCTAGCATGATGCTAGCATGATTAGCATGAAGCTAGCATAATGCTAGCATAAAGCTAACATGTTGCTAGCATGATTAGCATGAAGCTAGCATGATGCTAGCATGATTAACATGAAGCTAGCATGATGCTAGCATGATTAGCATGAAGCTAACATGATGTTAGCATGATTAGCATGAAGGTAGCATGATTAGCATGAAGCTAACATGATGTTAGCATGATTAGCATGATGCTAACATGATAAACATGAAGCTAGCATGAAGTTAGCATGATGTTAGCATGATTAGCATGAAGCTAGCATGATGCTAGCATGATTAGCATGAAGCTAGCATGTTGCCAGCATGATTAGCATGATGCTAACATGATTAGCATAAAGCTAGCATGATTAGCATAAAGCTAGCATGTTGCTAGCATGATTAGCATGAAGGTAGCATGATGTTAGCATGATTAGCATGAAGCTAGCATGATGCTAGCATGAAACTAGCATGATTCTAGCATGAAGCTAGCATGATTAGCATGAAGCTAGCATTATTCTAGCATGATTAACATGAAGCTAGCATGATGTTAGCATGATTAGCATGAAGGTAGCATGAGGCTAACATGATTAGCATGAAGTAAGCATGAGGTTAGCATGATTAGCATGAAGCTAGCATGATTTAACGTGAAGCTAGCATGATTAGCATGATGCTAACATGATTAGCATGACGCTAGCACTATTTAGCGTGCAGCTAACAAGATTTAACATGAAGTTAGCATGATTTAGCATGAAGTTAGCAAGATTTATTATGAAATTAGCATAAAGCTAGCATGAAACTAGCATGAAGCTAGTATGACTTAGCATGGAGCTAGCATGAAGCTAACATGACCCAAAGACCCAACCCCCATGTCTCTATGATGTTCAGACCAAGAGATATAAGGCTTTGTTTATTATGTTGCTAGGGTGCTCAAATTTGGTTGCTAGGGGCGTGGCTTAATGCCTCAATAAGAATCCTTTTAAGATTGATTGGATGCCTGAGTAAAATGAGCCCACCCCTATGTCTCTATGACACTCTGGTGTAAAGATATCCATCTGGGCTTTTTATAATGGTAGTCTATGGGAGATGTTGCTAGGGTACCCAAAATTGTTGCTAGGGGCGTGGCTAAATAGCTTTGGGGCGATCCTAAGAGACTGATTGGATGACTGAGTAGAATGAGCCCACCCCCATGTCTCTACGACACTCTAAAGTAAAGATATTCCATCTGGGACGCTTTTATTCCCTTATATGGGCATGTTTCCTGCCCCATTATAAGTCAATGGGAAATTTTGGGGGCCTCTTACACCCCAGGGGTATAGCTTACACCCCATTGTGATGTATGTTCTTAAAGAGCCTGTCAGCCACCTTAAATGTGGTAAGCCACAAGTTTCTACAAGTTTCTCACTCACAGCTATGACCCGTCAAAGTTTGTCTCAATGTTAAGTCAATGGAAATTTTGGAGTGTTCGAGACCCCCGTTTAGGAATTCGGAAGGTCCCATCAGTTAGAAAAGATATAGCACACTAAGTCAGACCAGTCTGAAGGTCTGTGGAAAATTTGGTGCATGTAGCTTGAAAGCCCTAGGACGAGTTAGTTGCCGAAATTTTGGGGGGAGAAAAAGAATAATAATAATAATAATAAGTTTAATAGCAATAACAATATATTGGCTTTTTCAAAGCCAACATAATAATAATAACTAGATAGGTACATTTCCTGAAGAAAATGTGAGTGGTGCTTGCCGTGGCAAGTTTCGGGGACAATTTATGATTATACTCCAAGCCAAAAGTAAAATGGTCCAACCCCCGTGTCTCTACGATGTTCTGATGCGGAGATATAAGGCTTTGTTTACTCTGTTGCTAGGGTACTGTATTTGGTTGCTAGGGGAAAAAATGGCATCCACTAGTGATTACCCTCCGAGTCACGAGTCAAACGGTCCAAACCCCGTGTCTCTACGATGTTCTGATGCGGAGATATAAGGCTTTGTTTACTCTGTTGCTAGGGTACTGTATTTGGTTGCTAGGGAAAAAAATGGCATCCACTAGTGATTACCCTCCGAGTCATGAGTCAAACGGTCCAACCCCCATGTCTCTACGATGTTCTGATGTGGAGATATAAGGCTTTGTTTACTCTGTTGCTAGGGTACTGTATTTGGTTGCTAGGGGCGTGGCTTGGGAGTGGCCAATGATGTGCCCAGTGATTACACTCGGAGTCACAAGTAAAACGGTCCAACCCCCGTGTCTCTACGATGTTCTGATGCGGAGATATAAGGCTTTGTTTACTCTGTTGCTAGGGTACTATATTTGGTTGCTAGGGGCGTGGCTTGGGAGTGGCCAATTATGTGCCCAGTGATTACACTCCGAGTCACAAGTAAAACGGTCCAACCCCCGTGTCTCTACGATGTTCTGATGCGGAGATATAAGGCTTTGTTTACTCTGTTGCTAGGGTACTGTATTTGGTTGCTAGGGGCGTGGCTTGGGAGTGGCCAATGATGTGCCCAGTGATTACACTCCGAGTCACAAGTAAAACGGTCCAAACCCCGTGTCTCTACGATGTTCTGATGCGGAGATATAAGGCTTTGTTTATTCGGTTGCTAGGGTGCTCAAATTTGGTTGCTAGGGGCGTGGCTTGGGAGTGGCCAATGATGTGCCCAATTGTTACACCCCTAGTCACAAGTAAAACGGTCCAACCCCCGTGTCTCTACGATGTTCTGATGCCGAGATATAACTGTTTGTATTTTATGTTGCTAGGGTGCTCAAAAGTGGTTGCTAGGGGCGTGGCTTAGTTAGTCTGTAAGGATCCTGAGAGACTGATTGGATGCCTGAGTAAAATGAGCCCACCCCCATGTCTCTATGACACTGTGGTGCAAAGATATCCATCCGGGCATTTTATAATGGCAGTCTATGGTATAGGTTGCTAGGGTGCCCAAAATGGTTGCTATGGTAACCTTACACCCCATTGTGGGGGACGTCCTGACAGAGTCTAGCACCCTCTTCAAATTTAGTAACCCACATGTTTCTATGAAATCCTGGCTCGGACCTATGACCCGTCAAAATTTTTGCAATTGTAAGTCTATGGGATTTTGCCCCATTGACTTTTCATTGGGGCACTTTTGGGCACCTCTTACACCCCAGGGGTACAACTTACACCCCATTGTGATCCATGTTCTTACAGAGCTTACCACCCTCTTCAAATGTTGTAACCCACATGTTTCTACAAAATCCTCGAGCGGAGCTATGACTCGTCAAAGTTGGGCGCAATGTTAAGTCAATGGGATTTTTTGGGTGGTTTTTCGCCCCCCTTTCGGAAATCCTGCACCCGATCGCTTATAAAAGTCATAGCACACCTCTCCTCAATAAGCCGGTCGATTTGAGCCCTAATTTATGGGTCTACGACAAAGCGTGCGGGACGAGTTACGCGCCGAAAAAGTGTCCAGAAAAAGAAGAATAATAATAATAACTAGATAGAAAAGTTTGAAGACAAACTTTATGTTGGCTTGACAAAGCCTGGCCTGAACGTTTAAAAAAGTTTGAGAGAAACTTAAAACAAGTTTAGTTTAGTAGTCTAACTTTCCGTAAACATGATTTAACAAAAAGTTAGCATGTTAACATGATTAAGCACTAAGTTAGCATGATGTTAACATGAATTAGCATGAAGCTAGCATGATGCTAAGAAGAATTAGCATGAAGCTAGCATGATGCTAACACGAATTAGCATGAGTAAGCATGATGCTAACATGAATTAGCATGAAGCTAGCATGATGCTAACATGAATTAGCATGAAGCTAGCATGATGCTAACATGAATTAGTATGAGGCTAGCATGATGCTAACATGAATTAGCATGAAGCTAGCATGATGCTAACATGAATTATCATGAAGCTAACATGAATTAACATGAAGCTAACATGATGTTAACATGAATTAGCATAATGCTAACATGAATTAGCATGAAGCTAGCATGATGCTAACAGAAATTAGCATGAAGCTAACATGATGCTAACATGAATTAGCATGAAGCTAGCATTATGCTAACATGAATTAGCATGAAGCTAGCATGATGTTAACATGAATTAGCATGAAGCTAGCATGATGCTAACAGGAATTAGCATGAAGCTAGCATGATGCTAACATGAATTAGCATGAAGCTAGCATGATGTTAACATGAATTAGCATGAAGCTAGCATGATGCTAACATGAATTAGCATGACGTTAGCATGATGATAACATGAATTAACATGAAGCTAGCATGATGCTAACATGAATTAGCATGAAGCTAACATGATGCTAACATGAATTAGCATGAAGCTAGTATGATGCTAACATGAATTAACATGAAGCTAGCATGAAGCTAATATGAATTAGCATGAAGCTAGCATGATGTTAACATGAATAAGCATGACGTTAGCATGATGTTAACAGGAATTAGCATGATGCTAACATGAATTAGCATGAAGTTAGCATGATGCTAACATGAATTAGCATGAAGCTAGCATGATGCTAACATGAATTAGCATGAAGCTAGCATGATGCTAACATGAATTAGCATGAAGCTAGCATGATGCTAACATGAATTAGCATGAAGCTAGCATGAAGCTAACATGAATTAGCATGAAGCTAGCATGAAGCTAACATGAATTAGCATGAAGCTAACATGAAGCTAGCATGATGCGAACATTAATTAGCATGAAGCTAGCATGATGCTAACATTAATTAGCATGAAGCTAGCATAATGTTAACATTAATTTGCATGAAGCTAGCATGATGCTAACATTAATAAGCATGAAGCTAGCATGATGCTAACATTAATTAGCATGAAGCTAGCATGATGCTAACATGAATTAGCATGAAGCTAGCATGATGCTAACATGAATTAGCATGAAGCTAGCATGATGCTAACATGAATAAGCATGAAGTTAGCAAGATTTATTATGAAATTAGCATAAAGCTAGCATGAAACGAGCATGAAGCTAGTATGACTTAGCATGAAGCTAGCATAAGGCTAACATGACCAAAAGACCCAACCCCCATGCCTCTATGATGTTCGGATCCAGAGATATAAGGCTTTGTTTATTATGTTGCTAGGGTGCTCATATTTGGTTGCTAGGGGCGTGGCTTAATACCTCGATAAGAATCCTCAGAGACTGATTGGATGCCTGAGTAAAATGAGCCCACCCCCATGTCTCTGCGACACTGTGCTGCAAAGATATCCATCTGCGCAATTTATAATGGCAGTCTATGGAATAAATTGCTAGGGTGCCCAAAAATGGTTGCTAGGGGCGTGGCTTAATAGCTATGGGACGATCTTGAGAGACTGATTGGATGCCTGAGTAAAATGAGCCCACCCCCATGTCTCTACGACACTCTAAAATGAAGATATTCCATCTGGGACACTTTTATTCCCTTATATGGGCATGTTTCCTGCCCCATTATAAGTCAATGGGGAAATTTGGGTGCCTCTTACACCCCAGGGGTACAGCTTACACCCCAATGTGATGTATGTTCTTACACAGCCTACCAGCCTCTTCAACTGTGATAACCCACAAGTTTCTACAAATTTCTCGTTCGCAGCTATGACCCGTCAAAGTTGGTCGTAATGTTAAGTCAATGGAAATTTTGGGGTGTTTGAGCGCCCCGTTTAGGAATTCGGTAGGTCCCATCAGTTAGAAAAGTCATAGCATAAATCTACGTACCAGTCTTAAAAGTTTTGTAAAGTTTTGTGTGTGTAGCTTGAAAGCTCTAGGAGGAGTTACAGTTCGAAAAAGTGTGGACCAGAAGAATAATAATAACTAGATAGAAAAGTTTGAAGACAAACTTTATGTTGGCTTGACAAAGCCTGGCCTGAACGTTTAAAAAAGTTTGAGAGAAACTTAAAACAAGTTTAGTTTAGTAGTCTAACTTTCCGTAAACATGATTTAACAAAAAGTTAGCATGTTAACATGATTAAGCACTAAGTTAGCATGATGTTAACATGAATTAGCATGAAGCTAGCATGATGCTAAGAAGAATTAGCATGAAGCTAGCATGATGCTAACACGAATTAGCATGAGTAAGCATGATGCTAACATGAATTAGCATGAAGCTAGCATGATGCTAACATGAATTAGCATGAAGCTAGCATGATGCTAACATGAATTAGTATGAGGCTAGCATGATGCTAACATGAATTAGCATGAAGCTAGCATGATGCTAACATGAATTATCATGAAGCTAACATGAATTAACATGAAGCTAACATGATGTTAACATGAATTAGCATAATGCTAACATGAATTAGCATGAAGCTAGCATGATGCTAACAGAAATTAGCATGAAGCTAACATGATGCTAACATGAATTAGCATGAAGCTAGCATTATGCTAACATGAATTAGCATGAAGCTAGCATGATGTTAACATGAATTAGCATGAAGCTAGCATGATGCTAACAGGAATTAGCATGAAGCTAGCATGATGCTAACATGAATTAGCATGAAGCTAGCATGATGTTAACATGAATTAGCATGAAGCTAGCATGATGCTAACATGAATTAGCATGACGTTAGCATGATGATAACATGAATTAACATGAAGCTAGCATGATGCTAACATGAATTAGCATGAAGCTAACATGATGCTAACATGAATTAGCATGAAGCTAGTATGATGCTAACATGAATTAACATGAAGCTAGCATGAAGCTAATATGAATTAGCATGAAGCTAGCATGATGTTAACATGAATAAGCATGACGTTAGCATGATGTTAACAGGAATTAGCATGATGCTAACATGAATTAGCATGAAGTTAGCATGATGCTAACATGAATTAGCATGAAGCTAGCATGATGCTAACATGAATTAGCATGAAGCTAGCATGATGCTAACATGAATTAGCATGAAGCTAGCATGATGCTAACATGAATTAGCATGAAGCTAGCATGAAGCTAACATGAATTAGCATGAAGCTAGCATGAAGCTAACATGAATTAGCATGAAGCTAACATGAAGCTAGCATGATGCGAACATTAATTAGCATGAAGCTAGCATGATGCTAACATTAATTAGCATGAAGCTAGCATAATGTTAACATTAATTTGCATGAAGCTAGCATGATGCTAACATTAATAAGCATGAAGCTAGCATGATGCTAACATTAATTAGCATGAAGCTAGCATGATGCTAACATGAATTAGCATGAAGCTAGCATGATGCTAACATGAATTAGCATGAATCTAGCATGATGCTAACATGAATTAGCATAAAGCTAGCATGATGCTAACATAAATTAGCATGAAGCTAGCATGATACTAACATGAATTAGCATGAAGCTAGCATGATGCTAACATGAATTAGCATGAAGCTAGCATGATGCTAACATGAATAAGCATGAAGTTAGCAAGATTTATTATGAAATTAGCATAAAGCTAGCATGAAACGAGCATGAAGCTAGTATGACTTAGCATGAAGCTAGCATAAGGCTAACATGACCAAAAGACCCAACCCCCATGCCTCTATGATGTTCGGATCCAGAGATATAAGGCTTTGTTTATTATGTTGCTAGGGTGCTCATATTTGGTTGCTAGGGGCGTGGCTTAATACCTCGATAAGAATCCTCAGAGACTGATTGGATGCCTGAGTAAAATGAGCCCACCCCCATGTCTCTGCGACACTGTGCTGCAAAGATATCCATCTGCGCAATTTATAATGGCAGTCTATGGAATAAATTGCTAGGGTGCCCAAAAATGGTTGCTAGGGGCGTGGCTTAATAGCTATGGGACGATCTTGAGAGACTGATTGGATGCCTGAGTAAAATGAGCCCACCCCCATGTCTCTACGACACTCTAAAATGAAGATATTCCATCTGGGACACTTTTATTCCCTTATATGGGCATGTTTCCTGCCCCATTATAAGTCAATGGGGAAATTTGGGTGCCTCTTACACCCCAGGGGTACAGCTTACACCCCAATGTGATGTATGTTCTTACACAGCCTACCAGCCTCTTCAACTGTGATAACCCACAAGTTTCTACAAATTTCTCGTTCGCAGCTATGACCCGTCAAAGTTGGTCGTAATGTTAAGTCAATGGAAATTTTGGGGTGTTTGAGCGCCCCGTTTAGGAATTCGGTAGGTCCCATCAGTTAGAAAAGTCATAGCATAAATCTACGTACCAGTCTTAAAAGTTTTGTAAAGTTTTGTGTGTGTAGCTTGAAAGCTCTAGGAGGAGTTACAGTTCGAAAAAGTGTGGACCAGAAGAATAATAATAATAAGCTTAGATCGAAGAACAGTATGTTGGCTTTGTCAAGCCAACATAATAAGCTTAGATCGAAGAACAGTATGTTGGCTTTGTCAAGCCAACATAATAATAATAATAATAAGTATGCAAGATAGTAATAGTGATGCTTTGCATAAATGCAAGCACCACTAATAATAATAATAATAAGTATGCAAGATAGTAATAGTGATGCTTTGCATAAATGCAAGCACCACTAATAATAATAAGTATGCAAGATAGTAATAGTGATGCTTTGCATAAATGCAAGCACCACTAACTAGATAGGTACATTTCCTGAAGAAAATGTGAGTGGTGCTTGCCGTGGCAAAATTCTGGGGACCATATATGATTATACTCCAAGCCAAAAGTTAAACGATCCAACTCCCGTGTCTGTACGATGTTCTGATGTGGAGATATAAGGCTGTGTTTATCCGGTTGCTAGGGTACTGTATTTGGTTGCTAGGGAAAAATTTGGCATCCCATAATGATTACACTCTGAGTCACGAGTCATACGGTCCAACCCCCGTGTCTCAACGATGTTCTGGTGCAGAGATATAAGGCTTTGTTTATTCGGTTGCTAGGGTACTGTATTTGGTTGCTAGGGAAATTTTTGACATCCCATAATGATTACACTCTGAGTCACGAGTCAAACGGTCCAACCCCCGTGTCTCTACGATGTTCTGATGCGGAGATATAAGGCTTTGTTTACTCTGTTGCTAGGGTACTGTATTTGGTTGCTAGGGAAAAAATTGGCATCCCATAATGATTACACTCTGAGTCACGAGTCAAACGGTCCAACCCCCATGTCTCTACGATGTTCTGATGCGGAGATATAAGGCTTTGTTTACCCTGTTGCTAGGGTACTGTATTTGGTTGCTAGGGAAAAAATTGGCATCCCATAATGATTACACTCTGAGTCACGAGTCAAACGGTCCAACCCCCATGTCTCTACGATGTTCTGATGCTGAGATATAAGGCTTTGTTTACTCTGTTGCTAGGGTACTATATTTGGTTGCTAGGGAAAAAATTGGCATCCCATAATGATTACAATCTGAGTCACGAGTCAAACGGTCCAACCCCCGTGTCTCTACGATGTTCTGATGCTGAGATATAAGGCTTTGTTTACTCTGTTGCTAGGGTACTATATTTGGTTGCTAGGGAAAAAATTGGCAGACCATAATGATTACACCCTGAGTCACGAGTCAAACGGTCCAACTACCATGTCTCTACGATGTTCTGATGCGGAGATATAAGGCTTTGTTTACTCTGTTGCTAGGGTACTGTATTTGGTTGCTAGGGAAAAAATTGGCATCTCATAGTGATTACCCGCCGAGTCACGAGTCAAACGGTCCAACCCCCGTGTCTCTACGATGTTCTGATGCGGAGATATAAGGCTTTGTTTACTCTGTTGCTAGGGTACTGTATTTGGTTGCTAGGGAAAAATTGGCATCCCATAATGATTACACTCTGAGTCACGAGTCAAACGGTCCAACCCCCATGTCTCTACGATGTTCTGATGCGGAGATATAAGGCTTTGTTTACTCTGTTGCTAGGGTACTGTATTTGGTTGCTAGGGGCGTGGCTTGGGAGTGGCCAATGATGTGCCCAGTGATTACACTCCGAGTCACAAGTAAAACGGTCCAACCCCCGTGTCTCTACGATGTTCTGATGCGGAGATATAAGGCTTTGTTTACTCTGTTGCTAGGGTACTGTATTTGGTTGCTAGGGGCGTGGCTTGGGAGTAGCCAATTATGTGCCCAGTGATTACACTCCGAGTCACAAGTAAAACGGTCCAACCCCCGTGTCTCTACGATGTTCTGATGCGGAGATATAAGGCTTTGTTTACTCTGTTGCTAGGGTACTGTATTTGGTTGCTAGGGGCGTGGCTTGGGAGTGGCCAATGATGTGCCCAGTGATTACACTCCGAGTCACAAGTAAAACGGTCCAAACCCCGTGTCTCTACGATGTTCTGATGCGGAGATATAAGGCTTTGTTTATTCGGTTGCTAGGGTGCTCAAATTTGGTTGCTAGGGGCGTGGCTTCGGAGTGGCCAATGATGTGCCCAATTGTTACACCCCTAGTCACAAGTAAAATGGTCCAACCCCCGTGTCTCTACGATGTTCTGATGCCGAGATATAACTGTTTGTATTTTATGTTGCTAGGGTGCTCAAAAGTGGTTGCTAGGGGCGTGGCTTAGTAAGTCTGTAAGGATCCTGAGAGACTGATTGGATGCCTGAGTAAAATGAGCCCACCCCCATGTCTCTATGACACTGTGGTGCAAAGATATCCATCCGGGCATTTTATAATGGCAGTCTATGGTATAGGTTGCTAGGGTGCCCAAAATGGTTGCTATGGTAACCTTACACCCCATTGTGGGGGACGTCCTGACAGAGTCTAGCACCCTCTTCAAATTTAGTAACCCACATGTTTCTATGAAATCCTGGCTCGGACCTATGACCCGTCAAAATTTTTGCAATGGTAAGTCTATGGGATTTTGCCCCATTGACTTTTCATTGGGGCACTTTTGGGCACCTCTTACACCCCAGGGGTACAACTTACACCCCATTGTGATCTATGTTTTTACAGAGCCTACCACCCTCTTCAAAAGTTGTAACCCACATGTTTCTACAAAATCCACGAGCGGAGCTATGACCCATCAAAGTTGGGCCCAATGTTAAGTCAATGGGATTTTTGGGGTGGTTTTACGCCCCCCTTTCGGAAATCCTGCACCCGATCCCTTATAAAAGTCATAGCACACCTCTCCTCAATAATCCGGTCGATTTGAGCCCTCTTTCATGGGTCTACAACAAAGCGTGCGGGACGAGTTAATCGCCGAAAAAAGTGTCCGGATGTAAGAATAAAATATAACTAGATAGGTACATTTCCTGAAGAAAATGTGAAGTGGTGCTTGCCGTGGCAAATTTCGGGGGACAATACATGATTATACTCCAAGCCAAAAGTAAAACAATTCAACCCACATGTCTCTACGATATTCTGATGTGAAGATATAAGGCTTTGTTTATTCGGTTGCTAGGGTACTGTATTTGGTTGCTAGGGAGAAAATTGGCATCCACTAGTGATTACACTCCGAGTCACGAGTCAAACGGTCAAACCCCCGTGTCTCTACGATGTTCTGATGCGGAGATATAAGGCTTTGTTTACTCTGTTGCTAGGGTACTGTATTTGGTTGCTAGGGAAAAAAATGACATCCACTAGTGATTACCCTCCGAGTCACGAGTCAAACGGTCCAAACCCCGTGTCTCTACAATGTTCTGATGCGGAGATATAAGGCTTTGTTTACTCTGTTGCTAGGGTACTGTATTTGGTTGCTAGGGAAAAAAATGGCATCCACTAGTGATTACCCTCCGAGTCACGAGTCAAACGGTCCAACCCCCGTGTCTCTACGATGTTCTGATGCGGAGATATAAGGCTTTGTTTACTCTGTTGCTAGGGTACTGTATTTGGTTGCTAGGGAAAAAAATTGCATCCACTAGTGATTACCCTCCGAGTCATGAGTCAAACGGTCCAACCCCCGTGTCTCTACGATGTTCTGATGCGGAGATATAAGGCTTTGTTTACTCTGTTGCTAGGGTACTGTATTTGGTTGCTAGGGGCGTGGCTTGGGAGTGGCCAATGATGTGCCCAGTGATTACATTCCAAGTCACAAGTAAAACGGTCCAACCCCCGTGTCTCTACGATGTTCTGATGCGGAGATATAAGGCTTTGTTTACTCTGTTGCTAGGGTACTGTATTTGGTTGCTAGGGGCGTGGCTTGGGAGTGGCCAATGATGTGCCCAGTGATTACACTCCGAGTCACAAGTAAAACGGTCCAGCCCCCGTGTCTCTACGATGTTCTGATGCGGAGATATAAGGCTTTGTTAACTCTGTTGCTAGGGTACTGTATTTGGTTGCTAGGGGCGTGGCTTGGGAGTGGCCAATGATGTGCCCAGTGATTACACTCCGAGTCACAAGTAAAACGGTCCAACCCCCGTGTCTCTACGATGTTCTGATGCGGAGATATAAGGCTTTGTTTACTCTGTTGCTAGGGTACTGTATTTGGTTGCTAGGGGCGTGGCTTGGGAGTGGCCAATGATGTGCCCAGTGATTACACTCCGAGTCACAAGTAAAACGGTCCAAACCCCGTGTCTCTACGATGTTCTGATGCGGAGATATAAGGCTTTGTTTATTCGGTTGCTAGGGTGCTCAAATTTGGTTGCTAGGGGCGTGGCTTGGAAGTGGCCAATGATGTGCCCAATTGTTACACCCCTAGTCACAAGTAAAACGGTCCAACCCCCGTGTCTCTACGATGTTCTGATGCCGAGATATAACTGTTTGTATTTTATGTTGCTAGGGTGCTCAAAAGTGGTTGCTAGGGGCGTGGCTTAGTACGTCTGTAAGGATCCTGAGAGACTGATTGGATGCCTGAGTAAAATGAGCCCACCCCCATGTCTCTATGACACTGTGGTGCAAAGATATCCATCCGGGCATTTTATAATGGCAGTCTATGGTATTGGTTGCTAGGGTGCCCAAAATGGTTGCTATGGTAACCTTACACCCCATTGTGGAGGACGTCCTGACAGAGTCTAGCACCCTCTTCAAATTTAGTAACCCACATGTTTCTATGAAATCCTGGCTCGGACCTATGACCCGTCAAAATTTTTGCAATGGTAAGTCTATGGGATTTTGCCCCATTGACTTTTTCATTGGGGCACTTTTGGGCACCTCTTACACCCCAGGGGTACAACTTACACCCCATTGTGATCCATGTTCTTACAGAGCCTACCACCCTCTTCAAATGTTGTAACCCACATGTTTCTACAAAATCCTCGAGCGGAGCTATGACTCGTCAAAGTTGGGCGCAATGTAAAGTCAATGGGACGTTTTCGGGAGGTTTTTCGCGCCCCTTTCGGAAATCATGCACCCGATCGCTTATAAAAGTCATAGCACACCTCTCCTCAATAATCCGGTCGATTTGAGCCCTAATTTATGGGTCTACGACAAAGCGTGCGGGACGAGTTACGCGCCGAAAAAGTGTCCAGAAAAAGAAGAATAATAATAACTAGATAGGTACATTTCCTGAAGAAAATGTGAGTGGTGCTTGCCGTGGCAAAATTCTGGGGAACATATATGATTATACTCCAAACCAAAAGTAAAACGATCCAACTCCCGTGTCTCTACGATGTTCTGATGCGAAGATATTAGGCTTTGTTTACTCTGTTGCTAGGGTACCGTATTTGGTTGCTAGGGAAAAATTGGCATCCCATAGTGATTACACACTGAGTCACGAGTCAAACGGTCCAACCCCCGTGTCTCTACGATGTTCTGATGCTGAGATATAAAGCTTTGTTTACTCTGTTGCTAGGGTACTGTATTTGGTTGCTAGGGAAAAAATTGGCATCCCATAGTGATTACACTCTGAGTCACGAGTCAAACGGTCCAACCCCCATGTCTCTACGATGTTCTGATGCGAAGATATAAGGGTTTGTTTACTCTGTTGCTAGGGTACTGTATTTGGTTGCTAGGGAAAAAACTGGCATCCCATAGTGATTACACTCTGAGTCACAAGTCAAACGGTCCAAACCCCGTGTCTCTACGATGTTCTGATGCTGAGATATAAAGCTTTGTTTACTCTGTTGCTAGGGTACTGTATTTGGTTGCTATGGAAAAAATTGGCATCCCATAGTGATTACACACTGAGTCACGAGTCAAACGGTCCAACCCCCGTGTCTCTACGATGTTCTGATGCTGGGATATAAAGCTTTGTTTACTCTGTTGCTAGGGTACTGTATTTGGTTGCTAGGGAAAAAATTGGCATCCCATAGTGATTACACTCTGAGTCACGAGTCAAACGGTCCAACCCCCATGTCTCTACGATGTTCTGATGCTGAGATATAAGGCTTTGTTTACTCTGTTGCTAGGGTACTGTATTTGGTTGCTAGGGAAAAAATTGGCATCCCATAGTGATTACACTCTGAGTCAAGAGTCAAACGGTCCAACCCCCGTGTCTCTACGATGTTCTGATGCTGAGATATAAGGCTTTGTTTACTCTGTTGCTAGGGTACTGTATTTGGTTGCTAGGGAAAAAATTGGCATCCCAAAGTGATTACACTCTGAGTCACGAGTCAAACGGTCCAACCCCCATGTCTCTACGATGTTCTGATGCTGAGATATAAGGCTTTGTTTGTTTTGTTGCTAGGGTGCTCATATTTGGTTGCTAGGGAAAAAACTGGCATCCCATAGTGATTACACTCTGAGTCAAGAGTCAAACGGTCCAACCCCCGTGTCTCTACGATGTTCTGATGCTGAGATATAAGGCTTTGTTTACTCTGTTGCTAGGGTACTGTATTTGGTTGCTAGGGAAAAAACTGGCATCCCATAGTGATTACACTCTGAGTCATGAGTCAAACGGTCCAAACCCCGTGTCTCTACGATGTTCTGATGCTGAGATATAAAGCTTTGTTTACTCTGTTGCTAGGGTACTGTATTTGGTTGCTATGGAAAAAATTGGCATCCCATAGTGATTACACACTGAGTCACGAGTCAAACGGTCCAACCCCCGTGTCTCTACGATGTTCTGATGCTGAGATATAAAGCTTTGTTTACTCTGTTGCTAGGGTACTGTATTTGGTTGCTAGGGAAAAAATTGGCATCCCATAGTGATTACACTCTGAGTCACGAGTCAAACGGTCCAACCCCCGTGTCTCTACGATGTTCTGATGCTGAGATATAAGGCTTTGTTTACTCTGTTGCTAGGGTACTGTATTTGGTTGCTAGGGAAAAAACTGGCATCCCATAGTGATTACACTCTGAGTCACGAGTCAAACGGTCCAACCCCCATGTCTCTACGATGTTCTGATGCTGAGATATAAGGCTTTGTTTACTCTGTTGCTAGGGTACTGTATTTGGTTGCTAGGGAAAAAATTGGCATCCCATAGTGATTACACTCTGAGTCAAGAGTCAAACGGTCCAACCCCGTGTCTCTACGATGGTCTGATGCTGAGATATAAGGCTTTGTTTACTCTGTTGCTAGGGTACTGTATTTGGTTGCTAGGGAAAAAACTGGCATCCCATAGTGATTACACTCTGAGTCACGAGTCAAACGGTCCAACCCCCATGTCTCTACGATGTTCTGATGCTGAGATATAAGGCTTTGTTTACTCTGTTGCTAGGGTACTGTATTTGGTTGCTAGGGAAAAAATTGGCATCCCATAGTGATTACACTCTGAGTCACGAGTCAAACGGTCCAACCCCCATGTCTCTACGATGTTCTGATGCTGAGATATAAGGCTTTGTTTACTCTGTTGCTAGGGTACTGTATTTGGTTGCTAGGGAAAAAATTGGCATCCCATAGTGATTACACTCTGAGTCACGAGTCAAACGGTCCAACCCCCGTGTCTCTACGATGTTCTGATGCTGAGATATAAGGCTTTGTTTGTTTTGTTGCTAGGGTGCTCATATTTGGTTGCTAGGGGCGTGGCTTAATAACTCTGTAAGGATCCTGAGAGACCGATTGGATGCCTGAGTAAAATGAGCCCACCCCCATGTTTGTATGACACTGTGATGCAAAGATATCCATTTGGGCATTTTATAATGGCAGTCTATGGGAGATGTTGCTAGGGTGCCCAAAATGGTTGCTAGGGGCGTGGCTTAATAGCTCTGGGAAGTTCCTGAGAGACTGACTGGGTGCCTGACAAAAATAAGCCCACCCCCTTGTCCCTACGAAGCTGCAATGCGAAGATATCCCATCAGGAACATTTTTATTCCCTTATATGGGCGTGTTCCCTGTCCCATTGACTTTTCATTAGGGCACTTTTGGGAGCCTCTTACACCCCAGGGGTACAACTGACACCCCATTGTGATGTTTGTTCTTACAGAGCCTACCACCGTCTTCAAATGTTATAACCCACATGTTTCTACAAAATCCTCGAGCGGAGCTATGACTCGTCAAAGTTGGGCGCAATGTTAAGTCAATGGGATTTTTCGGGTGGTTTTTCGCACCCCTTTCCGAAATCCTGCACCCGATCGCTTATAAAAGTCATAGCACACCTCTCCTCAATAAGCCGCTCGATTTGAGCCCTCTTTCATGGGTCTACGACAAACCGTGCGGGACGAGTTAGGTGCCGAAAAAACGTGCAGATGTAAGAATAAAATATAACTAGATATTAAAGTTTGAAGACAAACTTTATGTTGGCTTGAAAAAGCGTAGCCTGAACGTTTAAAACGGATTGACAGAAGTTTAGTTTAGTAGGCTATCTGGCAGTTAGTATGTTTAAGTATGAAGCTAACATGATTAGCATGAAGCTAGCATGAAGCTAACATGATTAGCATGAAGCTAGCATGATGCTAGCATGATTAGCATGAAGCTAGCATGATTAGCATGAAGCTAGCATGAAGCTAACATGATTAGCATGAAGCTAGCATGATGCTAGCATGATTAGCATGAAGCTAGCATGATGCTAGCATGATTAGCATGAAGTTAGCATGATGCTAGCATGAAGCTAGCATGATGCTAGCATGATTAGCATGAAGCTACCATGATGTTAGCATGAAGCTAGCATGATTAGCATGAAGCTAGCATGAAGCTAACATGATGCTAGCATGATTAGCATGAAGCTAACATGAAGCTAGCATGATGCTAGCATGATTAGCATGAAGCTAGCATGATGCTAGCATGATTAGCATGAAGCTAGCATGATGCTAGCATGATTAGCATGAAGCTAGCATGATGCTAGCATGATTAGCATGTAGCTAGCATGAAGCTAGCATGAAGCTAGCATGATGCTAGCATGATTAGCATGAAGCTACCATGATGCTAGCATGATTAGCATGAAGCTAGCATGATGCTAGCATGATTAGCATGAAGCTAGCATAAAGCTAGCATGATTAGCATGAAACTAGCATGATTCTAGCATGATTAGCATGAAGCTAGCATGATGTTAGCATGATTAACATGAAGCTAGCATGAAACTAGCATGATTAACATGAAGCTAGCATGATGCTAGCATGATTAGCATGAAGCTAGCATGATGCTAGCATGATTAGCATGAAGCTAGCATAAAGCTAGCATGATTAGCATGAAACTAGCATGATTCTAGCATGATTAGCATGAAGCTAGCATGATGCTAGCATGATTAGCATGAAGCTGGCATGATGTTAGCATGATTAGCATGAAGCTAGCATGAAACTAGCAAGATTAGCATGAAGCTAGCATGAAGCTAGCACGAGGCTTGCATGATTAACATGAAGTTAGCATGAGAATAGCATGATTAGCATGAAGCAAGCATGATTTAACGTGAAGCTAGCATGATTAGCATGATGCTAGCATGATTAGCATTAAGCTAGCACTATTTAGCGTGCAGCTAACAAGATTTAACATGAAGTTAGCATGATTTAGCATGAAGTTAGCAAGATATATTATGAAATTAGCATAAAGCTAGCATGAAACTAGCATGAAGCTAGTATGACTTAGCATGGAGCTAGCATGAAGCTAACATGACCCAAAGACCCAACCCCCATGTCTCTATGATGTTCAGACCAAGAGATATAAGGCTTTGTTTATTATGTTGCTAGGGTGCTCAAATTTGGTTGCTAGGGGCGTGGCTTAATGCCTCAATAAGAATCCTATTAAGACTGATTGGATGCCTGAGTAAAATGAGCCCACCCCTATGTCTCTATGACACTCTGGTGTAAAGATATCCATCTGGGCTTTTTATAATGGTAGTCTATGGGAGATGTTGCTAGGGTACCCAAAATTGTTGCTAGGGGCGTGGCTAAATAGCTTTGGGGCGATCCTAAGAGACTGATTGGATGACTGAGTAAAATGAGCCCACCCCCATGTCTCTACGACACTCTAAAGTAAAGATATTCCATCTGGGACGCTTTTATTCCCTTATATGGGCATGTTCCCTGCCCCATTATAAGTCAATGGGAAATTTTGGGGGCCTCTTACACCCCAGGGGTATAGCTTACACCCCATTGTGATGTATGTTCTTACAGAGCCTGTCAGCCACCTTAAATGTGGTAAGCCACAAGTTTCTACAAGTTTCTCACTCACAGCTATGACCCGTCAAAGTTTGTCTCAATGTTAAGTCAATGGAAATTTTGGGGTGTTCGAGACCCCCGTTTAGGAATTCGGAAGGTCCCATCAGTTAGAAAAGATATAGCACACTAAGTCAGACCAGTCTGAAGGTCTGTGGAAAATTTGGTGCATGTAGCTTGAAAGCCCTAGGACGAGTTAGTGTTTATAATTTTGGGGGGAGAAAAAGAATAATAACTAGATAGTAAAGTTTGAAGACAAACTTTATGTTGGCTTGAGAAAGCGTAGCCTGAACGTTTAAAACGGTTTGACATAAGTTTAGTTTAGTAGGCTATCTGGCTGTTAGTATGTTTAAGTATGAAGGTAGCATGATTTACCATGAAGCTAGCATGATGTTAGCATGATTAGCATGAAGCTAGCATGATGCTAGCATGTTTAGAATGAAGCTAGCTTGATAAGCATGAAGCTAGCATGATGCTAGCATGATTAGCATGAAGCTAGCATGATGCTAGCATGATTAGCATGAAGCTAGCATGATTAGCATGAAGCTAGTATGATGCTAACATGATGTTAGCATGATTAGCATGAAGCTAGCATGATGCTAGCATGATTAGCATGAAGCTAGCATGATGCTAGCATGATTAGCATGAAGCTAGCATGATGCTAGCATGATTAGCATGAAGCTAGCATGATGCTAGCATGATTAGCATGAAGCTAGCATGATGCTAGCATGATTAGCATGAAGCTAGCACGATGCTAGCATGATTTGCATGAAGCTAGCATGATGCTAGCATGATTTGCATGAAGCTAGCATGATGCTAGCATGATTAGCATGAAGCTAGCATGATGCTAGCATGATTAGCATGAAGCTAACATGATGTTAGCATGATTAGCATGAAGCTAACATGATGCTAGCATGATTAGCATGAAGCTAGCATGATGCTAGCATGATTAGCATGAAGCTAGCATGATGCTAGCATGATTAGCATGAAGCTAGCATGATGCAAGCATGATTAGCATGAAGCAAGCATGATGCTAGCATGATTAGCATGAAGCTAGCATGATGCTAGCATGATTAGCATGAAGCTAACATGATGCTAGCATGATTTGCATGAAGCTAGCATGATGCTAGCATGATTAGCATGAAGCTAGCATGATGCTAGCATGATTAGCATGAAGCTAGCATGATGCTAGCATGATTAGCATGAAGCTAGCATGATGCTAGCATGATTAGCATGAAGCTAGCATGAAGCTAGCATGATTAGCATGAAGTTAGCATGAAGCTAGCATGATTAGCATGAAGCTAGCATGATGCTAGCATGATTAGCATGAAGCTAGCATGATGCTAGCATGATTAGCATGAAGCTAGCATGAAGCTAGCATGATTAGCATGAAGTTAGCATGAAGCTAGCATGAAGCTAGCATGATTAGCATGAAGTTAGCATGAAGCTAGCATGATGTTAGCATGATTAGCATGAAGCTAGCATGAAGCTAGCATGATTAGCAAGAAGCTAGCATGAAGCTAACATTTATTGCGTTGCTAGGGTACTAAGTTTGGTTGCTAGGGAGAAAATTGGCATCCCATAATGATCACCCTTCAAGCCACAAGTAAAACGGTCCAACCCCCGTGTCTCTACAATGTTCTGATGCGGAGATATAAGGCTTTGTTTATTCCGTTGCTAGGGTACTAAGTTTGGTTGCTAGGGAGAAAATTGGCATCCCATAATGATCACACTTCAAGCCACAAGTAAAACGGTCCAACCCCCGTGTCTCTATGATGTTCTGAAGCGGAGATATAAGGCTTTGTTTATTCCGTTGCTAGGGTACTAAGTTTGGTTGCTAGGGAGAAAATTGGCATCCCATAATGATTACACGTCAAACCACAAGAAAAACGGTCCAACCCCTGTGTCTCTACGATGTTCAGATCCAGAGATATAAGGCTTTGTTTATTATGTTGCTAGGGTCTTCATATTTTGTTGCTAGGGGCGTGGCTTAAAACCTCAATAAGAATCCTAAGAGACTGATTGGATGCCTGAGTAAAATGAGCCCACCCCTATGTCTCTATGACACTCTGGTGCAAAGATATCCATCTGGGCTTTTTATAATGGTAGTCTATGGGAGATGTTGCTAGGGTACCCAAAATTGTTGCTAGGGGCGTGGCTTAATAGCTCTGGGGTGATCCTAAGAGACTGATTGGATGCTTGAGTAAAATGAGCCCACCCCCATGTCTCTAAGACCCTCTAAAGTGAAGATATTCCATCTGGGACGCTTTTATTCCCTTTTATGGGCATGTTTCCTGCCCCATTATAAGTCAATGGGAAATTTTGGGGGCCTCTTACACCCCAGGGGTACAGCTTACACCCCATTGTGAGGTATGTTCTTACACAGCCTGTCAGCCTCCTTAAATGTGGTAAGCCACAAGTTTCTACAAGTTTCTCACTCGCAGCTTTGACCCGTCAAAGTTTGTCTCAATGTTAAGTCAATGGAAATTTTGGGGTGTTTCAGCGCCCCGTTTAGGAATTCGGAAGGTCCCATCAGTTAGAAAAGATATAGCACACCTCGTCAGATCAGACCGAAAGTCTGTCCAAAGTTTGATGGCTGTAGCTTGAAAGCTCTAGGAGGAGTTAGAGTTAGAAATTTTAGTCTCAGAAGAAAAGAAGAGGGAATAATAATAAGTTTAAGTGCAACAACAGTATGTTGGCTTTCTCAAGCCAACATAATAATAATAATAATAAGTTTAATAGCAATAACAATATGTTGGCTTTTTCAAGCCAACATAATAATAATAATAAATATGAGCAATAGTAATAGTGATGCCTTGCATAAATGCAAGCACCACTAATAATATCTTTGAGGAATAGTAATAGTGATGCTTTGCATAAATGCAAGCACCACTAATAATAAGTATGCAAGATAGTAATAGTGATGCTTTGCATAAATGCAAGCACCACTAATAAGTATGCAAGATAGTAATAGTGATGCTTTGCATAAATGCAAGCACCACTAATAATAAGTATGCAAGATAGTAATAGTGATGCTTTGCATAAATGCAAGCACCACTAATAATAATAATAAGTATGCAAGATAGTAATAGTGATGCTTTGCATAAATGCAAGCACCACTAATAATAATAAGTATGAGCAATAATAATAGTGATGCTTTGCATAAATGCAAGCACCACTAATAATAATAATAAGTATGAGCAATAATAATAGTGATGCCTTGCATAAATGCAAGCACCACTAATAAGTATGGGGAATAATAATTGTGATGCCTTGCATAAATGCAAGCACCACTAATAATAATTTTTGCAATAGTAATAGTGATGCCTTGCATAAATGCAAGCACCACTAATAAAAAGCCCAGTAAGAACAGTACAGCGCATTTTCAATGCACTGTAATTATGTTGTTTTTCCACTTGTATTGAAATTGTTATTTTTTTATTAAAACCTTTAAAACCAGTTTTCTTTTAGTCATGGAAGTAAAAAAGCAGGCTTGTAATTGCTTTAAATGTATGGCTATCCAATATCATCAAAAAATAATTTACAAGTATGTAAGATATTTGTAACAAACAGGAGATAAAGAATTTACAAACGGCTTGTAAAGGATTGCAAATTTGTTTGAATTTATAAGGTCTGTATTTATTTATGTTTTGAAGGACTTTTATTATGATACGGCCTTAGCGTGGATTGGTGTGTATAAAGCACGCTCTGTTTGCGCTAGGTGTGTGTGTTTGTTTAAACTTTGCGGAGGACGCAGTCCGAAAGGCGTGACTGTTTTCTCCCCCCATTAAGTCTTGTGCATCCCACTTGAGGGTTATAAGGTAAATGTTTTTTGTTTTTGTATCGTTTATTGTGATGTTAGTTAATGTGTTTGAGTGACAGTGTTTGTTTTTATCTGTTTGTTTTGTTGTAGCTCTTACGGTGTCTACATGAGTGTCACGAATAAAACGCTAATGAAAAACATCAGTTAATGAGTATTGACCATCATTCGAGTGGGGTAGCTACAGTAAGAGCTTGGCCATTCATCGTTCGAGTCTGCTGCATACCAATTGGTGTCCATGCTGACGGGTCTCTGAGCAGTGAGTGTTCACGGGCAGCAGGTCGATTTCTGAAGGTTAAAGGAAAAATGTGCTTTGTTTGTGGATAACTACGGTTGAAATTAAGGACTAAACGATACACTACGGCCTTCGAAAGACTGTGTTCTTCCTCAGGTGACATTTTTCGACGCACCTTTGCAGCTGTAAAGGAATATTAAGGTGAAATAGTTAACCAAACGAAAGACATTTACGTTTAAACAAGGTTTTTAAATGTTTAAGGTTTTTTGAAAGACCAAATTATTTGTTGTGGTTGAAAAGTGATATTTATACAAGTTTTAAGGGAAATATTTGTATTTAAAAGGGGTTATTTAAAAACCAAACATTTGATATTAATGTCCAAGGCTACATGATTACAGCCTGGGAATTTAATTGATATTTTAATTGTGTTGGACATTTTTATATTACTGTGTTAATTTGGTGAATGACAAGAGCTGAACAAAATGACAGAGTCAAACTTTGATCAGGTTGAATGTGAAAGGCTGATTAGTAGTCTTCAACAGGATATTGAAACCCTTAATAATGAGTATCAAACATCAACAGAGATTTCAAAGAGACAACAGATAACTGAGACAATTGAGTTTAAAGAACAGACTTTGAGTGAGCTTAAAGGTAAACTTCGAGCAGAACAAACCTTGAGTGAACTTAACAGTAAACTTCGAGAAGATCTAACAGAATCTCAAGGTACTCGACGTTCTGTTCGTTCACGAAATCCCACAGAAAAAATGCTTGCTTTTCAAAATGAGGAAGCTTTAAAGAAAGAAAGAAAGCTTAATTCTATGTATGAACATTGGAAAATGTTAGCACGTAAAACAAGAGTTGAACTCAAGTCTGATCTTACTGAGAGTCAGTTAGCAACCCTTATTGATACTCTAGAAGATGAAAAGGATAAGGTTATGCGTGTCTATGTTGACATTAGAAATCACGTCACGCCATCTACTGAACTGAGACGTCGTGTTGATGCTTGCGAGGCAGTGACAACAGATTTAATAAAGGTTGCCTATGAAAGAATATCAGGCATTGATGAATTTGATGTAGAGCAAGTAAAACATCGTTTAAAGGATCTACTCGAATCCAGCTATGCTCGTTCTATATATGGGTCCACGGTTTCTCGAATTAGTCACAAATCTAGTGCTCAGTTAAGTCATCATGCTGCATCTTCATGTGTAGCGTCAAAACATGCTGAAGCAGCTGCAGAATTGGCGGCAAAGGAAGTGGATTATAAAATGCTAATGGAGGAAAATAAACAGAAGAAGAAAATTCAAGATTTGCAAGAAAACCAAGAGAGAGACTTAGATGCTCAAAAACGCGAACTAGAGCAGCTACAAGCAGAAAAGGATTTGAAAGTAGCGCAGGCAAGGTTTGAGGCATATAATCGGATAACATTGCAGGACGTGGACCAGCCTTCAACAAAGCGTGTTATCATGGAACAACATTGTCTGCCCCCAAGCCTTTCTAGCCAACCTGCTAATAATATATCTCTATCTCAAACTGAACTGCCTTCTCTTGTTCAAGCCTTACAAGACAGTATAAATTTGAATAGATTGCCAGCTCCAGAACCCTTTGTGTTTAATGGTGACCCCATTCAGTATGTTGAGTGGAAGGCTTCCTTTATGTCATTGATTGATCGGAAAAGTATATCTGCTGCTGATAAACTTTATTATCTAAAAAGGTATGTGGGTGGATCGGCATATAAAACCCTTGATGGTACCTTCTATAGGAGTGATGACGAAGCTTATAAGGATGCCTGGAGCAAATTGGATAAAAGGTACGGTCAACCATTTGTGATTCAACGCGCTTTTCGCCAGAAGCTTGCAGATTGGCCAAAAATTCAATCAAAGGATGCTATTGGACTTAGAGAATTTTCAGATTTCCTTAATGCTTGTCAGGATGCCATACCTCATGTTGCAAGTCTACAAATTCTCAATGACTGTGATGAGAACCAAAGGTTAGTTAAAAAATTACCTCATTGGGTGGCTTCGCGCTGGAATCGACAAGTTACGCAAACTTTAAGAGATAATAAGAATTTTCCTGACTTTAAAACCTTTGCGACATTTGTCTCATTAGAGGCAGAGATTAGTTGTAACCCAGTCACGTCATCTTACGCTCTCAGTTTAACATCTGTCAACAGACAAAATCTCAGCGAGTTCAAAGTAAACAAGGCTAATGTCCTTAATACTCAGACTGACTTGGAACATAATAGACCAAATATCATTAAGAAATGCGTCAAACCTCCTTGTGTGTTTTGTCAATATTCTGAACATCAGCTTTATGATTGTTCTAAATTGATGACCAAGACATTGGCAGAACGACGGGCATATCTAAAGGAAAATCATCTTTGTTATGGATGTTTGAAAACTGGTCATAGTGCAAAAGACTGTCGTCATCGTCATCTCTGCAACTTGTGTAAAGGGAAACATCCTACTTGCCTTCATGATGATAATTTCACTAAAACAGAAAGGCTGGCTTCATTAACCGTATCTGCTCCAAGGGAAGAAGATGAATCAACAGCCGTTCTGTCTTTGAGTGTGGCCGGAAAGGGATCATCTTATAGCTCGATGGTTGTGCCAGTATGGCTATCATCAGCTAACAACATGAGTACCGAAAAACTTGTTTATGCCTTGCTCGATTCACAGAGTGATACAACTTTTATCGGTCAAGAAGTGAGCAATGCCCTACAGGCAGATAAATCTCCAGTCAAGTTGAAATTGACTACCATGACTGGAAAGGATACAATAGTAAAGAGTGAAAGGATTTCAGGACTTCGTGTAAGGGGTTATAGTTCTGCCACTTATATTGATCTCCCTCCTGTTTATACTAAGGATTGCATCCCAGTTAACCATGCTCATATACCTACATGTGAAACAGCTAAACGTTGGACTCACTTTTCTGCAATTATTGATGAGATTCCCTCTTTGAAAGACTGTGAAGCCGGTCTCTTGATTGGCTATAATTGTGCTAGGGCGCTGGCACCAAGACAAACGATTTTAGGAGAAAATGACGAACCTTACGCTGTCAAAACCGATTTGGGTTGGAGCATTGTTGGACCTTCATTACCCAAGCTTGACTCTTCAGGCACCACTAGTCTCTGCCATAGACTTTCAGTTAAAGAAGTTCCCCCACTGGCTCCAGCAGATGCCATACGTATTCTAGAATTTGATTTAAAGGATGCAAATGATGATAAATCTCGTTCTCAAGATGACATTGCCTTTTTAAATAACTTAAGTGACGGTATAAAGGAAAATAGTTCCGGACACTGTGAAATGGCACTTCCTTTTAAAGCGAGACCAAATTTGCCAGATAACAAAAAACTTGTGAGACCTAATCATCAAAAGAGAAAACTGTTAAAGGACCAAAGGTATAAGGAGCACTACGTGAAATTTATGGAGGAAATAATTGACAGAGGAGAGGCAGAGGAAGTTGAAGATGGAGGGAATCAAGGTGGAAATCCAACAAAGGACAATCCTGTAGACCATGTTTCAAGAGATCTTACTGTTGATGAAATGCCTTTATCTGATTGGTTAACAGGGCCAAGGTTTTTATGGAACAAGAGGATTGTTCTTCCTGCCAATGAGATTACAGAATTACAACTAAGTGACTCTGAAGTCAGATGTTCTCAAATACTTTATACAAGGGCAGTGGAACAGGAAACTATTGTAAATCGCCTGTCAAAGTCCTCGTCTTGGTCTCGGGTAATAGAAGCAATTACACGCATTCAATGGCGGATTCGTAAGGACAAGTCAAAGGGACTCTCTACAGTTGAGGAAAGAGGAGAGGCTGAGTGCTTTATAATCAAACTTTTGCAAAGACATGTGTTTGAAACTGAATTGAAGGCACTAAGTAAGGGTAGCCAATTGTCATCCTACAACGAATTGTACAACTTTGATCTATTTCTTGATAGTGATTGTGTGCTTACGGTGGGAGGAAGACTCAGCAATTCTTCTCTTAGTCTGTTGAAACATCCCACAATTACCCCTAAGGACCATTATATTACAGAAATGATCATAGCTGATTGCCATGAAGGAATTAAACATCAAGGTAAAGGATTTACCATCAATGAAATTTGTTTAAGGGGTTTTTGGATCCCAGGAATAAATCATGTTGTAGTCTCTTATGTGCATGTCTATCCAAATCTATGGTTGTTTTTGCAATGAGACTTAAGGGTTCATCTTTTACAAAATTTTGGAAGGAAGGGAGAATGTCTAGGGATGTTTCTGTAGTTGAACGTCCTGTTCAGAAATTGGTTTTATTGTTGGAGACTTTTAAGTTTTTGTTTTGTTGTTATATTTGGATTTGTATTGTTTGAAGTGTTATTGTAAATTTTGAAATCATTTGTTTATTATAACTCATGATTTGGTGGGAGTGTAAAGGATTGCAAATTTGTTTGAATTTATAAGGTCTGTATTTATTTATGTTTTGAAGGACTTTTATTATGATACGGCCTTAGCGTGGATTGGTGTGTATAAAGCACGCTCTGTTTGCGCTAGGTGTGTGTGTGTTTGTTTTGCGGAGGTTGCAGTCCGAAAGGCGTGACTGTTTTCTCCCCCTATTAAGTCTTGTGCATCCCACTTGAGGGTTATAAGGTAAATGTTTTTGTTTTTGTATCGTTTATTGTGATGTTAGTTAATGTGTTTGAGTGACAGTGTTTGTTTTTATCTGTTTGTTTTGTTGTAGCTCTTACGGTGTCTACATGAGTGTCACGAATAAAATGCTAATGAAAAACATCAGTTAATGAGTATTGACCATCATTCGAGTGGGGTAGCTACACGACTCTCCTCACATTTCAGCACTTTGGACAGCGGTTTTTTTAGCAAAGAGTTTTTTTAAGCATTACTTAAAAATGTTTCTCATCTCACCATATCCACAGGTACAGAGTAATCCTATACAATAAATCCGTGAGGTAGCATAAAAAAACATTTAAAAACAGACGCATTTGTTCAAAGCAAAGCATTTATTTACTTACCAGACTGCAGGTGAAGCAGCTCTTTGTGCCTTCTAACGTCTAATAATTAGTCCTCATTTATGTCCAAGAGACTCAATAATAATCTTTTACATTCAATCCTTTAATCTTTCATATTTAAAAGCATTTTTGTGCTGCTGCGCATTCATGTACGTACCTTGTGATAAGCAAACCCGCGTTGTCCTCCCATGTATAGGCGCATTTTACTAATGCGCTCTTTAAATAACATAAAACACATTGCGCCATTGACTTTAAACTTTAGACCAGGTTTTTGTTGGTCAATGGCGTAGTCTATTTTAGTTGCCTCAAAATAGCAACGCGCCAACAATGCGCCTGAACACACCTCGTTTTCAGACCAGAACGCCCATGGGCGCAAAAGGGGGCGCAAATGCATTTGATATTTAAACAACGCGGCACTAAACGTGAAAATTAGGGTGGAAACTAGCGAAAGACACTGGCGTTGCGCATTGCGCTGCATTGCGCTGGGTGTAAGATAGAGCCCGAGGTGTGTTCAGGCGCATTGTTGGCGCGTTGCTATTTTGAGGCAACTAAAATAGACTACGCCATTGACCAACAAAAACCTGGTCTAAAGTCTAAAGTCAATGGCGCAATAGTGTTTTTTGTTATTTAAAGAGCGCATTAGTAATATGCGCCACGGGACGACAACGCGGGTTTGCTTATCACATACATGAATGGCAGCAGCACAAAAACGCTTTTAAATATGAAAGATTAAAGAATTGAATGTTAAAGATTATTATTGAGTCTCTTGGACATAAATGAGGACTTATTATGAGACGTTAGAAGGCACAAAGAGCTGCTTCACCTGCAGTCTGGTTAGTAAATAAATGCTTTGCTTTAAACAAATGCATCTATTTTTAAACGTTTTTAAATGCTATCTTACGGATTTATTGTACATGATGACACTGTACCTGTGGATATGGTAAGATGAAAAACATTTAAATAATGCTTTGTAAAAAATCCCGGCCATATGGCGCTGTTCTAGTGCTGAAACACTTCGGCTCTCTGCGCGTTTGTAAATCCTTTATCTTTTGTTTGTATTTTTAGAATACAAACCTTTTCTTGCATATTTGCTAATCATTTTATGCGATTACATTGATTATGTAAGATATCAATACATTTAGGACAGCAATTCAAAGCCTGATATTTGTACTTCTATGACTAAGAAAAAGAAAAAGGCTTTTAAAGGTTTTAATAATAAAAAAATTCAATAAAAATGAAAACAACACTTTTTTAACATTATTCTTAAACTGGTGGCCTTCTTCCTCCGCTTAGTTCTTCATTTTACAAGGTCCGTTATATAAATAGGGATTACGCACAGCGACAGCGCAACTGGCTTTTAAAGGGGATGAGAGCTGAGACTCTCATTGGTTTACTGCACGTTACGCCCAAAACACACCCATTACTCATTAGGAAAATATGTACAACCCTTTTCGACCCTGAGCTCGGCGCACAAACCATTTTTCCCGTTGTTAAAATAGCAAAAGTGGCATCGGACACACCCATTTAGACCGTGCGCCGTGCTCTTTAGACGATGCGCTAAGATCGTTAAAATAGGGCCCTTAAATTACTGTGATGACATACAAATCAAAATATGTGATCCAGGCTGTCTAAAGCAGTCTGAATGCACACATTCTAATTTTGAACTACAGACAAACTATTTTTTATCTTTTGTTTTACTCTCCCATGCAAATTCAGAAGAGCACCATGATGCATGTGTGTGTTGCTGTCGAATGAGTTGGCGTTCTTGAGGGTAAGTAACTGACACAACTTTCATTATTGGGTGAACTTTGCCTTTAAAATATTCTTTTTTTTTTTGTATATTAAGTACAAAATTAGTGCATGAAAATATTTACTTCTTACAGTAAATAGTATTTTAGTGCTCTTTTGTCAACTGCAAAACTGAACTTTAATGTTACTAGCTAACTAAATTGTTTTTTGTATGTGTTTACAAAATTACACTCTTAAAACGAATGTGTTAAAATAACACATCTTCTGTCTAGTTAAGGAAACACATCAAATGTGTTGTCCCTATAACTTAACACATCTCTGTGTTATTTTTGGAATAACACACTTTGTGTTGTTTTTTTAACACATCTCCCTTTAATTTACAGTATTTGAACACAAAATGACACATAATGTGTTAAATGGTTTAACACAAAACAATGTGTTAAAATTAACACATCTTTAGAGTGTACTGTAGTTACCTCACCTTTCCAGGAAACACTTGAATAAGTAGATGTTGGTACATGAAACAGTCCAGATGTATTTTCTGTTATGCTATGAAAAGTTTCAGGAAATGAGGATTGATCCCTATAAAATGAATAAATTAATGAATTTAAAAGAAAGGAAACAAAAGAATGAATGAATGAATTGTGAAACAATGTAGCTAAATTATTTAAGAAAATACCGTTCTCTCAGCCTTTTTAATGAGTTTTGCTTCTCCTTTGCCTGCTCAAAAGTCACTGCAATAAAACATTAAAATATTAACATAATTTTCAATGTGTGAAGAACATCCATCACTGTGTGAATTAACATGAATTGCATTAAATAGACATCAGCTGCCTGCCATGACCTCTTGCAATATAATACAATACAGCACAGATTATAATAACTTAACTTTGAAACAGACACTTACTGCATTCCATGTGCACTTTAGTATTTAACATCTCCCATAGTATCTCTACTTGTTTGGCTGGCTCATGTCTGTACTTTACAGCTTCAGTGCACATTTCTGGTGACTTATATGGAGGCCAGTAGCATTGTGTCTTCTCTTCATTCAGCCACATTGCTGGAATTACTGTCAGCTCATTGGATTTTTGCAAGGTAACAACTCCATACAAGACCTGACTAGTAAAGAAAAATATATCTTTTAAATTGACTACTATTGATTTGCATCTGTGAAGTTATTCAATTACAATAAAAGAAAATAAACTTTGAAAAATTAACATGAAAATTAAAAATGGCTAGTGTTTTTTCAGTATTTGCTGAAATAGCCAAGATAGAGATCAAGAAAAAAAAGAAACGAACCGCAACAAGTGAGCTATCGAACTCTGCTATGATTCAACCAGACTACAAAAGGCAGGTGTGAAATCACCTTTAAAAAATTCTCATGCTTACCCATTTTTCAGTGCTCTTTGTTCTTCTTGTTTGTTAACAGCCTCCTTGTAAGTGTCTGTCATCACAATTACAATATATTTAGACCTTTAAATTTACATGAAAATAAGAAACCATAACAAAACATACTTGTGTAACTTCTGGAACTTGATTTTTATTTTATGTGTAATTAATTATACAGGTGCTGGTCATATAATTAGAATATCATCAAAAAGTTTATTTATTTCACTAATTGCATTCAAAAACTGAAACTTGTATATTATATTCATTCATTACACACAGACAGATATATTTCGAATGTTTATTTCTTTAACTTTTGATGATTATAACAACTAAGGAAAATCTCAAATTCAGTATCTCAGAAAATTAGAATATTACTTATATATAAAGAAAGGATTTTTAGAAATCTTGGCCAACTGAAAAGTATAAACATGAAAACTATGAACATGTACAGCACTCAATACTTAGTTGGAGCTCCTTTAACATTAATTACTGCAGCATGCGGCGGGGCATGAAGTCAATCAGTCTGTGCCACTGCTAAGGTGTTATGAGAGCCTAGGTTGCTCTGATAGTGGCCTTCAGCTCTTCTGCATTGTTGGGTCTGGCATATCACATCTTCCTTTCATAATACCCCATAGATTTTCTATGGAGTTAAGGTCAGGTGAGTTTTCTGGCCAATTAAGAACAGGGATACCATCGTCCTTAAACCAGGTACTGGTAGTTTGGCACTGTGTGCAGGTGCCAAGTCTTGTTGGGAAATGAAATCTGCATCTCCATAAAGTTGGTCGGCGGCAGGAAGCATGAAGTGCTCTAAAACTTCCTGGTTTATGACTGCGTTGACCTTGGACCTCAGAAAACACAGTGGACCAACACCAGCAGATGATATGGCACCCCAAACCATCACTGACTGCGGAAACTTTACACTGGACCTCAAGCAACGTGGATTGTGTGCCTCTCCTCTCTTCCTCCAGACTCTGGAATCCTGATTTCCAAAGGAAATGCAAAATTTACTCTCATCAGAGAACATAACTTTGGACCACTCAGCAGCAGTCCAGAAGTGAGACGCTTCTGATGCTGTCTGTTGTTCAAGAGTGGCTTGACACAAGAATGTGACAGCTGAAACCCATGTCTTGCATACATCTGTGCGTAGTGGTTCTTGAACCACTGACTCCAGTTGTAGTCCACTTTTTGTGAATCTCCCCCACATTTTTGAGTGGGTTTTGTTTCACAATCCTCTCCAGGATGCGCTTATCCCTATTGCTTGTACACTTTTCTCTACCACATCTTTTCCTTCCCTTCGCCTCTTTATAAATGCGCTTGGACACAGAGCTCTGTAAACAGCCATCCTCTTTTCAATTACCTTTTGTGTCTTGCCCTCCTTGTGCAAGGTGTCAATGGTTGTCTTTTGGACAACTATCAAGTCAGCAGTCTTCCCCATGGTTGTGTAGCCTACAGAACTAGACTGAGAGACCATTTAAAGGCCTTTGCAGGTGTTTTAAGTTAATTAGCTGATTAGAGTGTGGCACCAGGTGTCTTCAATATTAAACCTTTTCACAATATTCTAATTTTCTGAGATACTGAATTTGTGATTTTCCTTAAGCCTAGTCCACACGGACACAGGTATTTTATAACCGGAGTTCAGTTTTAGTCAGTCGTGACCGACGAATGTGGAACCGCTTCGTGGGGACCTTTCTACTTAGAGAAACTAACAAAAGGCCAATGAACTTGGCATGCAGGTATTTGCATAATGCCGGAGCCGCCCTGCCAGGTGTGAATAAAAGCAGCAGGTGCACAATACCAAAATTGCTTAATTGGCTTTGAAAGCCGGCAGATCATCTGTTCAGGAGAAGCTCTCTCCTGCTCGGAATTTCACTGCTTACCTGAAGTTTGTTGGGTTCGTGGTTTTTTCACCTCTTTGATTTCTCTGTTTGAACTTGAGTTAAGTGTGTGTGTTGCCTCTCCCCTCTGTGCTTCATCAACTCAGAATAGCACAAAGAGTAATTTCCACTAAAAGAGCAGCACAGGTTGAATTGGTGTCTTTTGTGTCGTTTTAAAGACAGACATTCTCTCGTGTCACGCTGAGTGCGTCTTTTTGAATATGTCATTTCGTCCGTGTTCTAGTTCTGGATGTGACATGTCATGGGTCCCAGGTTGGCCATGATCGTTATGTCTCGTGTCTCTGTATTCAAAATGCTGATGCAGCATTTGTGGAGGGCTCGTGTTCCGCTTGCGGTGGCTAGCGACTGATCTTGGACCTGCGTACGTTGAATCGTGCACTTCACACAATGCTGTTCAAAATGCTGATGCCCAAACAAATATTTACACACTGTAAAAAATACTTTGCTGCCTTACAATTTTTTGTTGAATCAACTCGGATTTACAAGTCATTTCAACTTACTATTATTTATCTTGACTAGAGATGAGTTGTTATAACTACAGGTGAGTTGTTTTAACTGATAAAATTAAGTTGACTTTCATCAACTATATTTTATAAGTTGTGACAACTCATCTTTGTTGACACGACTTGTAAATCTGAGTTGATTTAACAAAAATTTTTAAGGCAGCAAAGTTTTTTTTACAGTGCATGCATTTGTCCAAACAATTGGTTTGGATCCAGCGACCTGTAGGATGCGTACTTTCACATATTGATTCTCCTCTGACGCAATCCTTTTCTCAACTTTGCGTTTGAGGGGCGAGCATACCAGTACAAAGTCCTTCCATTCTGGCTCTCTCTCTCGCCCCATGTATTCACCAAAGTAGTGGAAGGGGCTTTAAAACCCTTGAGAGAGAAAGGTGTGCGCATTCTTGCATATCTAGACAATTGGCTCATAATAGCTCAATCACGACAGATGCTGTGTGATCACAGAGACTTAACTCTCAAACACCTCGCTCGTTTGGGTCTTCGGATCAACTGGGAAAAGAGCAAACTTTGCCCTGTGCAGAGGATCTCTTTTCTTGGGATGGAACTGGACTCAGTCGATTTAACAGCACATCTAACAGATGCGCGTGTACAGTCAATACTGACTTGTCAAAATACGTTTAAGAGCAAGAGCGTAGTCCTGCTTAAACAATTTCCGAAGCTCCTGGGGCATATGGCAGTGGCCGTGACTCGGGCTGCTCCATATGAAAACGCTTCAGCGTTGGCTTCATGACCGAATCCAGAGGAGAGCGTGTCTTTGCGACATTCACCATGCTATCATTACGTCTGTGTGTCGTCGCACCTTCACTCCATGGATAGACCATTCATTTCTCTGGGCCGGTGTGCCTCTGAGACAGGTCTCCAGGCATGCAATTTTACAGCGTAAAAAAACTCACGGTTATAAAAATACCCGTGTCCGTGTAGACAAGGCCTTAGTTGTCAGTTACAATCATCAAAAGTAACAGAAATAAACATTTCAAATGAGTCTGTGTGTAATGAATGAATATACAGAAATATACACGTTTCACTTTTTGATGATATTCTAATTATATGACCAGCACCTGTATATTTGTAAAAGAGCAAAACTGATCTGTCAATACATTATTTCCTCTGTCAATATCTGATAAACATACTTTTGCACGAATTTACTTTGTAATGTACAGGACAATACTTATAGACCTAATGCCACAGAAAATACAAACCACCACACACACAAAAAAATTAATAATATAAAGTGATTTTACAACAGACACTGTTACCGTATTGTGCCTGAAAGTTCACATTCAATTTCTCCCATGGTTTTTCTTCTATTGACGGCTCAAGTCTGTTTCTAAGAGCGTTCATGAACTTCTCTCGTGATTTGAATGGAGGCCAGTCACATTGTGTCTTGTCCATGCTCAACCAGTTTGATGCTACCACCATCACTTCATCAGTATCTTGCAAGGTAACGACAGCAAATTTTGGCCTAGTAATAAAACCAAAATGGTGCATTTAGCAGTGATTAAATGTTATGATATTCAGATTGTTGAAAGAGTGCACTGACAATTGAAATTTCATAACCTTAATACATTTAAAGAGCACCTATTATGCTAATAAATTAGCACGTTAGCACGTTATTGTAATATCCCATAGTACATACATGTTATTAAAACTTGAACTAATGCATTGTGAGTCTTATAAATTGCTTACATACCTCACTGAATTCTCCCTGTCTGGAAAACGCTCGGATTTAGTTCCTGTCTCCGCCTCCCAAAATATCTAGTGTATTCGGATTGGTCAGATGACTACTCAACTGTTATTGGTCAACTGGGTTCGGCGTGTGTTTGAAAGGTTACGCCCCTGACTACGCGTGGGTTTTCCGGTTCTGACTGAGATTCACACAGGCATGAATGTAAACAAGCAGTTATATTTCTCTATAAACGATGGTGTCTGTACTGCCTTACCACTTCGAGCTCGATCCAGAGAGTTCAGACGGCTGTTACGATATAAACGATCTCCGTCAATGAACGCGATTGGATTTAACTTTTTTAGGTGTCCTTAGCTCTGCCAGAATGCTAAACGAAGACGAAAATGTGTTGCAAAGACATCCAAAAGGTAATTATAACGTACTACATTACTTTGCAAACTATATGGAAACACCAAATGTAGCACATAGAAAGTATTTGTTGAAATGATTTATTAACATTATTTTACTATAGTAAACTTTTTTATAAAAGACTGCTTACATACTATATCACTGTGCAAACTATATGGAAACACCAAATGTAGCACATAGAAAGTATTTGTTGAAATGATTATAAAACGATTTCACTTGGTATTTTCTACATTATTTTACTATAGTAAACTTTATTGTAAAAGACTGCTTACATACTATTTTACTGTGCAAACTATATGGAAACACCAAATGTAGCACAAAGAAAGTATTAATTGAAATGAATGTTAGTTCTACATTATTTTACTATGGTAAACTTTATTATGAAAGACTGCTTACTTATACGTGCTATGTTTTTACTTATTAGGTTTTAAGGAGAATGCAACAGGTTTCAGGGCCTCTTACCTGCGTGATTCATCATCCAGGTTTTGCACAAATTGTCTAAATCCCTACACACAGAACATTTATTGTACCGACTATAAACATTTGAGGCGCAGGACTAGAGTAAGTTTTATTACATTTTTAAACCAATAACACTAAAGTATCATTATAGTAACAAAGTACCCAAAAGAACAAAAGATGTAACTTTAAAGAAAATATAGTAATCAGTCAAAAGTTTTTTTATTTATTAAAAATATATATTTAAATGCTAAACAATGTACAAATAAACATACTTTAGTACCCATATTGTGCTCTTCTTTCAAAAATTGTTCAATTCACTTCTTACAGCTATCTATTCAGATAAATGGCATATCAAAGCTTTGTCAGCTGGTGCTATTTAAGACGACACTATAAGGTTATCATCCTGTCGTGTGTTGTTCTCCAGATATGCTTGGAGCTTCCTGATCAGAATGTTGGCTTCCGACAACCCCTGCACTGAAGATGGCATGCAATCACGTCCTCCTTTAAAGGTCTTTCAAACTGTGATGCCAGGTCCATTGGAATCGCGGTTTCCTTCAGCTTATCTTCAAATACCTCATCAAACACAAGCCTGATCACATCATCCACATAACTGTAGAAATATTGCAGTCAATAAATCTTTTGTTTTGATCATTTATTTCCCTGCTTCATACATTAACTTTTTAATTATGAATGTATTTGAAATAAAACATTACTGCTTACGGTATGTCACTTGTGTGTTTTGGGAACATAGCCTTGTACTTTCCCTCTCCTGCTTTTGTTACGGCTTGGTGACATTGTAATGGATGGCTGCAAGGTACAACCTTTAAAAATATAAACAAGCAATAAATTTATTGTAAAAGTAAATACTACTTTATTTAACACAGTTACTAAAATACTTAAATACCTGCACAGCATTCCAATAAATGGGAAAATCAAGTTTTTTGCTGCAAATCTGAAATCTCAGGCTATGGACGGCAAAGGCATCCACTGATGATGGTGATGGAAACATTGTGAAACGATGCTACTGCCTGGGTTCCTATTATTATGCAGAGAAAAAAAACTTTGTCATCATCAGTTATACATTTAAGACTGGTAGTGGTTTCACTAGCTAAATACATCATATGTGTTACACACCTTTGCTCCTCATATGCCAGTCTGACTCCTTGTACTGTGTGTAATGATGTTGCATGTTTGCATACAGTGTAGAAGGATGTGTCCAGTTGCGAATCTAGGATATAGACAAATAAAACAAACATGTATTCAGTCAAAAAGACATATTATAACAATAGACTACAACGACTATAAATCGTTAGACTATTCATTAAAACGTTAATGTATTACATATTACATGGCCCAACATTAGCAACACACATTACGTGTTTACTTCGTTTCAAAATCTAAAAAAGCTTTAAGTAAATACAACAGTAAAATACATACGTATTAATAAAAACGTTAAACAAATCATCTGTACTTAGAGTTTCTTGAGTTTGATCATGAGAACAAACTTTACCGGTAACAGTTTAGCTGGAACAGCTTAGCAAGTTTGTAAACATGTCTAAACCAACAGCGATAAAAAAACGATAGTCTGCATAATTCAACATACACGTGTGTAAATATGGTACGTTGTTTATGAAATACAGTATTACAACGCAAAACAATTAGCTTGCAAGCTTAGCTCTACACGCACATAATGTTAAGCTCCGGTTACCGGTAACATAACTTACAGTAAAAGGCAAATAATAAACGTGAATACTTACAGCCTGTGATCCAGAAGTGCACGGTAATCCAACTTTCAGGAGGAGACGTCGCGCCAATCCAGCTTCGGTTCATGAGAAGCAGTTATTGTGAGAACTCCGTGAACAACTTCTGACTGGATTTTTCCGGAACCGTATTAAACATGATGTCCTCTGTGGAAGTCCATAAAGTGCTATTTTGCCCTCGCATCTAAAGAGACAGCGTCTACTTGAGAGATTTAATCGCTTATACGATGAAACAAGAGTTTGCAAACAGAGTCAAAGCAGGGACTACCAACCTCCGCCATTTTAGCTCTCTTCTGACTCAGCGCTCTCCACCCCCGTCTTTGAGGGCTACGTCACCAATCCCAGGAAGTAAACTGTTGCCTACAATCCGAGTGTTTTTTGTAGTCCTCGAACGTTAGAGACGATAACTCGCGTCATCGTTTTCTTTGAGGTATGTACTTTTTGAATATCGTTAGCATGTACTAATACACACTTACACACAAAAGGATGTTTAAAAACGTGTATCTCATAATAGGTGCTCTTTAAGTTTTAGCAAAAGTATGAAGTAGAATTCATATTAGTAGAATTCAGTGATCAGGTAGCTCTGCTTAACACTGATAATGTAAAGAGCTTATATTATTTTGCTGCTCATATAGTAACAGCTTAGAACAAAAATTTAAACCAAGAATTTTTGTCATACCAAACTGTACCAATTTTGTGTTATGTTAAGGAGTTCAAAACAAAATAAATCTGGTTTATATATATCTCACTTAGTTATATATACTCAATATTACCGTTGTGCAATTCAAATGAAAAACCTTGGGCAATGTTGGGGCATAGGGGCCCTGGTACTTGGCTTAGGGCCCCCAAAATGGTAAACATGCCACTGGCAAGTGGAAATACATATGAAAAAGGAACACATTTTTACCTAAGGGAGGGGTTAGGCACAGCCTATGGCATTGTCAGAGTCTTTTCATGTCATGTCTTTTATTTTAAAGTTCTAGTTCTCTTATTCAGGTCTTTTATTTTGAAATCATGGTTGTTTCTAGTTTCCCGGTTCCCTGATGTGTCATGTTCTGATTGGTTCCATGTCTGTATATATAGCCTTCATATTCCCATTGTCTTTGTCAAGCTTTGTTTATGTAATGTCCTTCCTTTTGGTGACTTTTCATGCCATGCCATGCCATGTTTTTGCTTTTGTTCATGTCTATGTTTAGTTTTTGTTCATGTCTATGTTTTTTAATAAACTGCACTTGGGTTCTCAAATCACTCGCCTCTCAGTGGAATCCATTACAGGCATAGATACAATGCAGAAAAATAAATCAGCCTCGAAGCATTGTGGTGACTAGCTTTCGCAATGGCTGGTCCATTTAGAACAATCTACCTGTAGCCATCCAAACAACATCTTCATTATCCATTTAAAATGGATACTCTTCTTAAGTAATTGAAAGTTGTTTAATAGGTGTTGTCCTGTTTTTGTGATTTTATTGTTATATGATATATACAGTTTTTGGTCAACCTTAGAATTATAAATGTGCTATATGAATACAATCTTCTGGGTACCTAAAGCGCCCTTATTCTGTGAATACACTACACTACTCCTGTTTAGCTCAGTGGTAGAGCATTGCATTAGCAGTGCACAAGGTCATTGGTTCAAACCCAGAGAACACAAGTACTGCTAAAAAATTATACCTTCTAATGCACTGTATAAGTAGCTTTGGAAAAAACCATCTGCCAAATGCAATAAATGTAATGTAAAATGTATTATATAGCAAAAAAAGAATAGTGCATAAATATGCGAATTGGAAAGCATCTACATTGTTGCTACAAATGGAATTCCATTCAACACAATTTTTTGAACAGTTACCAAAGTTTTGGTCTGTCTATAGCAGAGAATTAACATAATAGTGATATACTGACGTTTTTGTAGTGTTTTTAAAAAAACGTGATCCATCCTGTTATGTTTAGCCAACAAAAACAGTTTATAGGAAATAACAATTTATGTTGTGATACTTGTGATTTTACTGATGCTGGTTGTCATAAGGAGATGTTAATCAGATTAGATTAGACTTTTATTAATCTTACCTATCGCCCACCGAATTGTTGTCTTCCTCGTAAACCACAGTGTCATATATACACTTTTCAGCCATCATACTCCCAGAACATTCAGGTTTTTTATCATATTCATCATCTTCAACCTTGATGAAGGACATTAGAAGGCCTGAAGAAATCACTGCAGCTCTATTTTGATTGGGGAAAAGGGGGATGTATATTAGAAAAATCATAAATTACAAAAATCTGCAATTACAAAAATACATAATTTTCTGATTACCCTATTTTTGATATGTTGTAGGTCCAGGGCCGGTTCTAGATATATGGAGGTCTTACAATATATACCGACAGTTACTTTAGGTACTTTATAATTACTCCAGATTTGTTGCTGTTTGACAAACTTTTTAAACTTGACTATTTTAAAAGTCAGCTTTCCACACAATGCTTTCGAGCATTTAAGCATTTAAGGGTCTAAACAGAGTCAGCAGAGCTGAAGTTTGATCTGTCCTGAAATGACGTTAATAAACAAAACAAAGTTTATTTTTACAATACATTACAATAATTTCAAATGTCTTTGCATGCCAGTTTCGCTTAGCGGGAAACAAAGGACGTGATAGCTGCTTTCAGTGTCACTTATAGTCATTCAGCTTCAGAGTTTTGAATGTTGTTTATCATATATGCTTCTTCGACTTCATGTGGCTGCCGATAGGCGGATGGCATCAAAGTCCCATAAGAGCAAATCGAGAAATTATACATAGTCTGGTTATTAGTCATCTTGAGGGACTTTGATATAATCCGCCTGCGGTTCTTGTGGTGCAGCATAAAGTCGCACTCACTTTATAACTTTGTCTATTGTTGTCAGTAGTGATTGGTGGCCTAGTGCACATGGATTTATTAGTTATGGAGGTCCCCCTCCAGGCCTGGGGCCCTAGGCATTTGTCTACTCTGCCTATAGGTAGCAACCGGGCCTGGTTTTAACTGATATCATTGATGCAGGGGCGTGTCTAGAGGGGGGGCATGGGGTGGCACCGCCCCCCCTTGGAATATGATTGCCCCCCCCTGGTGCCCCCCCTCCAATCTCATTGGGCCAGCTAGATTTACTGTCAACCTGAAAATGCCCACCGCACCATTGGACCAGAGAGCTGTCAATCACTGTTTGATTTGAGACTCGCGCGAACGCGAAGACGAAGCGAGCAGAGTAGTTGCGCGTTTTTAAAACAGGAGGAAAGAGATACCATGACACCCACCACACCATTGGACCAGTTGTCAGACACCCACCACACCATTGGACCAGTTGTCAATCACTGTTTGATTTGAGACTCGCTCGAACGCGAAGGCGAAGCGAGCACAGTAGTTGCGCGTTTTTAAAACAGGAGGAAAAAGACACCACGACACCCACAGCACAATTGGACCAGTTGTCAATCACTGTTTGATTTGAGACTCGTGCAAACGAGAAGGAGGGCGCCCCGCCACAGACTCAACAGCCGCCACAGACTCAACACTGGCACAAATCAAAAAGATTTTCCATGATTACCATTTACATTTTATTTTACTATTTAAAACGGCTTCATGTGCTTTTGCAAGCGCTCAGCAGCGCCTCTCTCTCTCTCTCTCTCTCTCGCGTGCACGCTTTCTCACTGCTGCGTGCGGAACCTCGACAGTGCCTCTCTGACACTGAGTGAGGGAGTTAAAAGTTGGCGGTGTTTCCACCTGGGTTCCTCTGTTGTCTTTTCACGTAAAAGTTAACAGCCAACAGATGTTACTGACAGAGAATACGGTTGATCGAGTATTATGACTTAACGAAAGGTTAGTGTTTTCCCCCACACACACAAACACCAGTTCTCTGTGTACGAGCTCTCTCTCTCCCTCCCTATGGTGCGGTATGCGCGCGCACGCTTAACAGTATTCTCTGATATTTTTGAATTTGCGCTGAATTGCTATGCGCGATATACAATAAAACTATCACTCGCATTTAAAATTAAAAGCGCTCATAAACACAATCAGATGAGAAGAGCAACCTTGCATGAGACACACAGGTAATCCGAAATCACCTCGTATCAGCTCTTCAATGTAAATTGTATCAGACAATGTCACATTTAAATTAGGATTTTAGCAGTATAAAGTAACAGCTGGTTGGATTAAACACGAGGTGTTATTGGGTCGTGTTAGTCACTAGCTTAAACTCTTTCTTGTTGTCTGACAACAGAACAGATAATATGTAAAAAATAGCATTCAGTTGTGTTAAAATACAATATAGGCTAATAAACAATGAAAGTCAGATCAGACAGAGTAGAAAAACAAAATCCTGATATGTCAGAATGTTAACTAATACCAGCTACACGCAATGTACTTAAAGGAACAGTTCACTTAATTTAAATGGTCATATACATAAACTTGTTTCAAACCTGTATGAGTTTCTTTCTTCTGCTGAACACAAAAAAGAAAAGAGTTAAGAATGTCTGTAACCAAAATCAGTTGATGGATCCCATTGACTTCATATGTAGGAACAAAATAACATGCAGTCAATGGGGTTCATCAACTTTCTGGCTACTAAGATTCTTCAAAATATTTTATTTTGTGTTCAGCAGAAGAAAAACTCATACAGGTGTGAAATAACTTTAGGATGAGTAAATTATGACAATTTATTTAAAGTGAACTATTCTGGAACAGAACTGTTGTTTAATCCATGCAAAATACAAAAAATTAATACCATCTATATTAGAGCACGTGGCATTGCACAAGAACCATGCTTAATATTTTCTAAACCAGTATTTATTTTCATTTGAATTTTTTGATTGGCCCCCCCTGACTGGTTCTTGGTCCCCCCTGTGCCCCCCCATTTATAAAATCCTGGAATCGCCCCTGCATTGATGCCTCAGAATTATACAATGATAATGTTTTACAGCGTTTGTCTCTTATACTTGACTGATGACTTTACGTTCCGAATGTAGTTGCTTTGCGCATCCTCAACAAGCACGTATATAACAAAGAACAAAGAAAAGGCGGATAACATCACAGAAGTAGCCTAGAAATCTAGACGCACCCTAGCGGCCGCAAAATATATTTGCTGCCAGGGTTTAGTCTAGGCACTCACAATACACTTAACAGCTCCAAAAACCAAAATTTGGTCAGGCCAATCACATCGTGTGTAGCGTCTGTGGGGCGGGCTTAACATGATGACGACAGAGCTGCGACGGTTCCTACTTGAAAACTTCGTTCTTCGTTGCTCTGATTGGTCATAGCGCTATCCTATTGCGTGCAGAGGCATTTTGAGGGACAACCTTATATCCCGCCCCTTGCATTGAGCCGTTTGTGTGAAGAGTTGCCAGACCTTACATCTTGATGTAGGTCTGGCTAACCAGGCTATCACAGAAGTGCTGATTTCTCGAATCACTCATCATGGTACTTTGATGTCACCTGCCTGTCGGTTTTTGCGGCGCCGCATGAACTCAAACAAACCTTATGTCTGGGATACATTTTGGATGACAGTGGAGCACGGGTCTACAAACAATGTGCGCTTACCCCCCACCATCGGAAAAATAAAACTAAAATTTCATTTTGGATGTGAGTTCCAGGGAATCATCGGGTGGTCAGTGGTGTATACGTACAATGCCGAAGGCAGCCTCATCTCGGCAAGTCCTACTGAAATTTTTTGTGCCAGCTGCTTTGTTAAGTTTTAATGCTGTGTATTTGGACTGAACAGCACACTTTTGTTATGCCTTAACCATTTGTAAAATAAAATATTGTTCAATAAACGGTGTAAAAATTGTATTAATGTAAATTAATGTAAATTTTATCAGATGTTTTTAAAAACATTTTCATGTTTTATTTCAGATACCATTAATTATTTTTATGTGATTTTTATATTTATTTTTAATGTAATTAAATTCATGGTTTATTAAATTTTTATGTATTGAGAACGTCTCGGTTACATATGTAACCCTCGTTCCATGAAGGAAGGGAACGGAGACGTCCCGTCGTGACCGACGAATTGGGAGCCCCTCCGCGGCGACCTATCTACTTCGAGAAACTATGAAAACGCCAATGAATTTGGCATGCAGGTATTTGCATAATGCCGGCGCCGCCCCGCCAGGTGCGTATATAAGCCGCAGGTGCACAATACCAAATCAGCTATATTATTCCTGTCAATATACACACGTAGTGCACGAACAGGGCACAACAAAAGCCATGGCTGGGTCTGCCTCCTCCAAAGGCAGCACTTGCAGGTTCACCACCTGATTCCTTAAATGGAGTAGTGGGAACTTTAGGCACGAAGCCGGGCAGGGGTCTCAGTGTTACACTGCATGCAGCTGGCCCGAACTGAAGGCACGAATCCTCGACCGAAAATGCATGAATATCTCCTATCCTCTAGGGGTGACCCCGAATAGTCGAAGATTCGATGCATCGATAGGAGAAGCCTGATTCGACTACCAATCTCACAGTCGAATCGTCGCAGATGTGTTACGAAATGAGGATCATTCAATTTTGGCCGTATATGGGTGCACACATTATCTGATTTCACATATAACAGCTTTCTCACAATATATTAATATACTGCATATTATGATAATGCTGCAAATAATATGTGAAGTAGCAGCCTTCAATAAATATTTTTAAAATGCGTTAATAAATCCAACAACCCCTGTGACTGGGCTACACGTCCATAAGAGGTTTCTATGTTAATAAACCATTGCATCTTTGTTTCTACATTTAAAAGACAAAGCTGGCAAATTATATTATGCCTTTCGTTCTTTTAATAATTTCTATATTTTATTTTATTTATAAATCACTTTGGGTTATCTGATTTAACTATTTGGCTTGTGTTTTGTTTCCGTGCACTTGAGGCATTTTGCATATTTGTTCTGCACTTTGTTACTTCTGACCTTATTTTATTAACAAAATTGTATTTATTATAAACGTAAATTCTGATCTCATTTAAGTATGTACATTTTGGATAGCTTTTCGTTGTATCGATGTTGCGCTATTGCGTGCTGGCCATGCTTGCGCATGTAATTTAGCCGAACGGGCTAGGTGCTCTGCGTCTCATATTTAGGAGTTCATCAAACTAAACATTAAAAAACTGATGTTTTTCGACGAGTATAAGTTTTTAAAATGTATTTAAAACAGAGTGGTTATCTTCAAAAGTCAAAAGGAAACGGTATCTGCACCGAACCTATTTCTGCCTGACACGAATGTCTTTCTTGTGATTTAATATTATTGTCGGTCGGTGTTCACTTTCAAATGATAGCAAAGAGATTCCTAAAATAAATAATATCATCCGGTCTTTCTGTATCTAAAGTTAATAAAGAGATGATCAAAAGTCAAAGCAAGCAAGCAGGTATTTCTGTGCTAAATAATAACGCGTAGTGTCTATAAAATCATTAATTTCAGTGTTTTTCTTGTTATAAATTAACGTTTTGTATTGTATACAACGAATTGTATATAAAGATTAGTTTTTATCATTTACTGTCACAATCACAAATTATTTGTCATTTCTCATTTGTCGGGTTTTTTTGGTCATGACTGCTTTGACGCGCTAAATCTCCAAATTAAATAAAAACACTTAATTGTAGCCGGAGTTTCCAAGGCAGGAACACCTTTGTTATTTTTTTAGGTTTATTTATCAAAAAAAAAATTTGTGTGATGTTCTGTAGATCGTGGCTTTAAAATGTTATGAGGAATAATTAAACAAATGTTGCCTTACATTTTACCTTAAAAAAAAAAAAAAAAATATATATATATATATATATATATATATATATATATATATATATAAATGCATCGTCAGTTTTGTCTTCTTTTATTACTTGAAAAACAGTTTTGGTCACTTTATCAGAAAGTTGTTTATGTGTGCTGCTTGTGAAAGAAAATAAAAGTTACCTGGCCCCTTCCCAACCCATGCACACAAACATAGATGATTCGACTATCGGTCGACTATGGAAAGATTCGACAATTCTGATTCGAATATGTAAATCCTTAATCGAGGACACCCCTACTATCCTCTTAACAGAAGCCAAAGCCAGGAGAGTTAAAGTCTTCATAGTAAGAAATTTAACACTCACACTATGCAGAGGCTCAAATGGGGCTTCCTGGAGTGATTTCAGCACCAAGGACAGGTCCCAAGGAGGAATAAAGGGAGGACGCGAAGGATTAAGCCTTCAAGCGCCTCTGAGAAATCTAATGACCAGGTCGTGCTGACCCACTGTCCTACCGTTTACGGGTGAATGGTGAGCTGATATCGCAGCGATATCGACCTTAATGGTGACAGCCTATTCTCCAAACGATGCTGGAGATATAAAAGCACAACACTAATCGGGCCTGTCTCGCAATAGTGTTAGATACCTCTTGCTGTAAATCACTCAAATCCTCCGTGCCCCGTCCAGAGACCACACATGGAGGTTCCAAAGGTCGGGGCGCGGGTGCCATAATGTGCCCTCTTGTTGAGAAATAAGGTCCTTCCTTAGGGGAATCTTCCAACTTGGTTAGTTCCAAGGAGGGGTTGTCGCGAGGAGAGAGAGTTCTGGAAACCAACTCTTGCATAGGGTTTGCGCAATGAGGCTCACCGGGGGGAACGCGTATGTGCACATGTTTCGCGGCCAGCTGTGTGCCAATGTATCCACGCCAAGCAAGTTGTCGGCTAGTGAATAGAACAGGCGACAATGGGCCGTATCTGGGGAAGCAAACAGATCTATCTGCGCTTTGGCGAAACGTCTCCAAATCTGCTGAACCGCTATGGGGTGGAGTCGCCATTCGCCGGGGCGCGCAACCCGAGAGAGCGCATCCGTCTCTATATTGAGCATGCCCGGAATGTAAATTGCACGAAGAGACCTCAAGTTCTTCTGACTCCAAGTGAGGAGGTGATGGGCGAGATGCGACAGTTGACGCGAGCGTAAACCGCCTTAGCGATTGATGTACGCAACGGTCGCAGTATTGTCTGTGCGAACTAATACGTCTTTGCCCCGCAACTCGTTGCTGAAATGGACGAGCGCAAAATATACAGCCCACATTTCTCGGCAGTTTATGTGCCAATGCAGCTGGGGTGCTGTCCAGACCCCCGAAGCCGTAAGCCCATCGTACGTGGCCCCCCCACCCGGTGTCCGAAGCATCTGTGCATACTATTGCATGCCGGGAGACCTGTCTCAGAGGCACACCAGAAACGCACGGTCTGACCACGGGGCGAAAGTGCGACGACACGCAGGTGTAATGATAACACGATGAATGCCGCGCAGCCACGCTCTCCTCGGGACTCGGTCGTGAAGCCAATGCTGAAGCGGTTGCATATGAAGCAGCCCGAGTGGTGTCACAGCCGCAGCTGCTGCCATATGCCCCAGGAGCTTCTGAAATTGTTTCAGCGGGACCGCGCTCTTGCTCTTGAATGTATTCAGGCAAATCAGATTTGACTGTACACGCGCTTCTGTTAGACGAGCTGTCAAATCGACCAAGTCCAGTTCCATCCCGAGAAAAGAGATTCTCTGCACGGGGCAAAGCTTGCTCTTTTCCCAGTTGACCCGAAGACCCAAACGAGCGAGGTGTTTTAGAGTTAAATCTCTGTGATCGCACATCGTCTGACGTGTTTGAGCTATTATGAGCCAATCGTCTAGATACGCGAGAATGCGCACACCTTTCTCTCTCAGGGGTTTAAAAGCCCCCTCCACTACTTTGGTGAATACACGGGGTAACAGAGAGAGCCCGAATGGGAGGACTTTGTACTGGTATGCTCGCCCCTCGAACGCAAAGCGGAGAAACGGCCTGTGCCAGGGGAGAATCTATACGTGGAAGTACGCGTCCTTCAGGTCGATAGATGCGAACCAATCATTTGGACAAAAGCATTGAAAATATCCGCTTGGGCGTCAGCATCTTGAACGGCATTCTGTGAAGTGCACGGTTCAGCGAACGCAGGTCCAGGATCGGTCGCAAGCCGCCGCTTTTCTTGGGTACAATTAAGTAAGGGCTGTAAAACCCCGACCTCATCTCGGCTGGAGAAACCGGCTCGATCGCGTCCTTCGCCAATAGGACAGCGATCTCCGCACGGAGGACGTGCCGGAGAATTTGGGGGGAGTCGGGCAAACTGGATCGCATAGCCAAGACGAATCGTGCGTAAAAGCCAATGCGACGGGCTGGGAAGCTGTTCCCACGCCCCCAATTACCGTGCAAGGGGGACTAAAGACACGATCGGTGTACCAGCTGCGGGCGCAACGGAGGTGATCGCCGGTGTGTGCGTATTGGCCGCACCGACAGCAGTGTTGTGTAACACTCACCTGAGTCCGCTGCTGGGTGGGTGAGTAGGAGAGGCTCTGCTGAAGATACCTCTAGCCACTCGATGCACCCTCTGGTGAAGGAGGAGGAGGAGGAAGACGATGGGTTATGAGCCCGTAATTGTCTCCTACCCCCTGAGAAGTCGGAGAGTGCGGTGGGGTTATGAGCCCGTGTGTCACTCTTGCACTCCTCTGATGAGTCGGAGAACGAGGGGGGGTCATGAGCCCGCTCGTGCCTCCGGCGCTCATCTGAAGACCTAGAGATGAAAGTGGAATTCGCTCTTTCTGTGTGGGTGCCGACTGAAAAGTCGGCGAAACAGAAAATTGAAACAAAGGATTCCTCAACCGGCCCTCCTCCGGTGGGGGGAGTGGTGCCTTCACCATCTCCCGAAGAGCGATCCCCTCCATCTCTAGGTCGCCCGTCTCAGGGCCGCTTTGACTTACTTTTTCCACCCTTCGAAGCGGGCTGAGCGGGCGGGGCGGACTGCTGACGACCGGTTCCTCGCTTCTTAGAAGAGCAACGGGTAGGAACGGGGGCGGCCGCCGCAGGACGCCCTCGGCGAGGAGCAGGCTGAGGCGCCGATGTGGACGGGGCAGGCGCAGGACGCTTCCGACGTGGCATGATCTGAGCGATGGCCTCAGTCTGCTTCTTGGCCATGGAGAATTGCTGGGCAAACTCCTCGACCGTCTCGCCGAACAGGCCTGCCTGGGAAACCGGAGCATTCAGGAGCCGGGTCTTATCAGCATCCTTCATGTCCGCCAGGCACAGCCAGAGATGTCGTTCCTGGACTACCAGGGTAGACATCGCACGACCGACGCCACGTGCGGTGACCTTGGTCGCACGAAGCGCTAGATCAGGAGAACTCTGCTGAATCGTGACATCCTGCGTGCAGGTCCCTCAGAGCCTTAGCCTGGTGAACCTGCAGCAATGCCATGGCATGCAGGGCTGAAGCTGCCTCCCCGCAGGCTTTGTAAGCAGCACCGGTTAGCGCGGAAGACTGCTTACAGGCCCGTGAGGGGAGAGTAGTCTGGTCCCGCCAGGAGGACGCGACACCGGCCGGACACAACTGCATCGCAACCGGCCGCTCCACTGACCGGATACCAGTATACCCCCTGGCATCTCCACCCTTGAGAGAGGTGAGATGTGAAGGCTGAAACGGCCGATTCCGGGCGGAAAACTGGTTTTTCCACGACCACGTCAACTCTTCATGCACCTCGGGGAAGAAGGGCACCGGGGGCGAGGACTGAGAAGCCCTGGGACCCCCGAAGTACCAATCATCGAGGCGGAACGGTTCGGGTGGGGGAAGTTCAGTCCACTCCAAGCCGACCGCCGCCGCCGCCCGAGCGAGCATGGCTGCCATCTCGGGATCGAACGCAGGACCCGCAACCCTACCCGAAGGTGGTAGCGGGTCTGTCTGGTTCGACGTCCGAGGCTGACAACAACCTCATCAGAATGTAGAGGTTAGGGGAACCTTCTGGGAACCTTCTGAGAACTTTTTGGGAACCTTTTGGGATCGTTCCCTGCTGGTTAGCCAGGAAAGTTTTCTTAACGTAAATAGAACGTTCAGGGAACGTTCTTGGGAACATTCTGGGAACCAGAAATTGTTAGCTGGGTCGACGTTGCCTCTCTGCAGGTAAGTGAAACTGTCTTGTTTTTTTAATAAAACTTTAATACCAACAAACAACTACTACAAAACTAAGACAATAATTAATAGATTGTTATTTACTTCAGTCTTATACACAGGGTGCGATTTGCCGGGGGGATGCGTGGGATTTCCCCCTTTCTGGTCAATGTATCCCTGACTCTGCTTAATTATTTTTATCCCCGGTGGGGATAAATTTATCCCCCCCCTCAAAGTGATCAGTGCTACTACACTAGTGGCGAGACGGATCACAAAACTTATCACTGATCCGTGGTTTGATTAAGTCAATGCGCTGCTTTGGCTGGCTCTGATACAGCTGCCGCAGCTTCTCTGTATTCACCACTCTGCAGACTTGCTCAATGTCCCGCCCACGGCGCTATCTGATTGGTTACACACCCGGTATCAACTCACGAGCCTATCTACACATTCGAGATGGTTATGGAGCTGTGTGTCGAAACGGTGGAAGGCAGCATATTCAGCCGCATATTAATAAAGCGGGAATAAACATAACAATCTGATTATCTGTTTATGATGACAAGCAGAGTTAGTGTCCCAGTCACACCACTGAGAATGGCCGAAGTTACACGCAGATGAGGTGTTTAGCGAGGCGCGGGCGCGTCCAGTTTGCGCAAATGAGGCTAATTGACTTAACACATAATGCACTTGTCTTTTCTATCATTTCACTGTAGCTCAGCATTGCGGTGTAAAGTTAATGTTATTACTTTAAAAGCAGCAGTAAAGCTGTTTCTACTGTAATGGTTTAACTTTGCAATCAATTCCTTGTTCATATTTATGTTTAAATTGACACTACGTTGTGCCATACAGTTTTGCCATTCAAGATTTAATTCTTGCGCGTTTTTTCGTTGTGCATGATCACAGTTCATATGTGTGGGGAAAGATAAGCTATTAGAGTAAAAATATTGCGTTAGGCTGCTTCATGAGTTAGAAAAAATATTTTACAATTCCTGCAAATGCAGTGATGAAGTTCATGTTCTCATGATTTAGTTTTATGAATTAAAATGTTTTGAAATGTGCTGTGGACAGAGACGCATTATGTCAAGAATTATAAAAAATCGTCAATAAGCTCATAATTTGCGCTAACATAGTCTAAATGTTTATTTTAAAACCATTTTAAAAAGCTGGTTATATTTTGATGTTTCTGCGCAAGTTCAGCAGACAGTGAGGTTCGGGTTTGTTCCGATCAGAGCTCGTGAGCGGAGAGCGCATTTCTGAATATTAGAAATATTTTAATTAGAAATATATAAAAAAATAATAATAATATTATAATGGATTTTTGTTAGGTCGGACAATGATTACCAAATTTCTCTCTCATATTGCTCTTCATAACCACTGAAAACAGTCAAAAAAGTAAAAACTAGTGGTGGGTACAAAATAACTCATGACGAAATATGGTGGGTACCCACCGTCGCCGAAATCGACGCCTATGAAAACATCCCCCCCTCTGTTTTTTTCACAAATCGCACCCTGACTATACACATATAAATTTTCATTACTTTATCAGGGCTCTCAAGTCTCATGCATTTGCCGTGAGACACACGCAATTCAGCCAATTCACACGCCACACCTTTCTCACGCTGAGAAGTAAGAGAAAAGTTTTCCTGCTAATTAATGGACGAGGCGCATGAATACGGAGGATGCCTAGTTCATAACTGTTTAAAGTTTTTAGGTTTGCTAAAATTTACACAGCGTCACAAGAACAGATGCATCAAAGTACCGCGAGAACGATTCAGAAGTCTAATTTTATATTGCTCTCGCGGTAGTCTGATGTCATTTACCTATCGTTCTTGTCTACACGCCATCGAATAGGCCTACTGCTCTGCAGAGATAAATGCCACCTACCTGGCAATCAGAAAGAAATTATAATTTGTTGTTTTTGGTTAAATTATGTGATCCTGCTGCAAGCACGTTCGTTCAATGGATTTCACAGAGTGGAACTTGGAAAAGCAAGAACAATAGCAAGCCTTTGAAACATGTGCAAATAATAAACTTTCACTATTTAAATTTGCGTATTAATCCGCAAACCGCTTGTGTGCCGAACCATGGGTCGTGAAAGGCTCTTTTTTTCTGATAAGAAAAATGATTCAATCTGTAACTGGAAAAACATTACGCAGAACACTACGCTGTCATTCCGGTGGCGCTGCTCGGCTGCGACACGGACCCTAGCTGCACGTGTTGTCTGTTTGTCTGTTTGTTAGCTGTTGCTTTTTCTGATTTATTTATTTTATTTTACTAATTTATGGTACCGCACTAGCTAGTATTTATGGCGACTTTTGCACAATTGATTGTCTGGATATTTATTATTTGGGAACTTTTATCACCATGGATTTTACGTACTTCTGTGTGCGGAGAGACTCAAACTCTTATAACATATACAAGAGAGGCCCTGCTTTTGCTTACACCTCAATCTATGGATTTCCCCCCAATGGTGGATCTGCCGGAGGATCTGAAACGAAACTCAGATCAACACCGGAGACCTCGAAAAAGAGGCAGACGAGGGGGAGTTTTACAGCGTCTTAGACGGAGGACAAATAGGCCGCCTCTCCCTTCCATCATCCTGGGAAATACAAGATCATTAAGAACTAAAATGGACGAACTCCGTTTAAACGCCAGATCCTGTTTTGAATATCGGGACTCATCTGTAATGGTGTTTACGGAGACCTGGCTTAGTAAGGATATTCCTAGTTCACTTATGGAGGTAGAGGGGTTCTCTCTAATTCGAGCGGACAGAGGGGAGTCCACGGGAAAGAACAAAGGAGGAGGCGTCTCCGTGTACGTGAGTAACAGGTGGTGCACACATTATACAGTGAGAGAAACCGGCTGTACACCTGACGCTGAATACCTCTGCCTAAGTCTGAGACCTTTTTATCTCCCGAGAGAGTTTGGGAATGTCATTATGTGTGTAGTGTATATCCCTCCCAATGGAAATGCATCCAAAGCTGCCTTAAGCATATCAGACTGTATTCAAAAACAGCTACAGCGTACACCGGGATCCCCGGCTTTTATATTGGGCGATTTTAATCATTGCAAACTTGAGCCGTTTTTACCTGGTTGTTCAGTATGTCAAATCTGTGACCAGGAACAGTAAAATCCTGGATAAATGCCATGGCAACATCAAAGACGCTTAAAAAACTAACATAAAACCTCCTTTATCCACGTCTGACCATAATATAGTCCATTTAATTCCGACATATAAAACTGTTTTAAAAAGGAACAAGCCTTTGGTCAAGACTGTAACTATATGGAATGAAGGAAATGTTGAAGCTTTAAAGGGGTGTTTTTCGTGCACTGACTGGTCAGTATTTCAGAACTCCGATTTGAATTCAGCTACGGAGGCAACTTCTGATTATATTTGCTTCTGTGTGGATTCTATTCTACTTAAAAAAGAAATAATGGTGTTCCCTAATAATAAACCCCACATAACTAAGGAAGTGAAAGCCTGCATCAATAGGAAAAAAGCAGCTTTCATGAAAAAGGACCGGGTGGAGTTAAAAGTTGTTCAAAAGGAACTGAACATACTTTTACGGGACGCTAGAAAACGAAAAAGGAATTATATTGAACAAAACTTTTCATCCTCGAATACTAAAAAACTGTGGAACTCTCTGAGATCCATTTCTAATATGGACTCTAAGAAACAGCATCTTATTACTACTGATGATTTTATGAAAGCAAATTAGTTAAATTATTTTTTTTACGGTTCGATAATGCAGATCCTGTCAAAGAATGTGAAAAGGTGTTGAAATCTGTTGAATGTTCAGCGGAAGCTAGATTATTTGTGGACCCTCAAGAGATCACTTCACTATTTCGAAAAAGTTCTGCGAAGAAATCGTCTTCAGAATGTGCAGAAGAGTTAACTCCTGCATGGTGTCCTATCTTCCACCAATCTCTTGACCATCATACGGTCCCCTCGTTATGGAAAAAGACTATCATCACACCTGTCCCTAAAAAATCTGGCGCTGTTGACAATAATGACTTTAGACCAATTGCTATAACTTCTGTTATTATGAAATGTTTGGAGAAATATGTGGTGTCTAGACTAAAATATAATGTTAATTCATTGCTGGATCCATTGCAGTTTGCTTATAAGGAGGGGAGTGGGACTGTGGATGCTGTAAACACTGTGACACATTTGACTCTTCAACATTTAGAAACCTCCAATGCATTTGCATGTCTACTTTTTGTCGATTTTAGCTCAGCTTTTAATACGCTTCAGCCACAGTTACTCTTAGCCAAGCTCGTAAACTGTAATGTTAACCATTTTATTGTCAAGTGGCTTTTTTCCTTTTTAACAAATCGTACTCAATGTGTAAAAGTGAATAATACACGTTCTGACGTTAAATCTACTAGTTTTGGGGTCCCTCAAGGTTGTGTTTGCTCTCCCATTTTATTTACTTTATTTACCAATGATTGCTCCAGTAAAAACGAGAATAATTACATCATTAAATATTCGGATGAGACTAATTTTAAGTTTGTTGGGAAAAGATCAGGACTTATTAGGTTATCAGTCTGAAATATAAAACTTTGTGCAGTGGTGTAATGTAAATCATCTTCTCATAAATGCTACAAAAACAAAAGAGATTATTGTGGACCCTAAAAGAATAGGTGATTACAGTCCAGTAATCATTTATGATAATATCATTGAACAGGTGGATACCTATAAGTATCTAGGCGTGGTTGTTGATTCTTCATTTACTTGGAAAGCCCACATTACTTATCTCTGCTCTAAGTTCCAGCAACGTCTGTATTTTCTGAGAAGACTTAGGTTGTTTGGTGTTAATCAGAGAATTATGCAATTATTTTATTGTGCAGTCTTGGGTAGTCCTTTAAATTATGGGATGCAAGCGTGGTATGGTAATCTCTCAGTCCAATTAAAATCACAGCTTGCACGTCTTGTTAAAACTGCAATGAAAATCATAGGTGTTAGAGAGTATACATCACTTCAAATGATTTATGAATCATTAGTTCTCAAGAATGCACAGTCTATAGTGAATGATCCTAGTCATGTTTTATTCCCAATGTACCAACTTCTGCCATCAGGGAAACGCTATAGAGTCCCTCTATGTAAGAGTAACCGTTTTAAAAAGTCATTTCTACCGGTATCTATCAATATTTTAAATAATAAGATGTAGGTTTTTTTTCTAATTTTTTTTATATATTTTTTGTATTATATTTTCTTATATTGTGATTATTGTCTATTGTGTGATGTGTGTGTGTTTGTATACTATTGCAGCTGTGAGTCCAAAACAAATTTCCTGAAAAGGACAATAAAGTATACTCTACTCTACTCTACATTATATGATCCAAATTGTGAGTTTTGTGAACCGTTGAACCACTATTAAATGGTAGTATGGGAGTATATCCTGTTGGGAGATTTGTCACCAGGTGACGATCTGTGAGGGCGGAACCAAAAGTGTGGAAGATGGGTTCCGCCCGGACAACTAACTCTAAACACCGGGATTTCCGGGGTTTCCCCGAACGCTAAATCAAGCCAAATTACACGCAGGTGGGGGCGATTGACACGGCAATTCCTGATAGGCTGATCAGAGGAGAAAGCAGAGTACAAAAAGGCCTTTGAAGACATCAGATGTGTGCTGTTGGTGTACTTTGTGCACGCTGTGTTTGCTGTTGTGGAAGCCGCCGTAGTGATCCACGTCGATCCCTTGGGGGCGAAAAGAGGCAAAAGGTGACTAGGTGAAGGGATTTGTGAACGGATTTACTGGTGGATGTGATGATTCAGAATCAATGAGTGCAGTGGAACCCCAGGTTGTGAGCACAAACAACGAGTGAGTAACCGCTGTTGCATGTGTATGCTACATTAATAAAAGGCTGCTATTGTGTATTCTGGGTGTGTTAAAGGTACCTGGCCCCACTGTGAAGGGAAGCGTGGGTGAGCCGTGGGACAACCGGAAGTGCGAACCGGAACGACTTGGGAGCTGACGCTGTAGGTCGTCTGGCCCTGCGGATACCAGAAGCGTGGGTGAGCCAAACGGGTAGCAAACAACATACAGGGGTTGTGCTGACTGTGTTCTATTATATACTATACTGTCTCTCCTGCGGTGAGGGCGATGCCCAGCCAGCCTCACTGACCGGTCGAGGCCAGGTGGTCCAGTCCAGAAATTCACGTGAGAGTGTGTCGAGTGCTGTGGGGTGAGTGAACTTATCATTTGGTGTTTACACAAGCTTGTCGTGTGTGCTGTGTCTGTAGCGACCAGAACCGCCCCCGCCTCGGACGGCTCGTGAGGAAGGGATAACACGTCGTGGTTCGCGCCCCGTGTGAAGAAGAGCTCAGACCTTTCGGCCCCCTGTGTGTCAGCATTAACCACCTCACTTTCGAAAGCAGACAGTGGTGAAGCCCAGCGCTACGTCCAAGTGAGTAGCAAACTAAGTGCACTGTAAGGATTTTGGGTCGTGGTAGTATTTGGATTTATTCCACAGAAGCCCTTTGTGTGTGCGGAGCCTCATCGAGAGTTCGCCCCAGCTCGTGGCCCCCAGTTGTCCAAGCAAGGAGCGAGAGCCAGGGAAGCGTTCGGCTCCGTAGCACTCGACCCAGCCGTCCCCACGACACCCCTGAGGCGTAAGCAGACGGGTGAAGGTATACGGTGCACGAACGTTGTGCGAGAGCCCACTGTCCAACTAAATTGTGTGATGTGATAAACCTACCTGTACTTACAGCAGCGCCCTGAGGAAGAAACGAACTGTGAAGAGAGAGTGAAATACCTACCTTTGTCCTAGTGCACCGCCTCGAAGTGAACGAGACAGCCTAAGCCCCGTGAGTAACTTACCTGTGTGATGTGTTAACCTGTCTGTGTTTAAAGCAACGTCCAGAGGGAGAAACGAACTGTGAAGAGAGAGTGACATGCCTACCTTTGTCCTAGTGTACCGCCTCAAAGTGAACGAGACAGTCCAAGCCCCGTGAGTAACTTACCTGTGTGATGTGCTAATCTGTCTGTGTTACAGTCACACCCGGAGGAAGAAACGAACTGTGGAGAGAGAGTGAAATACTTACCTTTGCCTTGTTACACCGTCCCGAAGAGAGCGAGGGGCCCCACAGGGAAAAACCTAAGAGTGCAGGAGATACGGATGAAAAAGCAGGCTAGTTGCCGTCCCGTGTTGAAATCAAGTCACTAACAGAGTTTTACTTGTTTTGCCTCCAGGAGGAACGGAGGGCGCCACGGATTCAAGGACCAAGCCGTAAAGGAGCCCCTGTCCCCATTCCTTGGTCCAAACTGCCCTGGAGGCGAGAAGAAGTCTTATTAGTTTTAATTGCCCTTTCCCCTTCCCCCTCTTTTAACTATTTAAATAAAGCTATACTTTTAAACTGTAGTATACTTGTCTGTCTGGTCATTGGAGTGGTCTTGGGAACCTCCTCGAGGTGGAAGTTAGAGAGGGGCGTGGCCTTTTAGTCACCTTGGGTCCGCCCCCGGCCGTGACAGATTAACAGGAACATTTAGCTTGCATGCAAATCCAGACTTTTTGTTTGTTTAAACAACAAGAAAAGCAGAGCAAACATTGTGGTCAGTGGCCCTATAGGCATTCTATTGGCAAAGTTTTGTCCATGGTAAACCCTGTGCTATGCCTTCAAGTCGAATGACAGTTATCTGTGAATTAAGTTTATATTTCAGATTCAGAATCTGAAGTTCATAGAAATTTCAGTTCAATTAGAAGCAAATATTTATATTGATGATTGATTATTTTATGTGTGTTATTTGTGTTTTTATTAGATTTTTTTTGGGGCTACTTGCATTTATTTTGGGCTACCAAAAACTGAAGAGTGATTTAGAAATTTTGCATGCCCTGGACTGTAAGTCACTTTGGATAAAAACATCGGCCAAATGCATAAATGTAAATTTGGCTAGGTGGCAGATCATTGCGTTAGCAGTGCAAAAGATCATGGGTTTGAACTCCGGGAACACACATACTGATTAATATGTGTCCCTTGTAATGCATTGTATTTTACTTTGGATTAAAGTAAGTAAATCTGCCAAATTCATAAATCTAAAATGATTAAAGGTTCAACAAAACCTGATTTTCTAGAAGGCCTCAGGTTGTGCATATGTACACATAATATAAAATATATGATAACACTTTACAATAGGGTTGTATTAGTAAATAGTAAAGGTATTAACTAACATGAATAAACAATGAAAAATATAGTTTTTCAGCATTTATTAATTCTTATTATTACACGGCTCTCTGGAATGCTTGATTCTGATTGGTCAGTTGAGACATTTGCAGGTTCGTTCTTTTCAAATAATAACCGCTCCAAAGTAATAACGCATATCCGGTACTACTTGTATGATTAAAATCGCTCCGCGCCAATAAAGATTACTAGCTGTTTGGCGCCATCTTGCGACAAACACTGGACAACCACAATTTTAACATGTACGGAAAAAACTAAACATTTAAACAGTGGATAGAAGAACGAACAACGACAAGACACAGAGAGCTTACTGAGACTGAACTTGACAAAATAGAGCATGACAGCTACGAAGCCAACACACAAAAAAATACAGAATGGGCATTAAAACTTCTCAAAGACTGGCTAAAAGAGAAAAAAAATGGAGACACAGAGCAGAGGATCTTAATAAGGTATTACGATCATTTTATGCATCTGTGCAAAGTTTCGCAGAAGGATAAAAATGTTCATTTAAAACAAATATGCCAATAAAATGTTTCAAATTCATATTCATGTCTAGTTTTTTTTCTTATGTGGCAAGTAGCCGTGTAATAAGCGGGATAATGTAGAGGCAGCCGGTAGTCATCGGGAAATAAGCCCCTTTAGTGTGATACAAGACCCTCCGCTTCGCGTTGGGTCCTGATCACACTGTCGGGGCTTATTTCCCGATAACTACCGGCTGCCTCTACATTATCCCTTACTTAATGTCCATACAGTTATTCATGATAGTTCAGCATGTTACCAGATACAATGCTTGATTTTATAAATGTATTAGTTAATGCAAAAATTTACATTAACTAAGGTTAATTAATGTTGTAGTAATGTTCATGTAAGTTAATGCCTCGACAAAATTTTTAACAAATACAACCTTATTGTAAAGTGTTACAAAATATACTATACTTCAATACAGCAATATTCATTGTTAAAAAGCACTATATAATTAAATTTAAATTGAACTGCTAGGGTCTCCGGTGAATGACACTGTCTCTTTAGGCTTTGATGTTTGTGCTGTTGATTTCTGATTCCTGTCTGTTTTTTCTGGTTTTTGACCCCTGATTTTACCTTAGCCTAACAAATTGTGTTTGGTTATTGATGTCCCCTGGTCTTACTTCTCTGGTCTTGAAGTAAAAGAAATAAAATGTTATAATGAATTAATAAGAATAACAGTATTCATCTGGGCACCTTAAGCTTAATGTAGGGGAATACAATCATAACAACAATATATTAAAATGAAATTGTTCCAATTTTTGGTTTTAATAACTAAATAACATATGAATTGAATGATAGTAATAAACACATTCACATTTGAGCTTTGGCAGACACTTTGATCTAAAGTGACTTAAAGTGCATTTAAGCTATTTATTTTAGCAGTATGTGTGTTCCCTGGAAATCAAACCTACAACCTGTATGGCTTTTTTCCCAGGAAGTAAACTGTTGCCTACAATCCGTGTGTTTGTTCTAGTCCAAGAAAAGAGATTTACGTTGGAGACGATAACTAGCATCATCGTTTACTTTGGTTGTACCTTTTGCATATCATTAACATGTACTAATACACACTTACACAGGAAATGTAAAATCGTGAATCAGACCATTGGTGGTCTTTAAAGACTGCAGTTTGGGATAAATATTTAAGTAGCACATTGTGTTATCTACAAACTAAAACAATGGAACTTCTTTTAAACTCCAAATCCTTCTCTTAAAACATTCATCATAAAAAAATATAATTCAGTGATTTGAAACAATGTCATTGTAAAAAAAATTAAATTTTAGCTACTTTTTAATAGTAACTCTTAGTGTAGCTAACAACTTTTACCTTATCTTACAGTTTAAGAAGCTTCTCCAACACTGCTTTTCAGATATGATATCAAATGGGTAAAACATATATCTTAACCAAAAAAAAACACATCTTAAGGCTAACTCAAAACATGCATACACGAGGTGACCCCTGACTAGTGATTTGATCGTAGCCACCACTCACGTCCATATTGATAAATGCCTAATAATAAATAAATAGTACATTTTAATAAAACATGTACACTTTTAATTTAACTGCAAGTACAATAATAATTTGATGAAAAAGTTACCTTGTCTGTGTAGTATTGTCTGTGGGGAAAGTACGCTGATTAAATTGTCAAGCTAACAAGTGCTATGTGAAAGTAGGAAGCTACACCAGGAAGCTTTGTCTGCTGGGGCGTGACGTGGAGAACAGGTAAAAGCTGGGGCACGTTCAAGCTCAAACAGGTGTGCAATGTTTTGTTACGGGTTCAACGGCATGTTTATTGGAAACGGTGTGCACCAGTGTGCAACAGGGCTGTGTTCAGCCTCGACACAACTTTTTCTTAACAGAAAGGACCACCAACAATCAAGAATGCATAATTATGTCATGGCTTTGGAATCAAAAAATTTTTATAATGGAAGTCAATGGGGCAAAAACATTAAATGAGGGAGAAAAAAAACTTTTCAGGTAGCAGTCATTTTTATTTACTCTGGTTCTACTTCTACTAGTGTTGTAGTTCTCGAGACCGGCCTCGGTCTCAAGACCGGTCTCAAGACCACTTTTTAAAGGTCTTGGTCTCGTCTTGGAATCAACCACGGTTTGGTCTCGGTCTCGGACAAAGAGGACACGAAATTTTATTTCAAGACCGGTCAAGACCACAGCTGATGGAACACTGCAAAAAATGATTTTCAAAAAAAAAAATTCTTAGTATTTTTGTCTTGTTTTCAGTAAAAATATCTAAAAATTCTTAAATTAAGATGCTTTGTCTTGATGAACAAAACAACCCAAGAAAATAAGTCTAGTTTTTAGAGCATAAAGTGATTTTGTGCATAAAACAAGCAAAACACCTGCATTGTGTTAAGTGGATGGCAAGCCATGGAAAGACAGTTCAGATTAAATGGTTAAGTTGATTTCAGCTCTTTAGTGTTTGTTCTACTTCTCTGATGGCATACACACACACACGCATGCACGCACACACACACACACACACACACACACACACACGCACACACGCCTAATCATATGTATATTCCACATTTTATCGTAAGTGTTTTAATGCAGTGACTTGCAATGGTCTTGGTCTTGATTTGGTCTCGGCCTGTCTTGGTCTTGGTCATGACTTGGTCTCGGTTTTGGTGGTCCTGAATACGCTTCTACTTCTACTATTTGCCACCTTAACAATTTTGACCTTACTAGCAATTCTAAACTAGCTCACCTCTCTCTCTCTCTCTCACTCTCTCTCACTCTCTCTCACTCTCTCTCACTCTCTCTCTCTCTCTCTCTCTCTCTCTCTCTCTCTCTCTCTCTCTCTCTCTCTCTCTGCAAAATGCCCATTTGCTTTTTTATTACTGATAGTTTTAAGCTATTGTCATGGCTTTCCATGCCTTTTTGCACCTCTCTTTCTTAATGTGTTCAGTACTTTTCCCTGTGTCATTTCACATTATTACACATAAAGCCTCGTTTCCATGGTAACTCACAGAGTTTTACAGGCAGAAACGTTTAGTGCGCACAGCACACCTTCTATGTAAAGTCACGCAGCATTTACATAAATAGACATCTATAAGCCACACTGTAAAAAAAATCCATAGAAATTGCAGCTGGGTTGCCGGTAACTTACCGTAGATTTAAATTTATGTTTTTAACTGGCAACATTTTGTTCAAAGTTAAATGAACATTAAACATTTACAAGTCTTTGTCTTTAAAGAGTAAAACTAAAAAAAAAAACAGCATCAAACAAAACATTCTGGGAAACTAAATCTGAAGCAAAAAACAGAAAATGGTTGATGATTATTTATGATTCCCAGAATGCTTTGCATGAGGCTGTAATTTTATAATTTTATTCTGTAAAGATAAAGACTTGTTAATATTTAAAATGTATTTAACTTTGAACAAACTCTTGCCAGTAAATAACATAAATTTAAATCTACGGTAAATTACCGGCAACCCAGCTGCAATAACATTGTAATTTCTACGGAATTTTTTTACAGTGCATTTCAATAATTATTATTAACCAGGGATTTGAAATTCATTTGGTTGTTCTATGTCCCACGATTGAATCCTTCTATTTAATCTGAAAATGTTCTTTTCAATGTTCTATTTACCAATCATAAATATAGCACAAAGTGTTATAATAAAATCATTTCATATATACATTGTTTTATAAATAGTATTTTATTTAAAATGAATGAGGAACATAAAGTGGGTTGAATCCAAGTTCTAATCCTAATTGTAGCTGAGGTATTTAAATAAGCAGTATTTTAAATGCGTAGTGTTGTGTGTATCAATGTAAATTTTAAATGTGATCTACCTTAATAAAAGTATTTTATGGAAACAACCCAATAGCAACAAAAGTGCTACTAAAAATAACCAAAAGTGTGTCTTTTAATTAGTATTTTAACACTTAACATTGTTGAATTCACATACCCTGGTGTTGACCTTAAATTAGGAGTGTTCATTTTTAACATTTTTTGTGTGCCAACTCCAGTGTAGTGTGGAAACATCAATGAATAGTGTTGAACAAGTGTAAAATTTAACAATATTGAGTGTTGTTAAATTAACACTACACTTTGACTAAATTAACACAGTATAGTGTGGACACATACACACTTTGCCGGTGTTAAATTTGACACTGTGGTTGTTATTTTAACACCAGTGATTTTGCTGTGTACTATTTATTATACATTCACCTGTTTTGATTGTTTTCATGCCATCTGTGAAAATACGACCTGCAATCTGACAGGGAAGGTTCCCTGGTAAAGTCATGTAAACATCAGTCTCAATGGGCTACGGAAAGTGCATCAATGTTTACCACAATGAAATCAAAAGTGAGAATCAATAAAAATGGAACACAGAAGCAAAATAGGAATCCTAACTGATAAAATCTTGAAATAATACAATTCAAATGCAGTATCACTCTTCACTGTTTATTAATCAAACATTGACAATTATAATATTGGCTATTCAGAAAACCTTTCATACATCACATTTCTTCAAATTTATTTTGTTAAAAGTTGTTATCAATGTTCAAAAACATTTGATTATCTTTAACATTCAGAACAAAATACATCAAATATAAAACATGATTGCAAGGCTAAACAGAAGTCTAAAAAACACGTGAAGTGGTTTAACCCTTATAGGCCTCAATGAGCCAAAGCCTCTCTAAGGGTGGTGGTTCAGGCTGTAGAAACACCTAAATGACTAAGAAACGCTAACAGCAAAACTGTGTATTTCTTGTCAATTACCACTCTTCTGCAACCAGTGGCGTGTTTACCATTTTGGGGGCCCTAAGCAAAGTCCAAGAACCGGGGCCCCCCATGCCCCAGCATTGCCCAAGGTTTTTTATTTGAATTGCACAACCATAATATTCAGTATATACACTGAAAAAAGTGCACAACGCATGTCATTACTCTAAAGAAGTTTTTATATTTGATCTAACTCAAAAAAATACATTTTCTGTCCAGCCATCAGTTTTATGTAAAAAATGTGTTTGATTTAAATTAAAAGTAAGTCCTGTTGGTGTAAAGTAAATAAATTTCTGTAAATTAAAGTAAAAATATTAGTTTCCATTGTCACGTGACTTACGTAACGTCATCCTGGTCGTGCGTGAGGACGTTCAGCTGAAGTTCAGCTTTCCGCCATCTTGTTATACACTGCACCGATGGATGAACTCCGCGTCGTACAATGGGATTCAAGAAAATTGGTAAGTAATTTTAAACATACGTTTTGGCGTATTATTAACATTATACATGTGTGATTGTACTGTTGTTTTACATACGGTTAGTATTACTTAGTGGTGTACCGGTCGGATCGCAGTTGATTGAGCATGACGGTTCGGCTCACATGCGATTTGCGGATTAATGCGCAAATTAAAATAGGAAACGTTTAATCATTTGCACGTGTTTTAAAGGCTTGCAGATGTTAATACCAAAGTGATTTTAAACAATTTCACAGCAAAAAGGCGCTAAAGTGGGCAGTTTATATACGCATGCGGATGAAAGTGTCTATATGCCCTTCAAAGATCAGAACTCTTGATGTGTAAACTTTAGCGACAGTTTTTCTACTTTGCCTCATACTGTAGTCGATTAAAATGCATTTGGCCAATAGAGCAATGCGACTGTTTATGCTGCATCTCCTTCCGGAAGCGCTGTTTGAAATTCGCGCTCCGTTTCTGTGTAATATTATGCACTCAAAACTGCACACGTGGAGAGACGAGCAAACATACAATCTTTCGGTTCTTGACAGGGTCCATACAAACAAAATGATCTCCAAAGTATTCTTTTTTTTAAATAAAAACTTTTGTTTATGTCACAAGATGTAGTGAACATGTAAATGTCTAGCAATTATCTATTATTTGTTCAGGCCAATCATATCCCATCCCTGGAGAGACATCAGCAAACATTATGACAAAGACGTTTGCCTTACGCAGACAAGAGATTGTGGAAAACCAACCTACTGTTCAAGAACTGCAAGAAAGATTGCCAGAGGAGGTAAAAGCATTTATTTTATTATAAAATGTTAAAATGTGACTTGTACTGAATTAACCATAGTTTTTACCATAGGATGTAGTGCTTTTGAAAATGTCTTAGATGCTCTAATTATATATTCATTCAATGTTTTGTGTGTATATCTATTTTACAACTAGTTCTAGAAATAATTTTTTCAGAAGTGTATTTTCTGTTTCTCTTACTTTCAGATTAATGCAGAATTGCGCATCACGATCTTACCTTGAAAATCAAGATTTATGGCCTCTTTAGACAGACAGAGCTCTCATGTTATTAGGAGCAACGGTGGAGTCCTCCATGAAAAACTAAGGACACTATTAAAGTTATGGATCAGGTATTGGTTGCATGCGAACAAAATTGCTTGTGGCAATTAATTTAGTAGTATTTTGGTCTAAAATAAACAATACATCTTTAACATTTTGTAGAGTCTGGACGTAGAAATCAGAAGAGAAAGCCTGCTGAAGTGCCTGATTCATGTACGATTCATGTGAAGATGCAAGCTGTCTGATCAAAGAATACCAGGTAATGTTGACAATGCAAACTACTGAAATTTTCTCCAACCATGTTTGCCTTAAAGGGATAGTTCACCTTAAGATAAAAAATCTGTCATCATTTACTCATCCTCATGTTGTTCTAAACCTGTATGAATGTCTTTTTTTGATGAACACAAAAAAAATATTTTGAGAAATGATGGTAAACACACAGCAGATAGTGACCATTAACTTCCATAGTAGGAATAAAAAAATATGATGGAATTTAATGGGTACCGTCAACTGTGTGCTTACAGTCATTTATCAAAATATTTTCTTCATTTATCACAATACTTCCAAAATATTTTTCCTACTATAGAAGTCAATGAACACTATGCTGTGTGTTTACCATCATTTCTCAAAATATCTTCTTTTGTGTTCTTCAGAAAAAATACATTTATACAGGTTCAGAACAACATGAGGATGAGTAAATGATGACAGAATTTTCATTTTAAGGTGAACTATCCCTTTAAAGGAAAACACCACAGTTTTCCAATATTTTATGTTCTTACCTCAACTTAGACAAATTAATCCATCCCTATCTTTTTTCAATAACTACACTTAATCTTTGTACAGTGTGTCGTAAATGTGTTAGCATTTAGCCAAGCCCTATTCATACCTTAGGTTCCAAACAGGGATACATTTAGAAGCCACCAAACACTTCCATGTTTTCCCTATTTAAAGACTGTTACATGAGTAGTAACATGAGTAAGTATGGTGGCACAAAATAAAACGTGATTTTCTAAGCGGATAAAAAGTGAGAATTATATTGTATGGCGGAAGAGCACTTAGTTTGCAGCACTCTGACCTCGGTCGCAGTAACATCATCAGAACTCTCCCTCAAATTCTAAAAAAAGGGGGACTAGTCAGGTATGATGGTGTAACTGCATGCTGTTTGGATCCTAAGGAATGAATGGTGCTAAGCTAAATGCTTAACATATGCACGCTACAGCAATTAAAGTATTAGCCCACTTCTGAATTAAACATTCCTCATAATTTACTCACGTCCATGTCATCTAAGATGTTCATGACTTTCTTTCTTAACTAAATAAAAGAAATTAAGGTTTTTGATGAAAACATTCCAGGATTATTCTCCATATGGTGGACTTCAATTACACACAAATGGCTGAAGTATTCTTCAGAGAATTTACGCTGTATGTCTTACGCCTTCCCTATTCTACTTACGGAACAAACGCTCGCAGCACCAGTTCTGTTTTTTCTGTAAGTAGAATAGGGAAGGCATAGGACAGGGCTATTCAAATCTTACCCTGGAGGGCCAGAGCACTGCAGAGTTTAGCTCCAACCCTGATCAAACACACCTGAGCAAGCTAATCAAGGTCTTCATGATCACTAGACAATCACAGGTGGGTAAGTTTGATTAGGGTTGGACCTAAACTCTGTAGTGCTCCGGCCCTCCAGGGTAAGATTTGAATAGCCCTGGCGTAGGACATACAGCGTAAGCTCTTTGAAGAATACAGAAAGCTGAAGCAAGGCGATCATTTGTGTCTATAAACCAAATACAGTTGTATTTTTTTTTAAAGGGCCGATCATTTCTTTGATAAGACACTTATTCCTCGTCTGGTATAGTTTAAAGCCCTTTAAGCTGCACTGAAACTAATTTTTGTCGCCTTGGGGTTCTGAGCATGCGTCAAAACCGCCGCCATCTTATATCAGGGGCCTTGTCATAGGAAGTAGGTAAAGCAGCTATCTCCGCCTGTACTTCGAATTCATGAACGATGCCAGACTTTTGTGCTGCGCATGGATGAAAGGGCTACTAGCACTATGCATTACAGTTAGAAAAAGTACATTTTCATAAAATCAAAACTTATTTTTTCCTGTACTAAAAACATGTCTGACTGTTGAAACGAACCAAAAGAAAACCAAGAAAATCGCGTTCATGGCGATTTATGGTGATTTATGGTGATTTTATTTCTGTTACACCATTGCGTACAATGACGCCGATGCGGGATTCCCCTGTTTCAAGATGGCGGCTCTGTTTGACGCATTCGGTCCAATGAACTGCCGTAGCCAAGGCGACATCTAGTGTACATATATATGCACAGTCCCTAAATTGGTCTCTGTTCTTGTATGTTTTTAGGCTGACAAGAGGGAAGAAGCGGAGAGGGAATTCAAAAAGACCACCATGGAATTTTTTGTGATCCGTGAAAGTGATGCTCCTAATCCTGCACTGGACATTTTCATTGATGATGTGGAGTAATAAATGAGTTGCCCTCTGTTGCATGTGCATGTTTGGACTCATTTGAACTGAACTTAAAATATCCTAATGGACTCAAATATACCTTTAAAGCCTTTCAAAAAAAAATGTCATGGACGTAGACAGTAAGCAGATGAGCCGAAGGGTGCAGAACCCCTCTTCAAAACTGCAGGAGTAAATTTGTTTCCTTTGACCCAGCTACTGAAGGTACATTTTTGAGCCTTTTATACAACATTAACTGTAATACTGTTTACTAAACCTGATTTGTTTTATCTTGATTAAGTTTTATGGTTTATCTATCAACCATAACTGATTCTTATTTAGAATTTACATTTTATCCAGTGTGTCTACAAATACTAAAAACTGTTATACAGTATGTGTTTTTATAACAATACTATACATATTGTTGAAATGTTTTATGACAAATTGTCAAGATTATAATGTGTTGACACTGTTAGACAGTGTGTATTTGTACAAAAAATGTATATTATGACAAAATAAATTGTCAAAAGTTTGATGCTTGAAGTCATTCATCTTAGACAGATGGTAAAATTACACATTCTGAAAGTAAATAAATTTCTTTATATTAAATTAATATTTTAAATTGTATTTGGTTAGATGTAAAGTAAAAATTTTGCGTCACTTGTTGAATCAAATACATTTTTTAAGTTTAATGAAATGTCAAATATACTTTGTCTTAATGCATTAACGTAATTATTTTACTTTGTATTTGGTTGGATATTTGGTTTGATGTAAAGTAAAATAATTAGGTTAATGCATTAAGACAAAGTATATTTGACATTTCATTAAACTTAAAAAATGTATTTGATTCAAAGATACTTTTTGCTTTGGCTAAGTAATGGATAGTTCATTTTGTTCAAAGTAAAAATTTTAGGTTGATAAAAAGTAAAGTAATTAGTTGTAACAAGTTGACGCAAAATTTTTACTTTGATCCAATGAAACACTTTTTTCAGTGATGATACATGATTCTAACAAACTGAACTAACAAACACAAGCAAACAACAATGTAAGTTGGTTATTGCTTGAATTTATGGATTGGAATCACATAACTCTCATGTTTATATTGCAAAAACAAACTTACTGTGAGATACAACAAGCATATATGAGATTTTAATGACAATGATGAGATACAGAATATGATTTATTTATTTTCGATGTGATTTAAACAGAGGTGTAAAGAGTAGCTGAAAGCCATACTTGAGTAAAAGTACAAATTCCTTACTGTAAAAATTACTCCACTACAAGTTACAAGTCACCAATTTAAATACGACTTGAGTAAAGTAACCCAATTTAAAAGTACTCAAGTATTTTTACTCGTACTGAATGTTGGCTCAAAGATGCACTAGTCCTCAACACAAAGAGACATTGTAGGTCTGGGCAGTGAAAACTAAGAAAGTTTATTTATGAGGTTTTATTTCCTAATATAGAAAAGAAATCAAACACCTCAAAATTTTGACCTGGCAGAACAAACACAGATTAAACATAGTCATAGTCTTCTTTTGACTAAATTTTTATTTAGTTTTAGTCATATTTTTGTTATCTGAATTGATTTAGTTTTTTGTCTAATTTTATTCATCTAAATGCCATAAGATTTTAGTCTAGAAATCTAAATTACATTTAATTTAAACCCATTTAATTTTAGTCTAGTGTCATTGTGTACTTGAATGTGCCATGCTGAAAAATATATAGCCTAACTTTGTGATATAAATATATGGTAACAATTTACAGTGGGGTTCATTGGTTAATATTAGTTAGCTACATTGGTTAACATGAACTGATAATGAGCTGCACTTATACAGCATTTATTCATCTTTGTTAATACTAATTTCAACAATTACTAATACTTTATTAAAATCTTGTTAACATTACTTAATGCACTCTGAACTAACATGAACAAACAATTAAAGCCTACATTTTTATTAAAGATGCAGTTTGTATAATTTTCGCCGCTAGATGGCGCCAGATCAAACAATAACAATGATGTTGTTTACTGACGCTCTGAAGCAGCGTGGAATTATGGGATTTGTAGTCTTTAACTCAACCACTGATGGCCATCAATCAGACGCGAACGAGAAATCACGTAAGGTAATCAAGTCTTATAAATGTTGCGTTTGATGACATCGTTTATTTCATTATGTAAGTTTATATGTGATGTTCAAAACGAAATTGTTAGTCATATTGATATTACAGTATTAGTCCAAATTCGATGGTAAACACAGCACAGAATTAAGTTTTCAACTTACAATCTACAATGATTTTTCACATAATGTATTGACAGTACAAATCTTATTGTGAAGTGTCTTAAAATGACCATTTATATTGCTGTACAATACCTTTGATGTGCATATCGTCCGCGGGAAGACGCGCTGATTACAATCTACACACTAATGTTGTGATCAATATAATAGCATACGTTTTTTGAAGGGTTACGAATCAAAACAACTCACCCATCGCGTAAAACACAAGCAGGATCAGAATCTCGGTCTAGTTAAATGTTGTCGTGAAGCTCTCTCCATCCAGATAATGCAACAACAAATTGATCCTCCCTCGTTTTGTTCCAAACTCTTCTTGGGTCGTTTGGTTGGCCCGTATGCTTACAGGAGCTGACACAACCAGCGGCAGATGGTACAGAGATATCCATAAGTTCATAAGCAAGCGCGTAGCCCGACAGGCGCTATCGCATAGTTCCGCATTTGTCCACGACACTGGCTCGCTGTGTCCGAAAACTCAAGGCAGTGAGGACTTGTTGCCTCGCTGCCTCATGAGGCCATGACTTCGGCCTCGGAGGCCTGAAGGCCGCTCAGAGAAAGGCTTTCCGACGCACTTCAAAGGCAGCGTGTTTGAAATATAAACAGAGAGCGCCTTTGTGATAACTAATCACATATTTGAAAACTACAATACTAATTTCTCGCTAGAAATGCAATTAAAATGCTTAAAAAGTGAAAATATACGTTTATTTTCACTAAATTTGTGCTCCAGCTGATTCCTTGGCCGCCATTTTATTTGTTCGAGCTCGACCACTGTTGTCATGTGGTTTACGTCAGTAAAGGCGGTGACAAAGGGTCACATGGATATTAACGTCATTGACAGGAGACTGCACTGCCCCGTGTCAATGTTTTGAATGGAAATTTTCTCATGATTTACAAGTAGTTGAAAACATTACAGATATTGATAGTAATCAGCTGGACAAAATATATAACACTGGCCTAGTGGTTTTTGGAGATTTTACTGCAAATATCTTACAAATTGCACCTTTAACTAACATTAACAAAGATGAATAAATGATGTAACAAATGTATTGCTCATGGTTTGTTCAAGTTGGTTAATACATTAACTACTGTTAACTAATGAACCTTGTTGTAAAGTGTTACCAAATATTCTTATATAGGCCTATCCCAAAAAAGATATAATTTTTATATTTAGAAAATTCCAGTAAACTAAAATTACACTAACAGAAATATGATAATGCATATTAAAAACGTGAAGTTGTTCATTTGAAAGATTAATTGTAAACACATGTAGTACGTAACACCATCTCACATTAAGTGCACTACATTTCTTCCGTCATGCATCCCTCTTACAGTAAATACATTACAGCATACTTGATTAAATGTGAGGACAGTAAAATTGTACACTTATTATCAATCTTATAATGTACTTAAGTTACTCGGGCAATCAGTACAGGACCTCGCTGGTTTATTTTGGCTTATATAGTAAGTTATATCAAGTTATGTACAAGCTCAGGTTAGCTGATAAGGTAGCATCAGAGTATATAAACATTTGTGCTTGCCTTTGAGTTGCGGGATGACCCTCCTGCAATCGCGCATCACTTCTGTTTTGATTGTAGCATCACATGTTTAACAAAGGGTCCCTTGACTGAAGCAAATGTGATATGCATCCATATGTTTGCTCTTTATCTCTTCTCTCAGACCAGACGCGAACTTTTCTCTACAGTTTATGACATACGCAGCACGCAGATGTCCCGCTACGGTGGCTCAACGCAAGCCATTCAGCGTTTGACATCAAAGTACCGCGAGAGCAGACTTCTCCATATGCATTTGATTCGCTCTCGCAGTACTTTGATTTCATACGATTGCTCTGCGCAGAGCCAAATGAAGTCCCTCAGTTGTGTGTGTCCGTGTAACCTCGCGACCACAGATTCTATCCATCATCACCCTCTGACACTTTCGTCTCGTTTTTATTTACCCAATCAAAAATGTAATTGAGTAGAGAGTAAAAGTTGCCTATATTTTTGATACTCAGTACAAGTACAAAGTAGCCCAAAAAATACTTAAGTACAGTAACGAAGTACATTTACTCGAGTACTTTACACCTCTGGATTTAAACCCCTGCGTGTCTTTATCACGTTTATACCTCTAGGAACGTGAAACAAAAGATGCATGTCACTGATCAAACCAAACCACCAATCACAGGTGTGAAGCCCAAAGTCTTTAAAGTAAACTTGACCATTGAGTGAATGTTGTGTAGTTACGAGAGCATAGAAAGAGTCGAGCAAGCGCTCATTCCAGCACTTGTGTGGCTGGATTTGTGCACGCTAAGCAGAGGTGCGCTTTCCCGTAGAGTTTTGCTCATGAAGTAGCCTATATGTGCCCTCGCAAGGATGTGCGCAAATATTTTACTGCGTACATACTCGCAAATCTCGCTTGCGCGTGCTTTATCCGTACCTTAGATTTGGGTCTGAATAAACATAACATACTTTCGCACACCTTGTGGCTAGTAGGGGCCCCCAAGCCCGCGGGGCCCCATGCAATTGCGTGGTTTGCGTGGTGGGTAAACACGCCACTGTCTGCAACTTATACCAATAAGAAAATAAGCGCAGTTATGATAGCAAAATATGTGGCAGAGCATTGCTAGAATATGAATATATTTTACTGCAATCGGTAGCGTTTAAACATTAAAGCACACTAAACAACTGATTTGTACTGACTTAATTACAATTGAAATGGTTACATTATAAATGCATTAAAAAAAGGAAATAAAACATAGTAAAATAAACTGTTTCGCTAACACTTTAGTACACTTATTGATTATTAACTGTGACTTTTGCCTCAGTAAACTCCCAATTCACTCCTACTTAAAAGCTAATAGTTGTTGTGGCGGTTGGGTTTAGGTGTTGGATTGGGTTAAGGAATGTACAATATGGTATGCAGAATAAGGCATTAATATGTTCTTTATAAGCACTTATAAACAGACAATAAACTAATAAGAAACTAGTTAAAAGTGAGAATTTGTCCCTATACTAAAGTGTTGCCACTATTTCCAATGTGTGTATAAGATAATACCAATGTGTGTATAAGATAATACAGAGAGAAAAAAAGAAAGTTTAGAAAAAAGAGAGGAACTATTGAGAACTGGAGTCTTGGCCTAATGGCCCAGAGCTCAGGTAAAGAAGAAAAGCATAGAGAATGAGCCAAGTCTAAGAGTATAGAGCTCATGAGAAACCTACTTTAAGTTTTGACTTGTGATAAATAGACCCTATTCCTTAACATAAAAATATATGTTGATATGATATGATATGATATGATATGATATGATATGATATGATATGATATGATATGATATGATATGATTTTTACAGCATCAATAGCTGTCAAAAAGATAAACAAGTACCATAATAAATTGATTTAAAATTATATTGAAAATGCATGCTATAGTTAAGCTACAAAATGATAAACTACCAAACAAGAGAATTATTTTCCATATTCCTTGAGTAGTGCAGTTCTTCTCTCATTCAGACAGCTGATTTGAAAGTTTCTCAAGCTCTTCAATCTCTCTGGAAACATCTGTATAAAAGGACATATTATACGGTATATTACTGCATGAACATATCTGAATACTTTGTGGATTTGGATAAAAGGGTTACAGTATTTCTTTATATGTATACAGTACATTTGCCACAATCTACACTCTTTGTTGGTTTTCTCTCAACTACCATTGGGAAGTCTCCGCCTAAGGATGATACAACATCCACCACACACTGTAGGAGAGGAACAGTTTATTTAATGTGAATTGAAAAAGGCCATAGCTGGCAGAAGTCCCTGTGGTGGTTACCCAAAACACTCTGAAACACTCTGCGATTTTATAATGACTACAAAAAGTCAGACCTTGGTTTAATCTAAATAACAATGCCTTTATAGGATCCTGAGGCATTATCCCTCATACTAATTGGCTATATCACTCGGTCTCCTCTCCACTAATAAGCTGGTGTGTGGTGGGCGTTCTGGCGCAATATGGCTGCCGTCGCATCATCTAGGTGGATGCTGCACATTGGTGGTGGTTGAGGAGATTCCCCCATTCATATGTAAAGCGCTTTGAGCACTGGAAAAGCGCTATATAAATGTAACTAATTATAAAATTAATTATTATCATTACAGACCACATTGTGAGCGTCACCTGCTGGCCTTACTAAAGGGCTCATTATAGTTCTGTTCTACGGCGTAGCCTTGAGGGTTAGGCTACGTGCCGGTTTTCATTTATACTTCTGCATCATCGTCCGCGTCGACATGCACTTGAACGTACAGACCGCTAGTAGGCAGTATCTACGCGTGTAACCCAGTAAAACAGCCAAAGAAGAATATTTGGCCAGTAACCCTTCAAAGAAGAAGCAGCAGCAGCAATTTGTTGTGAATGATTTGAGAAGATTAGCTGTGATAGAGGTAAATGGACAGCGACTTTGTTGCAGCTTGAGTTTATCACTCCTCATACAGATTCCCGTTGTTAGCGGGAATCTGTATGAGGACCTGACGGGAGCAGGGCCAGATTAACACTTTGTTATACCCTGGGCAACAATATTCAAGGGCCCCATCATCACGACCCCAGGATCACCATAATATGGTCATATACAGAATATATTACTGTATTATACAGTAAATATACTCAATACTTCAAATTCTAACTGTCATCAGGTGTATTTTGATTTACAAATATTTAAATGCTCATACAAATGCACTACTATGTCCCCTATCAAATACCTTCACTCACATATGATGCTATGAAAACTAAACACATCAGCATCTGTATAATCTCCGGGCTGTAAAAGTAAGCTGGCGGTGTAGAAAAGTCCTGGCTTATTTAATTGGCTAATAATTGTAGCTGAGTTGTCCTCGTCGTTGACGGAAGCTCACTTAACAGAACTTTTTAATTAATACACATTTAAGATGACCATGGATAAACTCTAATTTGCATAGTCATTGATATAAAAAGCTTATTTTTTGCATATACAATAGGGATGTGCATCGATGCATCGCGCTCCCATTAAAAAGACCTGTCTGAAATCGATTCTGAATCGTAAGGCTCCGATTCAGTGTTTCATGCACAGCTTGTGCATGTACTACGGCTCCGTGATCAGTAGGAAGTCCTTATCAATCTAAAATCACTACAAGTTTGACTCGTTTATAACGTGCATTTAAAAAAGCAACACTCGTCAAACACAATCATTTAAAATATTCTTTATTATCATGAAAATACCTGAAACAATCTGAAGAACAACGATATAAATATTCCTTTAGACATTTCCTGGAATAGTGTTTGGTATACTACTTCTTCTGTGGCACAAATGGTGTTTCTAAGCGAGAGCGCCCCCTGGCTTTTGGATGTGCCTGCATTTCACCGTAATTCATTCAAATTCATTCATTGAGAAAACGCGCATTTGCCCGATTAATTGTCACAACCCTAATATACAAGCATTGTCTAAAAATGAAAATAGGCTTTTACTTAATTATTATTACAAGACCATCATAAAGCCTATATATTAGACACCCAAACCAAAGTGAAGAAAATGATCTTTAATTTGCAAGTCTGAACTGAACATCAACGCAGACATGATTTTCCTCACAGAAGTTTAAGATCATATAGGCTACATCTTGAACGTAGATATATAAATGAACACAGGGAAAGGAAGTTTAACACTGTGAAGCAAGCAAACATGCTGGAAGGCAGCTAAAAACCATCAGGACATAAACACCGGCTTATTTTATTTTATTGGAGCCTTACCTCCAGATAATGGTTTGATGATTTAAATGTTGTTTACTCACATGTGCGTTGTGAACTCTCCGGATTTTATGTTGTGCACTGCTCCACTCGTTCACTTGTGTCACCAGGTGACGATCTGGGAGGGCGGAACCAAAAGTGTGGAAGATGGGTTCCGCCCGGACGACTATCTCGAGACACCGGATTTCCGGGGTTTCCCCGAAACACGAAATCAAGCCGAATTACACACAGGTGAGGGCAATTGGTACAGCGATTCCTAATAGGTCCATCGGGGGATTAAGCAGAGTACAAAAAGGCCTTTGAGGAGTCCAGAGGGGTGCTTGTTGGTGTACTTTGTACACGCTGCGTTCGCTGTTGTGTGAGCTGCTGGACGGATCTACGCCAAACCCTTGGGGAGAAAAAGAGGCAAACGGTGACTAGGTGAAGAGGTTTGGACACGGATGTATTTTGTAATGCGATGATTCAGAGACAGATGAGTGCAGTGGAACCCTAGAGTTTGGGTGCAAACAACGAGTGAGTAACCGCTTGTATATGTGTATGCTGCATCGACCTAAGGCTACCATTGTGTACTCTGAGTGTGTCAAAGGTACTAGGCCCCACTGTGAAGGGAAGCGTGGGTGAGCCCCGTAACAGCCGGAAGTACAACCAGGTTGTGAGATTTAGCCACGAGTGAGTAACCGCTGATGTACATGTATGCTGTATTGATCTAAGGCTACCATTGTGTACTCTGAGTGTGTTAGAGGTACTAGGCCCCACTGTGAAAGGAAGCGTGGGTGAGCCACGTGACTACCGGAAGTACAACCAGGTTGTGAGATTCAACAACGAGTGAGTAACCGCTGATGTACATGTATGCTGTATTGATCTAAGGCTACCATTGTGTATTCTGAGTGTGTTAAAGGTACTAGGCCCCACTGTGAAAGGAAGCGTGGGTGAGCCGCGTGACCACCGGAAGTACAACCAGGTTGTGAGATTCAACAACGAGTGAGTAACCGCTGATGTATATGTATGCTGTATTGATCTAAGGTTGTCATTGTGCATTCCGAGTGTGTTAAAGGTACCTGGCCCCACTGGGAAGAGGGAAGTGTGGGAGAGCCGGGAAACAATCGGAAGTGCGAACAGGAAGACGACGTAGGAGCTGTTGCTGTAGGTCACCTGGCCCTGCGGATAGAAGAAGTGTGGGTGAGCCAAACGGGTAGCAATTAACACACAGGGGCTGGACTGATTTCTTTCATTCATTACCATACTGTTTCTCCTGCGGTGGGAGCAAAGCTCAACGGGCCTCACTGACCGGTCGAGGCTAGGTGGCCCGCCTAGAAATTCACGTGAGAGTGTGCCGAGTGCTGTGGGGTGAGTGAACTTATCTTTTGGTGTTTACACAAAGCTTGCTGTGTGTGTGCAGTGTCTGTAGTGACAGGAACCGCCCCCGCCTCGGACGGCTCGTGAGGAAGGAACAACACGTTGTGGCTCGCGCCCCGTGTGAAGAGGAGCTTAGATCTATTGGCCACCCTGTGTGTTAGTATTAACCAGTCTATTTTTGGAGCAGACAGTGGTGAAGTCCAGCGCTACGTACAAGTGAGTAGCAAATTAAGTGTATCGTACGGAGTTCAGGTCACGGCATTCTTTTTGGGATCTATTCCACAGAAATCTTTGGTGTGTGCGGAGCCTAATCGAGAGTTCGCCCCAAATTGTGGCCCCAAGTGTCCAAGCAAGGAGGGAGAGCCAGGGAAGCGTTCGGCTCCGCCACATCTGACCTATTAGTCCCTACGACACCCCGAAGGCATAAGCAGACGGGTGGAGGTATACGGTACACGGACACTACCACAAGGGCCCACTGTCTGCAGTATACGAGACGTTCGTACCTGTTGAGTAACCTATTTGTGTGATACATTAACCTACCTGTACTTACAGCAACGCTCCAGCTGGAAACCGAACAGCGAAGAGAGAGAGAGGAACACTTACCTTTGTCCTAGTGCGCCGCCTCGAAGCAAACGGGCTAGTCCAGCCCCGTGAGTAACTTACCTGTGTGGTACAACAGTTCTGTCTGTGCTTAGAGCAACGCCCCAGCTGGAAACCGAACAGCGAAGAAAGAGAGAAGCACTTACCGGTGTCCTAGTGCACCGACTCGAGCGGACGGGATAGTCCAGCCCCGTGAGTAGCCTGTCTGTGTGACGTGTCTAATTGTCTGTGTTCACAGCATTACCTGGGGGGAAGAAACGACCTGTGGAGAAAGAGTGTAATACTTACCTTTGCCCTCATACATCGTCCCGAGGAGAGCGAGGGGCCCCGACTGGAAGAACCTAAGGGCATAGGAGAGACGGGTGAAAAAGCCGGCAAGTGAAGTCCCGTGCGAAATATTCAGTTCACTTACAGTGTTTTACTTGTTTGCCTCCAGGAGGAAGCGGAGGGCGCCACGGATAGTAGGATCAAGCCAGGAAGGAGCCTCTGTCCCTATTCCCTGGTCCAACCTGCCCCTGGAGACAAGAAGATTTTCATTAGTTTTAATTGCCCTTTCCCCTTTCCCTGTCTTCTTTTTAACTATTTAAATAAAGTTATACTTTTAACCGTAGTATACTCGTCTGTCTGGTCATTGGAGTGGTCTTGGGTACCTCCTCGAGGTGGAAGTTAGAGAGGGGCGTGGCCTTTTAGTTATCTTTGGGTCCGCCCCCGGCCGTGACACTTGCCACATGGTCGGTTTGTTTACAGTATTGCGTGAGCAGCTACACTGCAGGTTCGACTTCATTTGGCGCTAAGCAGACCTCTCGGTGACGTCAAAGTGCCGCGAGAGCGATTCTAAGCAGATTTCTCCATGTGATACCGAATCGCTCTCGCGCTACTGAGCTGTCACTCGTCTGTGGGTTCTCTGCTCCCCAGTCACTTTCGCGCCGCTATAGTAATTTGATTTCATACACCGGTCGGATCGCGCAGATACCTGCGTATCACGTAGACTACACCACTGTTTATACTTTACATTTTCTGCGTTTCTGATGTCCTTTTCCTTTTTTAATTTCCGCTTCGCGCTCCAACTTAGCTTCTCGTTCTTTCCTGTTGTACCAATGCCTTGCGTCACGTAATGCTCGGCGAACCTTTGACCCACCTCATGCGGACTGACCAATGAGGAGAGGGTCTTAACCTGAGGCCCGTCTCTTCATTGGTCAGTCCGCATGAGACTCAACCGCTCTCAACTCACTAGTGTTGCCAGATCTCCTCCCCTTACTGAGTGAACGCTGGCGTGTTTGACTGCCGCTGCTCTTGGGGTTCTTAAAATGAAATTTTAATATAGTTTCTACGGATTTATCTTCATGGATTAGTGACTTTTAATTGCGCCGAAATTTATGTCATACCTCACATTGGATTGGATTGCTAAAAGGAGATTAACATCGCTGCATTCATTGTGACATGAATCTAGGCCGTATGCTTTATTGTGAACATCACCGTGGGACCGGCGTGTGTGGAATTTAAGTGCGACTTTCTGGAGGACTTGGTGAGAATGATCTGTCTCCTGCTGCTTTTTTTGGCCCTTTGGAATTTTACTACCTGTTCTAGATACTCTCAACATAGATCCTTCTGTTTCTCTGATATGGTCCGATCGTACTCATTTTCGGGGTTGTGGAGTATGAACTCCCCGGATCGTTTGTCAGATGGAATATACAATCATTGCGCTGCACTTGGAATTGCGCGTCGCCGCTATATTCATCGAGGGTCAAAGCGTCGATATTTTTGCAGCGGGCAGACTGACCAGTCTGATAACAACGAAATACCAGTTATCTGGTCATCATACCGGCGCTCACCAGCTGGCGACAGAAGTTTGAAGAGGGATAATGGCAACATCTGCGTACTAAACCGCACATCTCTTCCTCAGGAAAACACGGATAGCACGAACATTAAAATGGCTCTTATTAATACTCGTTCAATAGCGAACAAGTCTTTTATTCTCAACAACTTTTTTACATCACAATCCTTGGACTTTTTATTTATTACTGAGACGTGGGTTAATCCAGGCGAACAAATGGCCTTGGGGGATCTGACACCTCCAGGCTGCAACTTTCTAAATTCCCCGCGAATTTCAGGACGTGGAGGCGGTGTTGCTACTGTTTTTAAAAACTCTTTTAAATGTAAAAGACTGCCTATGGATACGTATTCCAGCTTTGAGGCCCAGCTGTTAAAAATTGAAATGATGATCCCTGTTTTCTGCGTACTTGTTTACAGACCTCCCAAATTTAATAAGGATTTCATACAACAATTTTCCGATTTCCTCTCTGGACTAGTATCTCGTGGTGACAGACTCCTTATTATTGGGGACTTTAATATACATGTATGCTGTCCATCAAAACCCTTGGTAAATGATTTTCTTTTGCTCACTGAGTCGTTAAATCTTGTACAATATGTTATTGATCCTACTCACAACAAGGGTCATATTTTAGACCTTGTATTTTCATATGGTTTCTCTGTGCTTAATTTGGAGATTCTAGATTCGGGAATTTCTGACCATTATTCATTAATATTTGAGTCTATGTTTACCTGTCCCCGCCCTACATACGTTCAGCCTTCATGTAAACTAAGGTCTATCCACTCGTCTACTGCCAGTCTTTTCTCAGAATTCTATCAAATGCATTTTTGGAATTGGGGTTGATACAGAATTTTTAGTAGAAGCTTTTAACGATTCTTGTACCTTCACACTTGATAATGTTGCTCCTTTTAAAATCAAGAAGATTAAGAGTGTCTCTCAGCCTTGGTTAAATGATGAAACTCGCGCTCTCAGGCAAGAGTGCAGAATAGCTGAGCGAAAATGGAAACGAGATAAGCTTCAGGTCTCTTATGGCATCCTAAAAGAATGTTTGACAACTTATCAGAAAGCTGTTAAGGATGCAAAAGCCAACTATTTTTCTACACTGATCTCTGAAAATGCTAATAGACCGAAAGTTTTGTTTAAGACAATAAATTCGGTTTTAAATCCAACAGAAAACATTGTTCTGGAAGCTTCTGAAGAGAACTGTCAATTATTTCTACACTCTTTTACTCATAAAATTGAGCAAATAAAATGTGGGATTATACCCGTTCCATTTGATCAACCTCAAACTACTCCAGTTACCAGTTCTCTGACTAATTTCGAACTAGTTACATCAGAACAAATAGCAGACATAGTCGCTAAGTTGAAGTGTTCAAACTATAAGTTGGATTCACTTCCTACACGTCTTTTTAAAGAAGTTTTTATGACACTTAATGTCAGTGTGACAGCTATAGTCAACAGCTCATTAGCAAGTGGCATTGTGCCCAGTAGCTTTAAGCATGCTATTATACATCCCCTTTTGAAGAAAGCTTATCTGGATCCTTCGAAACATGAAAATTACAGACCGATCTCCAAATTGCCTTTTATGTCAAAGATTTTGGAGAGAGTCGTCTACTCTCAGCTCTACTCCTACTTAAACGCATTTAATATTTTGGATACATTTCAGTCCGGTTTCAGATGTTTGCACAGCACTGAATCTGCATTACTTAGGGTCACAAACGATATCTTATTATCTATGGACTTAGGTTCGCCAGTGGTCCTAGTTTTGTTAGATCTCAGCGCTGCCTTTGACACAATTGATCATGATATTCTTCTGAAACGTTTAGAATGCATGGTGGGCATCCATGGGACAACCCTTCAGTGGTTCTCTTCCTATTTAAAAGAAAGGACTTTCTCTGTGAACATGGCCAACTTCTCTTCTGCTTCATCCCAGTTAAAATGTGGTGTTCCTCAGGGATCAATTTTGGGACCCCTGTTATTTTCATTGTACATGCTTCCTCTGAGTTCCATCTTTCAGAAGTATAGTATATCCTATCACTGCTACGCCGATGACTCCCAATTTTATTTTCCTGTGAGTATAGACAAGAACTGTGCATCTAACAATGCATTAAATTGTTTTAAAGATATAAAACAGTGGCTGGCAAACAACTTTTTACAATTAAATGAGAGCAAAACGGAAGTCCTGATTCTTGGATCCTCCTTATCCAGTCAGCCTGGACTAGTTGTCGAACTAGGCCCGTTAGCTTCGAATATACAAGACCATGTGAGGAACCTTGGAGTAATTTTTGACTCTTCCCTTCTTTTCAACAAGCAGATTAGTGCCGTTGTAAAAAGCAGTTTTTACCAACTGAGACAAATTGCTAAAATTAAATCCTTGCTTTCTCCTTCTGACTTGGAAATTGTAATCCATTCATTTATTACATCTAGGTTAGATTATTGTAACTCAATGTACAGTGGCTTGCCCCAAAATGCATTATCTCGTTTACAACTTGTTCAGAATGCTGCAGCCAGACTGTTACTTGGTTTAAGGAAAAGGGATCACATCACCCCAGCTCTGAGAAACTTACACTGGCTCCCGGTCAAATACAGAGTGGATTTCAAAATTTTGATGTTTGTTTATAAGGCATTAGCAGGGCTCGCTCCCAAGTACATCAGTGATCTTTTACATCTTTACTCTCCGACTAGAGCACTAAGGTCCTCTGACCAACTGTTACTGACGGTTCCTCGCTGCCGGTATAAATCCAAGGGTGACCACGCTTTTTCGGTGAGGGGTCCAAAATTGTGGAATAGTCTTCCTCTCTATGTGAGGTCATCTTCATCTTTAGCCATTTTTAAGTCGTCCTTGAAGACATATCTGTTCTCTGTAGCCTTTGAATAGATAACAAATTATGTGTTGAGGTTGATAAATTATGTGTTGTTGTTTTTTTTTTTTTTTAACTCTTTTTAATATTTTTATTCATTTGTAAAGCACTTTGGCTCAACCTTTGTTGTTTTTAAATGTGCTATAAAAATAAAGGTTGACTTGACTTGACTTGACGTTCAAAGTAATAGGCAGCGCAGCGTCTCTCTTTGCAGCGCAAAAACCCGTGTTGACAGTTTGTTTAATATAAAGCGGCCAGCGGGATATTACCAGATACAGTATTTTGCTAGTGCCTTTCTGTCCTGGGCCCTTTGGAGGTCTTGGGCCCCTGGGCAATTGCCCAGTTGCCCGTATGGTTAATCCGGCCCTGGACGGGAGGGGTTCTAGCGGTCCGAGTGGAAAAGATGGTCCATTACAATTTTGCAGAGGTGCACTTCAGGCTACGCAGAGATACATATAGCCTACGCATAGCCTACGCCTAGCCTACAGCATAGATACAGCGTAGAACCTATGCACGACTATAAATCATACTTAAAGGTATAGCAGAATATTTTCTTTTTCTGGGTGGATAATCAAGACTATTGGTCCTCCTAGTTGTCAATCATTCTGGTGATATGTTGACGTAAGGCTGTCGTACGTGCTCGTCCCTAGGTTCGCTTTCTGCAAAGGGGCACTTTCAGGCATTCATTGAAGCTTGCATTCTCATTGTGTTTTTTCAAAATGTCTGAGGGTAGCAAGAGAACTACGAATTGTATGACAAAAAGAGAAAGGTCTCTGAAGAAAGAAACAAGACCAGAGTGTTTTTGGGAGACTATTTCACACGCTGGTGTGCGCTAAAAGCACAGGTTGGGCTTCCCACGTGAAGTTTCTACTCGACAGGTAAAGTTTGGGATGCTATTTGGAGAAATCCATTTAAAATCACTGCTAGTAAAAGTTGAGGTAAGCTATGATTAGCGATGCTAGCCCTGGCACAAGTCATGAACTGTGCAGACACGGTAAACATACCAAAAGCAACTTGTAAACAGAGCGAAGAGAAGAACTAGGCTCGTGCATTCTCTCTCTCGTGCACGCGTTAATAGGCGTTCCCTCTCTGGAGCAGGTAGAGTGTTGCACATGTGAGTTTAAAAAATAAAAGTGTAGGGGCGGTTCTTTTCAAAAATTCGGGAGAATCTTCCGCTTTACCTTTAACACTTTAGCTTTCCCAGGAAGTCTCCTATCAAAGTATTGTCCATGCCCATCTCTGCATAGCTTTCGTAACAGAGTATGTAATTCAAAACAATACATTTCTCGATTGATTATTTTGTATGGTTTAGTAAAGCTTCTTACCCAAAAAAGTTGTGTTGGTTGTGAGAAGAAAGAGTTCAATTGATTTGTTCAGCTCAGATTTCAGGTAATCTATTATGTACAGCTTCAGAAAGAAAAAAATACATTTTTATTATTTATAGATAAGCTGACCAGGTCTGAGGTTACACTCTTAAAAATAAAGGTGCTTCATGATACAGAAGAACCATTTTTAGCTGAATAGTTCCACTAAGAACCTTTAACATTAGAAGAACTTTTTTGTTTAGAAAAGTAGTGATAAAAGTTTAATTTAGATTATAAAAATGTATAAGAAATGGTTCTTCTTTTACTAAGGTTCTTTGAGGAACCAAAATTGTTCTTTTTTTATGGCATCAGTTAAGAATCTTTTAAACACCTTTATTTTTCAGTAGGCTATTTTTTTAGATAGCTATCACTGTCTTAATACAATACACACACAAATATATACATACAGAAGATAGAGCGAGTGAATAAATACCTTCAAGGTTTTGAATTTTTTAAGCACTTCCTCTTTAACCTCACTGAACATTTCTTCTTTTAATGACTCAATTGTTTCTGTGAGAATCTTCTGCATTTTCATGAATGATCCTGTTCCTTTTACTTTTGCCGCTTCTAAAATATATAACACCAATATAAAAACAATACAAATACTAAAATAAAATAAAATTTACTTAAGCTGTTTTTTGCAGGCGGGTTCACGTATTGTATGTGTATAAAGAGAAAAAGTCACAATGCCTGGAACTGTGGGAATTAAAATACAATGGGAACTGTTGACATTCTTAAAACAGATTTTTTATTAATAAATTATTACTTTATTGTGTATAAATTAACTTCAAAAAATGTATTTAATTTAATGCATTTAATTTGTTCAAGGTGAATGTAAGTACTCTTTTATTAATTTAAATGCTGACTTACTTTCATAGCAAGGAGTCATTTTTGTCTTGATGGTAGTTTCAATTGAGGCGTACATTTCCTTCTTTTTCTCAAGGATTTCTCTGCTGCATGATGCCTTCAGTTTGGTTTCCTTTCAGAGGATTGAGGTGGGTCAAGAAATTAAAAAACTTTGAGAAATTAAGTAGTAACTTAAACATGAATTCTGCTTGATCATGAGTTCTGTTATGTGCAGCCTATATTTATTTTGCTGTTTAATCTATTTCATTGAAATAATGCTATAAGGACAGATATGTCATGGATATCTGGATTTACCTGAGTCTTGATGAAGTTCTGAATGTGATGAAACATTGAAGATCTGGCGTATGTTTTGTTTCTTTGGATTATACTGAATTTATCAAGATGTTCTTGGATTGATTTTTCAGTTTTTTCATTGACACTAAAGACAAAAGAAGTTTGGTTTGAGTACTGTGTATGTTTATCTCATTAAAATGGAAAGTTGTTTAGTTGTTCAGTAACACTTCCTAATGTAGTATTCCAAGATTCAAATGTATATTATGGAGATAAAACCATAGTAGTAACATTTTAGTTTTTAAAAAAAACTTACGAAAATATAATAGAGAACTCCTCGTTTATGTTGTTCTTCATTGGACGGGCCAAACAATTGTTGAGATCTATTTGACGGTTTTTTGACTTATAGCTGCCATTATTCTTGCACAAAGCTTGAAGTATTTTATGATATCCTCTGTTATCTTCTTCCTTTTAAATTACAACACAAAAAAACTAAGTACAGTTACAAAACCTATAGAAGATATTGTGAATTGAAATGTCAAAAATGAAGATATATGAATTACACTTACAGGTGCAATCACTTCTGCCCTTGCATTCTCAAGAGATTGTTGCACTGACTCTAATACACCATTTGAAAGACATTGATCCAGATTATTCTGAATGCTATCAAACTGACAATCCAACTCATTCAGTGCCTCATTCAGATTCTTCTTCAGGTCATCAAGGAATTCTGCTTTTTTCTGAACCTAAAAAGCACATCCAAATATCCTCAGTAAATTAGAATAAATTACTAAAACACAGTAAATGATACATGTCTTCTGTGCAATAATTCAGACTCCAGATACCAATGCTTCATCTGTACTTGGTAGGAAACTTTGTATCAAGGACAAAACTCCCATGGCTTCATTGACATAATCTCTGCCCAGTTCTCGGTTGATGCTCTTGTTAAGATTCTTCAAAACATCCTGCAGCTTTGGGATTTCTGCAATTAATTTACAACATTTAAATATTATTTATTTTTGAAGTATTTTACCCTAGCAGTCTACTTGTATAATAATGCTTTACCTGTGTCAGGTTTTTGCACAACTGGATTCTGCTCGAAGAAAGCCTTGGAGCTTACAGTAAAAACATCAATGCTGAATCTCTCCATCAGTTTCTTTAAAAAATAATATTTGGTAAATATGAGATCACAGTTAACAAAAAATATAATCAGATAATGGTAACATCAGTATTACTTTGATTGCAGGATTCAAATGTTCAATTTTTTTTTCATTATCTTCTTGGTACGGCCATTTCTGTGAAGTATGCAGTCTGCTATCGGAGTCTGAAAAGATAATCCACAAACGATTAACTATAGAATAAGCCAAAATATATATAATAAATCAAGAAAAGCTAAGAGTAAAATGCAAAGTTTGTTAAAACATGCATCATCATGTTTCTAACAACTTGGTTTTGTGTAGTTGTGGTCAATCATGGTAACAACTGACACAAAAATAAACCAACTAGACTCAACACACTTTTTACACAGCAAATTAACACTGCTCAGTCTTTATATAGGTCTACACTACAGAGTGTTAAAAAGTAGATGATGAACTTGATGATGATGTTTGACATTATGTATCAACCACCATAATAGAATTGCAACATGTTCTATTCTTCGCCATAACACACATAGCAGTCAATAGTCCAACTAAAACAAACACCGATCACCATAATGGTGAATAAATAACTCTACAAGTAAAATTTAAGATTTTAGGTTTCAAACAGAGATGGTGATAGAGAGGATAAAGTAACAGATAGCAGCTTTTAACACTGCTTCAGTTTTAACACCAAGTAGTGTGGACCTATATAAACATTGTGAATTTAACACTGGGCATTTTCATTTGTTCAGAATGATTGGTGCTTTGGTAACACACACACTATATGTTCACATGAGTTAATGCATTAGCATAAACTATCAATGAACCATATTGTACAACATTTATTCATCTTAATTAATAATTAATGTTAATTTCACCATACATTTTTTACATACAAGATAAGTTAATGCATAATAAGTTAACATGAACAATTGTATTGGCATAAACTAAAACTAACAAAGATCAATAAATGCAAAAAAAAATTCATGTTAGCTGATGCATTTACTAATTTTAACAAATACAACCTTTTTGTTAACATTTTCATTATGAAAATACAAATGTCAGAATAATTACAAACAATAATCAAGAAAATTATATAAGAAAAGAAAAAAATATTTTATAGTTCTACATATACCATACCGTCTCAGAAAACTGTGCTGATCTAAAAAAAAAAGAAAAAAAAGAAAAAATCTTAATTTTATTTTCTATCATTATTTTTATTGATTTGTATTTTAAAATACTAACCTCCGATAGTCTTTTGGATTAATCTCATCAGTCATGGTACAGATGAAGTTTATGCTTTTGCATTCTCCTCCAGGTCCCAGCTCTTCAATGCAGTGCATTAACATCTCCCATGGACCTTTATCAGTAGTGGCTCGTTTGATGGCACTTACAATCCACACAGAAGAGCAATCTCTTAGTTTCTACAAGATTAGAAGTAAAAACATTTCAGTTGAAAACACTCACTTCTCAAGTTCTCACCTAACATATTTTTGTTTATGTCCTATTTTATTACAAATTAAATGTGTTATCTTAAAGGGGCATTATGTAGGTTATTACTTAAAAAAATCTTTAAGATAGAGGTTTCATTTGTATATTTATGAGCCAACCATAATGTAACCTTGACTGTCCCCCGCGGTTGTCTCTATCAGCTTGTAGGCTCTATTGTGTGTGGAGGAGTCGGTCCAAATTGGCGCGAAAAGTTCAAAATGTGACATCATGCGCATGCTCGTCTACTTGGGCGTTCCATATACATGCGTACTGCAGCCATTAGTATGCAGCGGCAATCGCTAGCATGTTTCATATGGACTCTGCAGACAGAAAGAAGCGCAACCTCCAGCCAGGGGCGGACTGGCCATCTGGCAAACCGGGCAGTTTCCCGGTGGGCCGACGTACTTTTTGGGCCGATACATCTCATACTATATTTGTCTGAGCAGCCCAGTTAGCGTCTTTTTTTTTCTAGACAGACCGGCCCACTGACATTTAAGCAGCAGCCCATTGGTTTTTTTTTTTAAACGACATTAAGCTGGCCCAATGACTGACCAGCACAGTCATCATCCTTTCTTTTCCTAGATAGACCGGCCCTCTCACATTTAAGCAGTAGCCCATTGGTTATTTTTTTTTGAATGACATTAAGCTGGCCCAATCACCGCTTTGGTCTCTGTGCAAGCGAGCGTGCATCGTCGGTCAGTTCACGTGTCAAAACAGAGAGAGAGAGAGAGAGAGAAAACGCAAGGGAGGCGCAGAAAAACTGCGCGACAAAAAGAAGCAGGCTCTTCAGGCAGACGCTGCAAAATGTGTTAAAAAACACAAATGTTTTCTGCGGCAGCAGGACCTTCAACTCGCGTCGCTGGTGATGATGATGGTGGCGGTGGTGGCACTGTCAGCACCAGCATGCAAAGTGTCAGTGAGGAGAGGGAGAGAGAGACGAGGGAGAAGTGAGTGTAGTGCCTGCGGTAAGCAGAACTGCTTTCAAAACACAAGTTTAGATGGATACCTCTTGATAAAGCTGCAATAAAATTGAGCAATTGAGTCAAAAACACAAAATTATGTTGATAAAGCTGCAATAAAAGAATTGCACTCTTTGCTCTGTCGCTACGAGTGTATCTGATTCGTAGATTTTTCGTTGATTGTCTGTTTCAAAACGTATCATTTCTCTTCAAGCAAAATCAAACAATCCAGGAGATCTGCTTACAGAAAAAGATATGTTTATTGTATAACAACACACTTGACAGATAATGTTAAAAATCTCTATTACTGTAATCACACAAGTTTAGTTCAGTGAATGTAGTGAATACTTTCCTGTAAGTACTGGAAGTAATAATCAGTTTTCAATATTAATGTAAGCAGCACTTGTATTTTGTAATAAGTCAGCAATCCAATGGCAAATTTTGCCAATTGCATGAAGCTTGTTTTAGGCTTCATAAGTGTGGATTATACAGTTTTATTGCATTAATAAATAACACGTTCTAGAAGAGTTTGTCAACTTTCACTCTTTTCTACCTGCTATTAATTGGGTTTAGTGCTCTTGTGGAATTGGAGTTGCTGTTGCTGTTGCTGTTGCTGTTGCTATACATATTTAAAGGCATGCAAAGATGGGTGGTATTTGTAATTATACACTGCAAAAATTATTTTCAAGAAAAAAAAATTCTTAGTATTTTTGTCTTGTTTTCAGTAAAAATATCTAAACATTCTTAAAATAAGATGGTTTTTCTTTATTAGCAAAATGACCCAAGAAAATAAGTCTAGTTTTTAGACCAAAAATTTTAAATTTAAGTGATTTTGTGCATAAAACAAGCAAAAAAATCTGCCAATGGGGTAAGCAAATTTTTCTTGCATTTAGTGTTTAAGAAAAATGTTCAAGAAATTTTTGCTTACCCCATTGGCAGATTGTTTTGCTTGTTTTATGCACAAAATCACTTACATTTGATATTTTTGGTCAAAAACTAGACTTATTTTCTTGGGTCGTTTTGTTCATCAAGAAAAAGCATCTTAATTTTTGAATTTTTAGATATTTTTACTGAAAACAAGACAAAAATACTAAGAATTTTTTTTCTTGAAAATCATTTTTTGCAGTGTATGTAGTGTGGGCCGGTTTGGGCCAAAATGCCAGGGCCGAATATTTGTCCCAGTCCAGCCCTGCCTCCAGCACAGTCCAGACACTCACGGAAACTCCACGTAAGTTTAAAAAAAACCTTATCTAGTGCGGCCAAAATAGAGCGTGACCGGCGTCGGGGCAAAGACAAGAGTAAACATCGGATTGGCATTTGATTCTTGGAGGGAGCTCTGGTCAGCGCTGGACCCCTAACTTTCTTTTTACTGCAAAGGTAAGACATAGTTACAGGCCATTTGTAATATATTATTTTATTGTTTTTGTGGTGTAATGCTAACGATAGCATGCTAGCCAAATGTGGATGCTAGGTAACTTAGTCAGCCACAGGACCGTTTCAATTCAGAGCACGAGTGCATAAAGATTGTGAGTGTCGGGAGTGTGTTTTACCGTGTAACTGTGATGAACGAGGCATCCTCCGATCACCACCAGAGGGAGCCATCCCCTGAGTTTTAATCATTTCGGACTACACTTCCCATGATTCCACATACTAGGACTGATTACGTTTCCATCTGCATCCAATCATGAACTGCTTAAATACTCCACTTGAACTTGAACTCACTGCGAAGTCTTGATTTGCCACAGCTGTCATTTCTGAGCGTTTCCCTGTCTGTTTATCTCCCGGTTTGTTACTTTGTTCTGTATTACGATTGTTTGATGCCTGCCCTGATTATACTGCTTGTTACGCCTACGAGTTTGCCTGTCCCTTGCATTGTGATTGTTGGTGTTTAACCTGTTCTGTTTATGTTGAGAGACAATAAAGACTGCAAAGCCTCATGGTACATCATTACAGTAACGTTAGTGTTACAAAACTTTTAGAAGTAGACTTCAGTTGAAAATATAAAGTAGCACTGCAACATTTTACTAAATATGGTCTGTCAAACAATAACCTTACAGTACTGTAACTTTTCTTACAGCTGTAAACATGCTGGTGAATCTCAATGAGCTGTCTGTGGTTGCTACGGCAACTCTGGTTGTTGTGTTCGTGCTCCTACGAGTGTGGCCACCGAGAACGAGCATGAGACTGGCTGCAGTTTGTCTAACGGCCACTGGTGTAAGTAACGGTTAGACATTTCAGAACCTACACAATGCAATGCAATGCTCCTTTAAATTGGGTGAATTGAAATGACAAGTAAAATTAATCTTCCTTCGGTAAAAACATTAAATGGACATAATACACATGAATACACATAATTGTATACCATGCGATCATGAAGTAAAAAATGTAATATGATATTAGTTAGAGCATTAGCTAACATGAACTATATGAGCCACATGTTTCAAAGAATTTATTAATCTTTTTTAATTATAATGATAGCAAATAAAATGCATAAATGTAAATGTGAGTTTGGATTGTTTTCACTGTTTTCAGCTTTATATGCAACATATAAACACAACAAAACCATACTCTTGTATCTGGGTAACATAAATAATATTTTTTAAAATAGTGTACGGTTAAAAATATGTTAAATAGAGGAAAGATTGTGTGGTATTTACAGATTTCAAGAGGTCATCTCTGATCTTGTTGCAGTCTCCAGTACCAGGAAGATCAATCAGGACAATGTGCTCCAAGAGTTCACAACAAATCTTTGGAATCTGAATTTTCACGCTTTTCACAAGCGGCCAGTACCAACCACCAGGACTTGCATCACTATGTTGTATGAAGCGTGCAACTTCACTGGCAAATTCAGAGGCCTGTTAAATAAACACTATTGATTTAAACATGACTTCATTACATTGCAAAGTTATGTTTACAATTTTTTTTTTGTACATTTTGCAAATTCAGAAATATTTTACATACTTAGATTTCTAAAACTTACATTCAATTTTGAGATGGTTATGTTATTGTTGGTCAAAAGATTATCAATTTTAACACATAAATCCATGATATTGAGCTCTTCTAATGTTTTCTTATCTGCATCTTCTCCATACAGTGCAGTGATCTTTTCTTTAGCACTTTTCGTCATGTCATCATCCCTGTCCTCACTGTCATCCGACAAAACACTGACAAGATCTTGAGGTTCTTTCTCCCATTCCTGCGAATAAACAATGCACCAAAACATAATGCTTTTCTTCTATGTAGCAGTCTTATTAAAAGAGAAACCAACATGAACACTGATACAATACTGAACAACAAAACCTCTTTAGAAATGAATTCGATCTCTGCTATGTAGTTGGAGTCACTCAGATTTGCTTCCACCTGAGACACAACAGCTGTACATGCACCAAAACTACCAGAGGGAAGTAGATCCTCTTTACCCAGGATTGGACTTAATAGAGTGCTCTTTCCTTCTCCTGATATCCCAAAAATCCCAATAGTTGTTTTTTTCCTGTTTTCGATAGATATCTTTGAAATGGCCTCTCTGTGCATAATGAGAGAGATAATTAGATGATTATCAAAAAAGCAAGTCATATGAAGAAATATATTTCACTTACTCAAGTACTTACACAATGTAGGATTTTAATGTAACCATAGATTGGTCATTGAACTCTGTTGCTTCAATTCTAGCATTGACATCTTTCATTATCTGCTCTGTTTTCTTCACGATGTCCATATCTGTGTTCAATTAAAGAAAACTGTGACTATGAAATTGAACTGCACATTAATTTTGTATATAGGAACATATATAAATAAGATTCAAGACATCATAATCTTCTCATGCTTGTCATGAATTCGGTCTCATTGGCCGCTTTGTCTTTGTTTCACCATGTGTTGTGTTGTGTTTATGTTTTGACAGCTCCACACGTGCGCGCCTTCCACCTGGTGACCTCATTATCTCTGACTCTTCTCACCGGCGTCCCACACCTGATCCACATTTATTGCCCATCCGGTTTGATTTAAATTCCCCTCGTTTCCTCTGTTCCTTGCAAGTTCGTCTTTGTATGTTCGTGCCCGCTAGCCTGGCTAGTTCTAGTCCTGTCGTGTCGAGTAACTGTGTGTAGTTTTGTTTGGATTATTTACCGTGCTCTCTGCTGCCTTATCCCTTCAGATTCCTCGCCCCACTGTCAGTCTCTCCCGAGTGGTGTGTTCCCCGCCTAGCCTCCACTTACACTCTGTCTGCGGATTCTCTGAGCGCCGACTACATCTAGCGCTGTCCAGCTGCAGTGCGCTCTGCGCATAATCCTGCTAAAGACTCGGACGCCAGCTGTGCGCTGTCCAGCACTTCTCTCTGCTGAAGACTCAGTCCGCCTCTCTCTCTCTCTCCTGCTGTGCCCCGCCTGGCACTCTCTCTGCCCTGTGACGGGTTGTTACGAGTGTGAACGGAGGGTGGATGTCCTACAGCCCTGCTGGGTTTCCCACCGCGAGTGCCTGCCTGTTCCTGACGTCACAGAGTGTTTTGCCTTTCACATTTACATTTTCATGAAGACATAGAGTGTTATCTCCTATACATACCTGACATTGAGTTTTCTCATTAAAAACCTCTGCATTGGGATTCCTGACTTTTGTGGTTCCTGACAGGACGAACTTGCCAAGATGGATCCCGCGGAGGTTGATGCTCTCCGGTCAGCACTCGCCCAGCAGGGTTCATGGTTAGGACAACACTCGGCTCGCCTCACCACCACTTCTCAAGAGGTTGAGGGTTTATCAACCCGTCTGAATGACCTTTCCTCTCGGCTTGACCAGGTCAGTCATGATGCCACCCAGCCCAGTCAGTCGTTGCAGACGGAACCTCACGTCACAGCTCCACCTCCATATAACGGCGATCCCGCCTCCTGCCGGGCTTTCCTCTCACAATGCTCTCTGGTTTTTGCCCTCCAGCCCCGCCGCTATGCCTCTGAACGCACCCGGGTTGCGTATGTAATCACCCTTCTGGTTGGCAAGGCGCGCGAGTGGGCTACGGCCGTGTGGGATGCCAGCGACCCTTGCTGTCGGTCTTTTGATGAGTTTAGGGAAGAGATGGAGAAACTCTTCGACCGATCGGTGCGCGGGGACGCCGCTGCAGCTCGCTTGGCTCATCTTGTTCAGGGCAGACTCACAGTTACTGATTATGCTATTGAGTTTAAGACTTTAGCGGCTGCCTGCCACTGGAATGAAGCGGCTCTCCGAGCCCAGTTTGTAGAGGGGTTGTCCGACGATCTGCAGGACGAGATCGCTCTTCATGACCTTCCTCCGTCACTTGATGCCATTATTGATCTCGCTCTCCGGATCGAGGCTCGGAGACTGCTTCGTAATCAGCGACGCTCCATCCGTCAGCGAGTGTTTTCTGAGGAGACCACCACTTCCCCTTCTTCACCTTTACCATCAGCCGAGCCTGAACCCATGCAGCTGGGTCGTTTGCGCCTGTCACAGAGAGAGAGAGAGAGGCGCATACAGAAGGCCCTGTGTTTGTATTGCGGGAAGCCCGGGCATTTTGCAAGGGTCTGCCCGTTAAAAGCCGCTGCCCATCAGTGAGTACGGGAGTCCTGGTGGGCACTTCTTCAAAACTCTCCCCTGTTTCCAGTACCCAACTCCCCGTCATTTTGTCCTTCGCTGGACGTGATCATCCGTCCACTGCCCTTCTCGATTCTGGTGCGGAGGGCAACTTCATTGATGAAGCGCTGGCGCGCGCTTGGGGTGTTCCGGTTGTTCCTCTCCAGTCCCCCTTGGATGTCTGGTCCCTCAAGGGGCAGCAGATGGCGCGGATTACACATTGCACTTCTCCTGTGAGTCTCTCTGTGTCTGGTAATCATCGTGAGGAGATTGTGTTGCACGTCCTTCATGCGTCTCTATCCCCTATTATTTTAGGGCATGGATGGTTAGCGCAACACAATCCTCACGTTGATTGGCAGCATAGTATTATCTTGTCTTGGTCCCAGTCTTGTCATGTGTCATGTCTTGGTTCTGCTGTTTCTGGTTCTGTTCTTTCTCTTCCTCAGGTTCCGGCGGTCGATTTGACCGGAGTCCCGGCGGAGTATGCGGATATCGCTCAGGTGTTTAGTAAAGCCCGGGCCACCTCCCTGCCTCCTCACCGGCCATATGATTGCGCTATTGATCTCCTCCCCGGCACTTCTCCGCCTAAGGGTAGACTTTATTCGTTATCGGGTCCTGAGAGAGAGGCTATGGACCAGTATATTAATGATGCCCTGCGTGCCGGTCTCATTCGTCCCTCCACCTCGCCCGCAGGGGCGGGGTTTTTCTTTGTTGGCAAGAAGGACGGCTCCCTGCGCCCTTGTATTGATTATAGGGGCTTAAATGACATTACGGTTAAGAATAGGTACCCCCTTCCCTTAATGTCTACTGCGTTTGAGCTCCTGCAGGGGGCGCGTTTCTTTACTAAGCTAGATTTACGCAACGCCTATCATCTGGTGCGAATAAGAGAGGGAGATGAATGGAAGACAGCCTTTAACACCCCTACCGGACACTTTGAGTACTGCGTTCTGCCGTTCGGCCTTTGTAACGCCCCCTCTGTCTTCCAGACTCTGGTCAATGATGTGCTGAGAGACATGGTTAACAAGTTTGTCTTTGTGTACATAGATGATATTCTCATCTTTTCTCCCTCTATGCAGGAACACACTCAGCATGTTCGCCGAGTCTTACGCCGGCTGTTAGAAAATAAGCTGTATGTCAAGGCGGAGAAGTGCGAATTCCATCGTAAGTCAGTTTCCTTCCTGGGTTTTGTTGTTGCCCCCGGTGAGATCCGTCCCGACCCTGCCAAGATCAAAGCGGTGGCCGAATGGCCAGTCCCCGACTCCCGTAAGGATTTATTAAGATTTCTGGGTTTCGCCAATTTTTACCGGCGATTTATCAGAAATTATGGTCAGATTGCTCAACCTCTTACTGCTCTCACTTCCACTAAGGAGAGGTTTGTCTGGAATTCCAGTGCTCAGGAGGCCTTTGATATTTTAAAGTCCCGGTTTATCTCTGCTCCTGTTCTCTCTATTCCAGATCCGGCTGCTCAATTTATTGTGGAGGTGGATGCTTCGGATGTCGGGGTAGGCGCCGTTTTGTCTCAGCGGTCTGCTAAGGATGGCAAGGTGCATCCCTGTGCCTTTTTCTCCCATCGGTTAAACCCAGCAGAGCGAAATTATGACATAGGCAATCGGGAGCTGCTGGCGGTCAAACTGGCTTTGGGTGAGTGGCGTCACTGGTTAGAGGGGACCTCGGAGCCCTTCCTGGTCTGGACGGATCATAAGAACCTCGAATACATCCGTTCAGCCAGGAGGTTATCTTCTCGGCAGGCTCGTTGGGCGCTCTTCTTTGACAGATTTAACTTCACCCTCTCGTACCGGCCCGGCTCCAAGAATACTAAGCCCGATGCTCTCTCTCGTTTGTTCGAAAGCCCCGGTTCCGCTGGGGACGAAACCATCCTCCCGGAGGGGCGGGTGGTGGGTGCCTTACGCTGGGGAATAGAACAGCGAGTGAGACGGGCCGGCCGGGAGGGGGAAGTGCCAGAAGGGTGTCCAGCGGGTCGATTGTGGGTTCCGAATGCGCTTCGCTCCGAGGTCATCCGGTGGGGTCACGAGTCCAAGTTTGTTTGCCATCCGGGAGTTCGGAGAACGTTGGCGACCGTTCGTCAGCGTTTTTGGTGGCCCTCTATGGGTTCCGATGTCAGACAGTTTGTGTTAGCCTGTCAGGTTTGTGCCCGTAATAAGGCCTCTCATCAAGCCCCTATTGGTCTGCTTAAACCATTACCCATTCCCTCTCGTCCTTGGTCACATATCGCCATCGATTTTGTAACCAATTTGCCTAGTTCTAGGGGAAACACTGTAGTGTTGACCATTGTCGACCGCTTCTCCAAGGCGGCTCACTTTGTCCCTTTGCCCAAATTGCCCACTGCCAAGGAAACCGCCCAGGTTATGATCGAACACGTCTTTCGCTTACATGGTCTGCCCACAGACGTTGTTTCAGATAGGGGTCCTCAGTTTATTTCTCGTTTCTGGCAAGAATTTTGTAGACAAATAGGCTCCACGGCTAGCTTGTCTTCAGGGTATCATCCTCAGACCAACGGGCAATGTGAACGGGCTAACCAAGATTTAGGTAGAGCTCTCCGCTGTCTGACATCACAATATCCGAGCTCCTGGTGCCAACAGTTACCCTGGGTTGAATACGCCCATAATTCTCTCCCTGTTTCTTCCCTTAACATGTCCCCTTTTGAGGCGTCCATGGGGTTTCAGCCCCCTTTATTCCCATCACAGGAACCCGATGCGGTGGTTCCGTCTGCGCTGGCTTTTGTCCGTCGTTGCAAACGCACCTGGAGGAAAGCTAGATTTACATTACGTCAGATTTCCAGACGAACCAAAGCCGCGGCCGACCGTCACCGCAGAACTGCGCCCCGTTTTATCTGTGGGCAGAAGGTATGGCTTTCGTCCAAGGATTTACCTCTCCGTGAGCCTTCTCGCAAGTTGGCTCCACGATTCCTTGGGCCATACAGCATTGTTAAGGTCATTAATCCCGTGACGGTCAGGCTCAGATTGCCCCCAGCTCTCGGTCGGGTTCATCCAGTTTTTCATGTGTCTAAACTGAAGCCTGTGTATTTTTCCCACATTAACCCTGTTCCCTCTGCCCCCACCCCTCCCACCCCTCAGCTTATAGATGGTGCCCCTGTGTATTCGGTTAAGTCGTTACTGGATATGCGTCGCCGGGGTAGGGGATTTCAATATCTCGTTGACTGGGAAGGATATGGTCCGGAGGAGAGGTGTTGGGTACCGGCCCGGGACATCCTGGACCCTGGGCTGATAGAGGATCTCCGCCGGCGACGGGGTGAGCCTCCTCATGGACCGCCCAGTGGCGGTCGTGGGGGGGGAGTCCTGTCATGAATTCGGTCTCATTGGCCGCTTTGTCTTTGTTTCACCATGTGTTGTGTTGTGTTTATGTTTTGACAGCTCCACACGTGCGCGCCTTCCACCTGGTGACCTCATTATCTCTGACTCTTCTCACCGGCGTCCCACACCTGATCCACATTTATTGCCCATCCGGTTTGATTTAAATTCCCCTCGTTTCCTCTGTTCCTTGCAAGTTCGTCTTTGTATGTTCGTGCCCGCTAGCCTGGCTAGTTCTAGTCCTGTCGTGTCGAGTAACTGTGTGTAGTTTTGTTTGGATTATTTACCGTGCTCTCTGCTGCCTTATCCCTTCAGATTCCTCGCCCCACTGTCAGTCTCTCCCGAGTGGTGTGTTCCCCGCCTAGCCTCCACTTACACTCTGTCTGCGGATTCTCTGAGCGCCGACTACATCTAGCGCTGTCCAGCTGCAGTGCGCTCTGCGCATAATCCTGCTAAAGACTCGGACGCCAGCTGTGCGCTGTCCAGCACTTCTCTCTGCTGAAGACTCAGTCCGCCTCTCTCTCTCTCTCCTGCTGTGCCCCGCCTGGCACTCTCTCTGCCCTGTGACGGGTTGTTACGAGTGTGAACGGAGGGTGGATGTCCTACAGCCCTGCTGGGTTTCCCACCGTGAGTGCCTGCCTGTTCCTGACGTCACAGAGTGTTTTGCCTTTCACATTTACATTTTCATGAAGACATAGAGTGTTATCTCCTATACATACCTGACATTGAGTTTTCTCATTAAAAACCTCTGCATTGGGATTCCTGACTTTTGTGGTTCCTGACAATGCTATTGTTCATGTGCTCTCTATACATTTTAACACTTTACAATAAGGTTGCATTAAATGCACAACTAACATGAACAAACAATAAAAATATAATCTTTCAGCATGTATTAATTCTTGTTATTGTTAAATAATGTCAATACAGGTAATACAGTTAATACAAGTGATAATTACAAGGGACGAGCCATTATTGAGAACATTATTCACAACTGCATTAATAAATACAGCAGTGATTCTGTACTGTTAAATGATTTACCAGGATAGCACTTCTTTTAGTTGTTAATAAATTCAAAACAAATGTTAACAAAAAAATGAAGGAATTACACAAACCGTTGCTAGCCATTGTGATGAGTCGATGATTTAAACCTTGATAAAAAAAGGAACACATTTCAGCTTAAAGGACGTTGCAAGTATATTGTCTTACAAGATAAGAGACAATAAAAAATATAAAAATAATTACACAGAAAATGTTAAGCTTTTATCTTTAATCACTGCTTAAAATTAATCTGATATGATGTTAGTGGATGTATTTTCCTTTTTCTTTTTGGAGTTTTACTCGAAATACTATAAAAAGCTTAATCTCACTGACAAAGACATGCACATATGTAACAACAATTTGGTACAAATACCATGTAATTTTATGGTGTTTATTATTGTTTATGTAAGGGATAATCCATGGCAAGCCATGCATTAAAGGGTTTTAATGCACGACGTAGAGGCGAAGAACCACCCGACGCGTAGCCTCTGAGAAGTGCATTAAATTCAGTCATTTTCGTAAGTTATGGCTCGCAATCTGTCTGCTTTAAATGAAGTAGTGCCATGGTATTGCTCAGCACTGAGAATTTAAGCCCTGGCTAGGTTAAGTGACCTTTCTGTGTGGAGTTCGCATGTTCTCCCTGTGTCAGTGTGGTTTTACTCCGGTTTCCTCCTACAGGCCAAAAACATGCAAGTTTGGTGAATTGGAGATATCAAATTGCCTCTCCCCTAACCTGTCTATGGACTATAGAGACTCTTATTTACATTAATTTATAACCAGATATAATTCCATAATCTTGTAGTAGAGTCGTCAATGCTGGTATAGAAGAGTTTACATTAAGTAAGGAATAATTGATGACGGTCCATTGAATTATAAGAAAATAATGCACACCCAAGGTGCAATTAGGTGGGAATCTCTAGGCACCACACGATTCGATTCGATTACGAGGGTGGCGATGCTAAAAACGATGATCTGAATTTTTTTGTGTGTGTGTGACTATAGATACTTTGCTTTAAAATTGACTTCGGTAACACTTTATTTCGATAGTCCACTTTAGACATTTTACTAATTATAAGTTACTTTGCAACTACTTATTAACTACCAATCTTTAGAGAATTAGTAGACTGTCTGCTTAATATCTACTAACACTTTATTGTGATAATATCTCAACAGACATTCAACTGTCTATAAGAATCTCTGCAGGTGCATGTCAACTTATTCCACCAACCCAAACCTCTTCCCTAACCCCAACCCTTACAGTCTACTAATACTCTAATGACAGTTAGTTGACGTATAGTTGCAAATTATTGAAAGTTAGTTGACATGTAGTTGCTAAGTTATTTGTAGTTAGTTGAATGTCTAAAGTGGACTATCAAAATAAAGTGTAACCTTGACTTCCAATATATTTTATTAATATTGCAAAGAACCAACAGAAAAATAAATGTGTGTCTGAACTAGCAGTCCTCCTCAGGGTGGAAATGTGTAATATGTTATCATGTTTGTCATCTTTTGCATTCCGTCAATATTATTTTATTAGATTTTTCTTGCAGAAAATCGATTTTTGACATTTGTGAATCGATTCAGAATCGTCCACGTCCTGCATCGCGATGCATCTAAGAATTCTAAGATGTGTTTTGGTCAGATAGTATTCCTGTGTGTCCTTTAGCGTTCTTTACTGTGAATTTTATTTATTCCAGATGCCTATTCCACGAATACAGAACATATGTTTTTTGTGTTAAAACCCCACACTGTAACCCCACAATAATGTCAGAATTAACCAACTTGTTGCTGTACTTGTTTGTTCTCGGGATCCTACATGTAAATAATGCTTTGTTACAGGGTCTATTCAACAAAAGTGTGGTATAGATTTATTCTAACATTCATGAAAATATTTGGCTGTGGAGAGATGTCACAGAATAAATGGTTAAAATTTTTTCTGTTGATATTATCTTGTTTTAGTTTCTGTAGTCACAAATTGCATTTGTTAACAAGCACAGATAAAAAATTATGTATGCAAGAAACATGTGTTGAGTTTCTCGGTAAATGTGAACAAATGTATTATTGGCGGTAAAGTTTTTAGCAGGACTGCACACAAGAACATGCAACAATTTGGAATGAATACATTTGAATTACAAACCAATATATCCACTGTTAAAATACAATCAATTAGACATTTAAGCACTTCAAACTATAAAAAGTAAACCAGAATCACACCATCTTTTGAAAATGAAAGTGTAGTTTTAGGATGCTTAAAGAATATTTAAATAAAATAATTCAAAGCAGGTTAGAAATAGAGCTTTAAAGCATAAAATCCAATTAAATAACTTACTGTATAGAAGAATGAGATCCAAAGGTCTTTATGCCTCTAACAAGTTTTTCTCATGCTTATGAAAGGGTGGAAATGGGCGTCGGAACCCTTAATGTGGGTGGGACAAGACTGACCCACCTTTTAAGACCAATGATATTGGACCCATTCATTTTTTCTCTAATTTAGATTTGTCAAAGTTAAATGAACATTAAACATTAACAAGTCTCTGTCTTTACAGAATAAAACTATAAAAAAACAACCTTATGCAAACCATGGCAACCGGCAAATCATCAATCTTTTTTCATTTTTTTCCTTCAGATTTTGATTCCCAGAATGCTTCTTGTTCCCAAAACACATAATTTTGCATCATCCGACAGAGTATTGTGGACAAATAAATGGGAATAGGAGTTATTCGACCTAAGTCATCAATTTTTGCGGCAGCCATGTTGTTGACATAGAAACCACGACATTATTACTATTAATAACTATATGAACAAAATAGGTCTGGCATTGATACTAGGGAATTAAGGGCCGTTCACATTATAATAATAATTATAAAAAATATAGTTTTGAAAATCGTTTTATAAGAATAGCGGAGTTCACCCCAAAACTATAACGATACAGATACAATGAAACTACGTAATGCTTTTTATTCTATTACATTAACTAACTGTTATGCCAAAAGGTAAGAGATTGCACAAACTATTAGATTCACTGTTTAGAGATACGTGAAACGCAGCGTGTTGAGGACATTTGCAAAAGTTTTTACTACAAGCAATATTAAAGGCAAGTGTCATGAGCAAATTAGCATAAACGTATCGTTTGGTGATGTAGACGCTAATATAGTTATCGTTATAGTTAACGTTATAGTTATTATCATTATAATGTGAACGGCCCTTTAGTGCTTGTATGATGTATGCGGATACTGTATGAACGATATAGTTATAAATATTTAGATAAGTTACGGCTGGCAATCAGAATGGATCTTAACTTAAGGCTTTTGGGTCTATTTGATATGGGTTCACACCAATCAAGCTTATCTTCTCTTGATACCGACGAGATGAAGCCATTAGGCTACTGCTCCCCTCAACTCAAATCTACGTGTGGCTAGAGACAGGACAGATGTCATGTCAACAATATGGCCACGGTTAGCTACTTCCGCTGTTTGCGAATAAGCCCTATAGCTCAGTACAAGTTTAACAAAACAAAAGACCAAACAAGTCAAGATAAAAAAGTATAAACATTGTCCATTCTAATACTACAATTTTTTGTAAAAATATAAAGTGGGTTGAAAAGGATGCGACTGCTGTTTCGCAATGCAAATTGAGTGATTCATTGAGAGGGTGCGACTGCTGTTTCGCAATGCAAATTGAGTGATTAATTGAGATGATGCGACTGCTGTTTCGCAACGTTGATTGAAAAGAAGATGAGGCACGTTTGGATGTGCGAACAAGTATTAAACTGTTGGTGAGAATGCAAAGCTGACAGGCTACAATACAATCACAGTTGCACAGACGTGTAGTGCTGTGATGGATCAGAACTCTTGAGTGTAAACTTTAGAGAGAGTTGCGCTACTGTGTCTTATACTATAGTACGTTAACATACATTTTGGGAATAGAGTAATGAAAAACAACGTGGGGCGACTGTTTCTGTGTGCAGTTTGGAATTCCCCCTCCGTCTGTGCAAAAATATAGAACAATTTTGAAACTCCTCAACATTTTCTAGCAATTGCCCGACTTCAAATGTTTCTTTACACAGCAGGATTTATTACAATAACACAGTGTTACAACTAAGTGAATTTAATTAATAAAAATCATAACTGTAAAAACAATATGAATAATTGACAATTAAAATGTGTGTCTTTTAAGTGACCCTTTCAAAAATATCTATTCATATGCATTGATCCGTAATAGAAGGATGCTTAGATGAGGTAGGCATGTATGGATGGATGCAGTATGTGGATATCTGGTATAGACAGATAAACACATTCACCTTTAGCAAACAGTATAGATAGAATATTGAATTATTTGTGTTTAAATAGAATTTTTCAGCAAGTGTTACAACAAATCCCTGTAATATACCCCACCCATTTGGTAAGCTGTAATGGTTTCACTTCTGTCAGTTTAGCTTTATAAAAATAGCTGGACTTTAAGGACAAAGTATGAGTGAGAACACGCTAAATCTGAGCTGAGCCAATTCATACGAGAACACTGTATCTAGTACATTTTACTTTAATAAACTTGAAAAGCAGCTGAAAAAGCAACAAAATACAAAATACTCATTCCATCCTTCATTAAAAACAGATTATACATTGAGATATAAAATAACTTGACAAGAACCAGTTTAAGAGTCTTTGTTATGGGCCCAACATCAATTTAAATTATTCATAAAAGCAGAGGTTATCTGAGGATTTTGAAGATTAATTGGGGGGCAAGCTGCATCATGGTTCAGACACTGAAGAAATAATAACTCATCCTCATACCATCCTAGCTGCATGTCGTTCTTCTGCTGTCATCTTATGTGGTTTTCATTTTTAAGGCTCCAAAAAGCATATTCCTTCACCAAAAATGTAATCCATACAACTAATTTATTAATAAATGTTTATTAATGTTATGAAGCTAAATGATGGGTTTGTGTAAAAGAAACATTTACATTTGAAAGTTTTTAAACTATAAACATTGGCTTCTGGGAAGCATTTGTATGCACATTCACGAGAGCTAGGGAATAAAGAAGTTGACTACTCCATTACCGGACTCATTTATACAAGCCTAGAAACAAGAAACATTAAAGTGTTGCACATCACACACCTACATCTAGAAATATCAGATCTGAACTGAGCTCTGCTGCTGACCTGCAATATCATTGATTATTCTAAAATGTACATTACCGGGTTAAATGATACTTGAAGAGACCAATTAAATCAAATAATTTCACATGAAAAGCATTTCTTTAAACAATATGCTAAAATCTTCAATGTGATATGTGCTAAAAATTGTGACCTTGTCTGTAAAAAAAATCCAGGCTAAAGTCTCAATCTAATATTGAGATTTGCAGCATCAAAGTTTAATTTCACATTGACGTGCACTTAGTCAATATTAAAGAAATCAATGTTAAATTTTCACAGAATGTTCTTTACATTATGTAGGATTTCATGTAGAAAAATAAATCACACAAAAATGACTTCAGCTGGGTTTTCACAGGCAAGGTCAGAATTACTTCAATATTCATCCAAATTACATTATGAAATACTTTAATTGGTAAAAAATACCAAATAAATTCACTTACTAGTATGAAAACAGAAGCACATGTTGGTACAACAGTATCTTTGTTATTTAAAGAATTTTTCTATACACAATACTTTATTTAAACTGTGCACTTTATAACACAGGTTTCACTACATCCAGACTTTGTAGTTAACAGGCCCGCCACTATAAAATAAGAAGTGAAGTGTTTCTCAACTCAAGTATAAAAAAAAAGAGTTATATAATAAATATAGAAGCAGCAAGACACTGTGCTTAAATCCATCTTCGTTAAGGCAAGACCAAGAACAGCAAAAGGATCTGATCTGAGGTACACCCAGCACATCAGTCATCTCACTGTGTCCATTCTTTACAGTTTTGTTGCATTTCTAATTGTTCTGGAGTCACTTGGACTGGACTGCAGGCAGAGGACGTCGGAAAAGCAGGATGTGAGGTTCTATCAAGAAAAGAGCTCATGAGTTACCAGGATAGTGAGAATTTTACAACTTTAAAACCACACATTTGTGTATCACGTAACTGTCATGATTCACATCAAAGAGACACAAACATGCACCCATGACATACCAGGCTGATGAATCATGTAGTGAACCCATCCTTGACTTTGTTGAACACCCAGGTTCCTCCACTCTGTCTCGGACATTAGATGGGTCTTGGGAACTTTTTTGGCGATATCCTTAGGAAGCATAACATGCCTAAAAAAGTTAAAAAAAGCAATGTTAAACGTTAAAGGAATAGTCAATTTTCTTAAAAGAAAAATCCAGATAATTTACTCACCACTATGTCATCCAAAATGTTGATATCTTTCACTGTTCAGTCGAGAAGAAATTATGTTTTTTGAGGAAAATATTGCAGGATTTTTCTGATTTTAATGGACTTTAATAGAGCCCAACACTTAATACTTAACACTTCACAGTTTTTTTCTACGGAGTTTCAAAGGACTCTAAACGATCCCAAACGAGGCAAACGATTGTCATTTTTGACAATAAAAATGAAAATATACACTTTTAAACCACAATTTCCCGTCTAGGTCCGGTGCTGAAAGCGCCAGCGCGACCTCACGCAATACGTCATGACGTCAAGAGGTCACAGAGGACGACCGCGAAACTCCGCACCAATGTTTACAAGTGTGTTGAAAGAGGACCGTTCCTACGTTGTTGTATGTCAATTAATTCTAATTAATGTCTTTGTGTCAGTTTATTGTTTAAAATCGTCCGCAAATGTGCGTTTCATATATGTAACACGTGACCTCCCTACGTCACTACGCATTTACGTGAGGTCGCGCTGGACCGGACCTAGATGAGAAGTTGTGGTTTAAAACTGCATATTTTTATTTTTCTTGTCAAAAATGACAATCGTTTCCTCATTTGGGATCGTTTATAGTCCTTTGAAACTCCATTGAAAAAACTGTTAAGTGTTAAGTATTAAGTGTTGGGTAATGTTTTCCTCAAAAAACATAATTTCTTCTCGACTGAACAAAGAAAGACATTAACATTTTGGATGACATGGTGGTGAGTAAATTATCTGGATTTTTCTTTTAAGAAAATTGACTATTCCTTTAAATATATATCTGCAACGTTTGACACAATATAAGGGGATACAACTACAATAACATCTGTCTGCTGGGTTTGAATTAAGTCAGACAACCATATTAAAAGAAAATAAATGGCAAAATTAGGTTGCATTTCAGTGGCGGCCGGTGACTTCTTTTACGAGGGCGCATGATGCGAACCTTATCACAACATGTATATAGACTGTCATGTGTGTGGCTCGTCATCTCAAAATATGTGTTGGGCGCGTCATATAAACTTATGTGCATCACGCATGATGTCAAAATATGAGCCTGCTGCTGATGCTTCAACGGGCTTTATGATAAAAGAGACGTTTGCGTTTGCCAGATACATGTGTGATCAGAGTTTTGTGGTAAATTAGTGCCTAGCGAGTATTACGTGATTGTGAGCGTCTCTTTTATCATAAACCCTTTCAACGAGTGTGCAGCAGGCACGTATTTTGACAAGACGCATGATGCACATGGTTCACATGACGCAACAAACACATATTTTAACATGACAAGCAACACACGTGACACCCCGAACACTTATTTGGAATTCCTGCCCCTCGAAAGTAATCGGCCGCCACTGTTGCCTATAATATTGTTACCTTAAAAATTAAAGCAGTTATTCTTACCATTACAGTAATGATAAACAACAAGGGCGTTGTTGAAAGTTACCTGTATTCAAATATGTCGTCGTCGTATTTGTCAGAGTAGTAAATCTGCTTCTGAGACATGATCTGATGGTGATTCTGCGTGATTAACAGATTTAATATGACATATCATGAACAGGCAAAACATGGTGTACAGTGTAACTTACAAAACAACTATTTAAAAAGATGTCAAGGGTCAACGTTTAGTTAGCCTGTATTTATTAAATCACATGTCTGGAATGCCAACATATTTAGTATAACGTAACCTCGCAAGAAAAACCTCAGAATAGAGACAGCGACTGTTTCAACGTTAACTAAAAAAGTATATGTCAATATTATTGCTTAAATTGCGTAGTAAGTTTGTTTACTCTGTGTTTATACTTTTCCCTCCAATGCTGGGTAGCGAACCATGCAACTCGAGCTAACGTTAGTATCATCAAATACATTGTTTAGTAATGTAGTCTGTTCAGAACACTTACTGTTTATATCTCCCTAAACAATAGTGACGTCTTCTTCAGTAAATAATAACTTTGTGTGCTTTTTCTTTAGTTTTTGCGAAAACAAACACTTTTCGCCGACTCTTGAACTTCCCTCTGTGAGTGCTCAGCCCGCCCACAGCCATTCAAATATTTACACATCCGTTGCCATTTGACAAAAGTAGTTACGTCACTTATACGTCATCCTGCACGGGCAGGAATACTGCCTCTCTATTCGATACTTCAACTGTCTATCATCTTAAACATTTGCGTCACCGATACGTTTGTTCGCAAATATCCACAAATAAAAGTCTCTTCTCTTTTTGTGGAAAACCTTAAAACATTAACATTAATCAATTTATTTTATTCGCTGTGAAACAGAAGTTTTTGACAAATTATTATAACCACTCATCCAACAAGTCAAATTAATATATCCTAAACTTTTTTTGTTTTCTGTGGGACATTTTTAATAATGAGCAATTAATTTGCAAACGTACAGCTAACTTGGCAAATTTCTCAGATCTCCGTATTTTTCTTAAACAAGAAAAGCAGCGGATTCATTTAACATAAATATTTTGATAACACCACTGAAGGTGTATAATCTGTTTTTATTTTGTGTATATTATAATTTTCTCTTCCCTTAAATGTATATAATTATTTGTTTTGTGTAGTGCCCGCCCGGTATCCATCTGTAGAGGGCAGCAAATCCTAGTCTATAACCTTCAAATGCGACAATCTCGGCTTTATCGTTTTGATTTTAGGAGATTTTTTAGGACTGTCTCCAATTTAAATGTACTTGATCCTTTAATATGAGGTTATTTATGAGTCCTGTTTTTCATCATAATTACTGTTTTATTATTTATCTAATGAATCTTAGAATGTGTTATTTTAAAGTGATTTCGAAAAGGAAAGTAAGCTATGACCTGTTTGTAAAATCGTTTGGAAAAGATAGACAGACATTTCATTTCACAGAGTTCATTTTTAGATGCCTTTTCGATTCATCATTTATTGTGAAATAGCATTCGAAACGTTTTCATGTAAAATAAATAAAAGAACAACTGCTCTTTGTATTCAATGACTGTAGTGATTAATATAAAACAGCTACAAATATGACTACGTTATTTACTTGACATTTAACACAACAATGTAATAAAGACAATGCTCCTGTGCTTTTTGGCTTCTAAAGAAACCAACGAATCCTCTAATAAAGGCCTAAACCAAATCAACCTAAGGACAGTGAAAATGAGATCCTGTCAGGATATAAATACACAAAGCAATACCTCTGTAAAAATAACTTAATAATGTTAAAAATTATTCTTTAATAAATTACGAAAATGTTATCTGCCACCAGCACAAGGCATGCAAATATGTAACTATAACCAGAAAAGACGCAAACTAATTTTCCTCTTGACTATTATCGTTGTTATCTGCCTAGACCTGCCCGTACTCGATCGATGACGGGAAGTAAGGGCGCTTCATCTGGAGCGAGGATAGTCGGGAATCTCAAATATACAGGTAAACAAAAAACTGCCCGTGCATGAAAATACACGATGCGAACACAATACATGTGTATACAGAAATGCATGATCATAAAGGTATGATGTGGCATCCATGCGAGTAGAAACATAAGCAGGTAAATTCTGGCGTACACATCCAGTGGCCTGCGCTTAAATGACCCTCGCGACGAGGCAACACGGACCCTGCCGTCATGATTGAACAAACCTAAGAATACACAATATGCATATATTTATCATCCCACTGCCTGTGTGTTTATCAGCCTTTTTGCACCAAAACCACATTTAAGTCACCACATGTGACAGTAGCCCTTTAATTTAAAGATTAGCTTTTCGATTCCTTTCACTATTCGTAGCTAGCCAGGTCAGCTGCAGCTTTTAACCGTTCTAAGGCGTTTATTTTGATCAAATATACAACAATAACCTGTGTTTTGTGTTGTTGAATCTATATCTTTCTTAAGATGTCACTTGTTGTTCATTGGTTTAATGTGTTCATTTAATCTAAAGGGGTTGTTTTGGTTCTCTTGTTGATATAGCAGCTGTAGCGTGCTAAACAGTATCGTGCCTCACTGTTGCCCGTAATAAAGGCATTGTTAAACTAAAAAATCAACGTTAGCGTATAATATTACCTTATGTATGTTTAAACGATGTATGATTTATACAGGAAACATTGCTGTGTGTCTGGGTTGTCACCAATGCTAAGGTAACACTGAGATTGTACGTGCCTGTTAGCCAAAGCTAACAAAAGCCGATCTCTGTCATTTTCGGTGGCACGATGTGAAACACGTAATTTTGTTTTTATTTATTAGTTTTAATGCTGTTGTCTTTCAAAATAAAAATGAGATTTATAGTTTATAAGTATCTCACCACCAAACAGTTTGCATATTGTCTTACAATGTTAGCAAATTGATTTTTAAAAGTGCATTATGAAAATTATGTTTATGTTGTGAGAAATTGTACAATCATATACAAAACATGATGTGCCTTTTTTTTGTCTAGGAGTTTCTATACTTTAAGCTTTCTAGTATCTATAAACATGATTATGATTTCATTTGGGGGGGTTGACCAAAAGGGGCGTGTCATAATATATCATGGGCAAAAACCCTTTTTTTATGATATGTTGACTATCCTCTTCCCTTAATATTGCTTTCTTCCAATAAATACTGGCAAAAAAAACAGCTAATTATGATACATGATTGTGTCATAAAGGCTTTGGCTAATATTATTATTATTAATTTTTTTTAAGAGATGAGCCCTTTAATATGTCCAGTCTGAATAAAATACCATTTAGGAATTCTTTAGCACACACTTCCCTCTGACATTTAATTCATGTATGTTCTAGGATTGAGTCCACTTTCCCGGTATGGGGGACATGAAAACCCCCGATTTCGATGACCTGTTGGCAGCGTTTGATATTCCTGACATTGATGCCAAGGAGGCTATCCAGTCGGCCCCAGATGAGGTCGAGGGACATCAGGGAGCAGGCGGAGGGTCACTTATAAAGTCTGGTGATGGTTCAGGTGGTGGAAACTCTGCCCTTAGATCTCCAAGCCCCTCCACGGATTCTCAGGGCGATCCTTCGATTGTTAGCGTGATTGTGAAGAACCGGGTTCGTCCCGAGCCTTTCGATGGTGGTGACGGCACGGTACCTGAACCGCTCAACCATAATGGATTTGTGTCATCAGGTGGGTCTGTACATATGTCTCAGGGCCGTTGCCAGCCTAATGGGGAGCAGTGGCCCATATGCAGCTCAAAGATGGTTCCAGAGCCCACAGGGCCTGTCCATGGATCATCTAGCACCTCTAAACAGGGCAGCAACATTTTTAATAAGCTTAAGCCATTGATGGCACAAGGAGCTGGAGATTCGGTTGGAAGGGCTCGAAAAATGCAACTTTTACAACAGCAACATATGCAGCAGGAGATTAACCTAGAAGCTGCAGATAAGGCAAAAGCCCCTGCTGTTCCTAGTGGAGCAGCATCTCCGTTCTTTCCTCCACCTAAACCACTTCTTTCTACTCCCTCCACAGCTTCATCATCCTCACCATCATCGTCGTCTCCTTCGGTCGGTTCTCGTGTTTCTGGGGCTGTTGCTTCTTCACCACTAGCTACTTCTCTACCGGAACCGTTTAACGGTACGCCACGTCTTGGTTCATCTGCTTACAGACGTGTAGATTCAGATGATGAGGATTCAGATCCTGATTCAGGAGGATCTCTGGTCATCCACGAAAGTCCAGACTCTCCCACCCCTCCAAAACTGTCACGCCGGTTGAGGTCTCCACCTGAAAGTTCACAATCTCCATCTCTGCCCTCCTCAACGTCCATATCCTCCAGTGCTTTCCCCAAACCAGGTGACATCCCCCTAGCGTCACCTGCCTCACCCCGGGCTCAACAGAACTGGCTTTCTGCAGGACCTGGAAAGAGTTTACCCCAGGAGGAACGCAATCCAGAGCATGTCATCGAAGAACGAGACTCACCGGAAAGCCCCGAGCCAGAGATTCCCAAGTCCTCTATGCCAACGTCAGCTGTTACTAAAAGATCTAGCAGCCCAGCGGTAGCTTCATCACCATCTGTTGATCTTCGAGAACCCAAGGATGAAGAAGAAGAGATGGAAGTGTCAACAGAAAATGGACAGGATATGAATAAAATAGATGGTAAGGACAATGGGAAAAGGGATGGAGAGAAAATGGAGGTAGACAACATTGCACAGTCTCTTCCAGAAAACACCGGCTCATCGGCCAGCAGCGCAGGCGGTAAAGCCGCAACTGGTGGTAATGCCCCCTCCAGGCCTCTTAAAGTCCGTATTAAGACCATCAAAACATCAACAGGAGGCATCACACGAACAGTTACCAGAGTAGCAGGCAAGGGAGGTAACGCCAATACAGGAAAAGGCACAGACGCATTAAAATCCCAGACAGGCCGAGCAGTCCCCGCCAAAGGAGCCAGAAAAAACGATGCCATTGCCGGTCAAGTGGTAAAAACTATACCGGTTTCCACATTAGAAGCCAGCAGTGCCATGTTAGCTGCAGCTAGCAAAGTTCAAAACAAAATGGCAGCGCAATCCGATAAAACAAAAGTCTCCGCCACAGCAGTCAGCATCACAAAAGCCACCACTCTCCCGGTCACGCCTGCTGTTGGCGGAATAAGCGTGCGCCCCGCGGTCGCTAAAACTGCTAATGGGGGTACCGCTAATGTTCACGTACCGTGTAAACCAGCCTCTATTGTCAACAGCACCGGTGCTGTTATCTCCCGTAGCCAGTCGAGTCTCGTTGAAGCCTTCAACAAGATCCTTAATAGCAAGAACTTGCTTCCCAGCTACCGCCCGGACCTTTCCACCCCACCGCCTTCTGAGTGGGGTCTCCCTATGCCTGCTGCTGGCTACAGGTGCCTGGAATGTGGCGATTCCTTCGCTCTGGAGCGAAGCTTGGCACGACACTATGACCGTCGCTCTTTGAGAATAGAAGTCACGTGCAATCACTGCGCAAAACGCCTGGCGTTCTTCAATAAATGCAGTCTGCTGCTACACGCTCGGGAACACAAGGAAAGGGGTCTGGTCATGCAATGCTCACATCTGGTGATGAGACCGGTTACAGTGGAACAGATGATCGGCCAACAAGACACTACTCCTATTGGTTAGTAGTTATACAGTTATTATTCATTATTTCCTATAGGCACAATAGAGTTTTACTTAAAAGTGTTTTTTTTTTCTCTAGGTGTGCTCTCTCCCTCGCTCTCTTCTCCACCTCAGCCGTCCTCGAACGCTCCAACAGGAACAACCACTGTACCGTCCACTTCCAGTCCACTGAAAGACTCCCCCTCTCCCGGCACGACTTCGTCCCAGCCCACTCCTGCTCGCCGTGGGCCCCAGAGTCCCCAGGCCCTAATGCCTCTACCCTGCAAGAAAGGCGAGGCCCTGCAGTATAACAACTTCAAATGTCCCGAATGCCAAGCTCAGTTTTCAAGCAAGGCTGAATTAGTGACTCATTTTCAACAAATCAGAGCTACTCCTAACTCGGTACGTAACCAATAGTACATTTAATGCAATACTCAACAAAAATGATTTTGTGGTGGTCAAGTCCGTATTTCAGGTTTTTACTTAATCATTTCACGCTATAATTAGAAATTTGTTGGGAAATAATAGCTAAGGTTAGCTAGAAAATCATTCACATTTTTATCCAAATCAACTTAGAAATTAAAAATCAGGTGCTTTTGTACATTGTTCATAAATCTATTCTTGCATAAATTGTCATTGAATGCAGCAATTTATTAGAAAAAAATGAATCTGAAATCCGAAATCTGTTCTGCTTGTTTCATAAAACATGCCTTATATCTACTATAAGCAAGTCCGTCAAAATCACTTAGAAATTGCTTTACGTACTAAGTTGCACTGACCTCGTCTTTACCTTTAATGTTTTTTTCCAGACCTGTATGCTTTGCTCTCCGCCTATGATGCTGCCTAACTGGTGCAGCGTGTCGGCCCATCAGCGCGTCCATAAGCATCGCGCTCCTCACGTGTGTCCGGAGTGTGGTGGTACTGCCCGCCAGGCCACCTTTCAAACCCATTTGGAAGAATCCTGTCTGCACTTTGCAAGGCGCATCGGTTACAGGTTCCTAAAACTTTTGTTATAACTGTCATGTTTTTGTTTGTGTAGTGCATATGTTTTCAAACATTGGTATGTAATTCAAAAACAGTGAGATTTTCTGTATAAAAATGAATGCAATTTCTCATTTAGTCAAATCGCCTTCTTTTATTCAGGTGTTCCAGTTGTCAGGTTGTGTTTGGAGGTCTGAATTCTATCAAGTCCCACATTCAGACTGCACATTGTGAGGTCTTCCACAAGTGTCCCAATTGCCCGATGGCCTTCAAATCTGCCCAGAGCGCCCAGGGGCACATCACTTCCCAGCATCCCACCCTAACAGCCGCACAGGCCAAGTACGTTGACCAATCACAAAACTGACACGTGACGTGGATTTAAAAGTATGTTGACATGGAATGACTAAAAGATGTTGTGTTTTCATAGGATGATCTACAAATGTGTCATGTGTGACACTGTGTTTACCCAGAAGCCTCTGTTGTATATGCATTTTGACACTCACCTTGCAAAACAAAAGGTGCATGTGTTCAAATGTCCAGACTGCACCAAACTCTATGCCCAGAAAGGCTCCATGATGGAACACATCAAGGTAAAATCTGTTGTTCATTTGTGACCCTGAACCACAAAACCAATCATTTGGGTCAATTTTTTTATTGGGATGTATACATAAGCTGAATAAATAAGCTTTCTATTGATGTATTGTTTGTTAGGATATAACAATATTTGGCATTTGAGCCCCCAAAAAAATCTAAAAATTGAGAAATTTTTATTTAAAGTGAAGTCCAAATGTCAAGTCAAGTCCTTAGCAACTGCATCCACTCACAAAAATAAAAGCTTTGATATATTTGTGTAGGAAATTACAAAATATATCTATGGAACTTGATGTTTACATAAAATCTTAATGAATTTTGCCATAAAAGAAAAATGTATAATTTTGACCCATACAATGTATTTTTGGCTTTTGCTATAAATATACATGTGCTCTTAAGACTGGTTTTGTGGTCCAAGGTTACATTTTAAAAATAAAGGTTTTATTAATTATTCTCACCAATTTCTTGCCTTTTGTGTTACCCATTCTTTGCACTTACCCAAAAGAATGTGGTGTCAATAAAGGCATACATTAAAATGTTTGGTTTGGCCTTTCCAAAGTGCCTTCTGTGGCACCTTGTCTAAAGCTCTAACCAAATACAAGACTCACATCAACCTGAATTGAAACATAAGCTGTCAGACATACTTTTCAACTAGATGTGATGTTTCCTGTCAGACTGTTCACAGAGGCCTGTTAGCCAAAGCTGATACTCCACCCACCACCACATCTCCTGCCTCCGCCCCTGTTAGCAACTCCACCTCGAAACCCAAATCAACAGAAAACACTTCTGATGAATTGAGCCAGGGACAGGGAGAGGAGGAAGAGGAAGGTGAGGAGGAGGAGGGGGAAAGAGAACAGGAAGGCGAAGAAAGGGAAGAGGAAGACGAGGAGGAGGAGAATGACGAAGAAGAGCAACCCAGTTCTCCAGAGAGTGGGAGTTTGGAGTGGAGGTGCAGGGAGTGTAAGAAACGCTATGCAGACAGAGAAGATTACATTAATCACATGAAGGAAGAACATGATAAGGTATTTAAATGATTACTTTTTTTATCTTAACATTATGTGTTCAAATAATGAAAAATATGCTTACGACTTTTTTGTTCTTGCTTGTCTCTTTAGGTAATAAAGAACTTCCCATGCAAATTGTGTGAACGTTCATTCACTACAGCTAACAGTTTGCGTCGGCATGTCCGCGTAATACACGAAGGTGTGAAGAGAGTCTTCAACTGCCCGTGAGTCAAGAATATTAACGTACCTTCAGTCTTAAGAAAATGTTTATTAGTTCCCATTAAAGGTACATTCCAGCTCCCCTAGAGTTAAACATTTGATTCTTATCGTTTTGGAATCCGTTCAGCTGATCTCTGGGTCTGGCGGTAATACTTTTAGCATAGCTTAGCATAATCCATTGAATCTGATTAGACCATTAGCATCGCACTAAAAAATAAGCAACGAGTTTGGATATTTTTCCTATTTAAAACTTGACTCTTCTGTAGTTACATTGTGTACTAAGACTGACGTAAAATTAAAGTTGTTATTTTCTAGGCAGATATGGCTAGGAACTATACTCTCATTCTGGCGCAATAATCAAGGAGTGATGTTATGCACTGCCCGAAAATAGTCCCCTTGGTTACTTTCAATATCAGGGAACTATTTTCGGGCAGTGCGTAATATCACTATGCCTGCTGCAGCCATGTTACGGCAGCAAAGTCCTTGATTATTACGCCCAGAATGAGAGTATAGTTCCTAGCCATATCGGTCTAGAAAATCGCAACTTTAAATTTTCCGTCGTTCTTAGTATACGATGTAACTACCAAAGAGTGAAGTTTAAAAAGGAAAAATATCCAAACTCTTTTGTTATTTTTTTAGCGCGATGCTAATGGTCTAAACGGATTCAATGAATTGTGCTAAGCTATGCTAAAAGTGCTAGCGCCACACCTGGAGATGAGCTGAATGGATTTCAAAACGGTAAGAATCAAATGTTTATATTTTTTTAAAAGTTAAATGTCCCTTTAAATTGATCAATTTTTCTCAGGCACTGCTCAGAGGGCAAGCGAACATTTAGCAGTCGGCTAATTTTGGAGAAGCACTTGCGGGTCAGACACGGCGTCAAAACTCGACAGTCGACAGACCGACAGGTCAGTTTGGACACCGTGTACAGCTTTAAGATTTTAAAACGGTTTCATAATCTAAATATTAATTTCAATCTCTACTGTCAGAGTGCTCCAAACACCAGGAAGCGTTCAGCTCCGAGTGAGGGGGCGGGCAGTTCTTCCGAGCTCGACAATGAGGGCGGGGCACCACCAGGAGGAGGAGGAGGGGCCGACACCGATAACGTTGCGGGAGATGATTCTTCCGGTCCGGCGAAAAGAACTAGAGCATCTGAGAATCGACCTGTCGAGCAGCAGGAAGAGGATGACGGCACGTACCGCTGCACACCCTGCGGCTACACCACCCAGGACTGGGATGAATTTCAGCACCACATTCCCATCCACTGCGACGCAGAGAATGCACCTCAGCAGTGCTTGCAGTGCGGAGCTTGCTTCGCCTCGGCCGGCTCCCTCAGCCGTCACAAATTCATCACGCATCGTTTACGCCAAGGTCAGCGTGGTGAAAACGCTTCGCCCAGTGGGATGCCGCAGGATGGCTCGCCCTCTTCGCCTAAAGCGGGCGAGGAGGGGGAGGGAGGGGCCAGCTGCAGAGTGTGCGGTAGACGTTTCGATAAGGCATCGGACCTGAACACGCACTTCCGCACGCACGGTATGGCTTTCATTGCGGCACACAGGACCGATAAACCCTAGTGCAAAAGCGAAAACTTATGAACAGGACGAGGCTTTGTGCAGATCATCCAATGAGAGGATTCATAAAAATTTGATTGTAATGTAAAAATAGATTCTCATCTGACCTGTCTTCCAAATTACAAATTAATTCTCCAGTCACGTCCTCTGTTCCTACTTTCTCCAGCCTTTGTCAATGAATTTACATAAGGTCAAATTGCATCTCGCACAGGGTTCGTACCGGTGAGCTCGAATCCACGGAGCATTAATGCAAAAAAGGTGCTAGTGAAGGTTTTTTTTTAAGGAAACAAAAAAGGAAAACACTGACTTTTAAATGTAACTATTGTACAGACATTGTAGTACTGATATTTATTTATACCAAACATTCATGTCTTTTGATAATCATTGAGAATAATAAAGCAAGTGGTTGGGAACCTATACGTTATACAACAGATGTATATGAGGTCAAAGATTATTGATGGATTGTTTTGAAAAGGGTCAATATAAGGATGCATTTCAATCACAGATACACCTGCTCACATTTTTATGTGTATAATAGCAGTGCATCCATGATATGTTGCATTAAAAATGTGAATAAGTCTTTGTATTTGCATTTTTCCTTGTCTACATTGAAATACTGATAGTAGTGAAAGTTTTTGTTTTCGGACAAGGAGCCTGATGTATTTTTACGACTTGGGAATTAAAGTAGACGTCGAGTGTGAAGGATTGCTTGTGCGGTTTACGAATTATGTACAAATATGAATGTCGTTTGTGTTGTTTTTCTTTGATAAAGAGTCTTTTCTATAAAAACGAACTGTGCTTGTTGAAAACCATTTCTTAAAAATATTGTGATCATGTGGATCAAACGTGTGAGTGTGAATTTATATCCCTCCAGTAATATATGTATATGTTCCATACATAGTCACTAGACGGCCATCTGCTATTCTGTGATGAACTGCCTGTTTCACTGCCGTACGTTCTGTGTCTTTTCTCTTGCCCTTCTTTCTAAATAAATAAAACAGTTAATTGGTACGGTACAGAAAACTGTGTCCTTTCTGTTTCATTCTGTCAGTACATACGCAGTAATCATTCATGCCCGAGTGCATTCTGGGAATTCCCAAGCATTAGTCAAGGTTGAAGCTAGAAGGGATATAGCAAATGCCGAAATCTCTGATGAGCACTCTTTTTATCCTAATCCCACGCCTAACCCTAAACCCAACGTTTTTATGGGATTTATGCCATAGCTGTATCCCATCTAGACAGAACCACTGTTTTCATCCTGACCCTAAACCCAACGTCTCCTGAGATTTTGGCATGTGCTGTATCCCTTCTAGTAAAAACTGCAAAATATGTAGCAATGATGGCAACTGTTGAATGCAACTAATTAAATATTCAAGCTAAAGTCTTTAATACAGTATTTTCAGTCTTGTTGTTTTTAATAGTGTCAATGTTCATGTCTATCTCCAAAGTTTGGATTTCTGTTGTATGGTTTTCAGTATCTCTGTTCGAATGATGCACTCCAATCAGCAACTCATAAAGCAATGAGCCAATAAGACCACCAGTACACGTCGCCACCAATGGTATCCACCACCACCCATTTCCAGCCCTGACAAACACAAAGAGAGTTTGTGAAATCCAGACTAAAGTTTCCTAATCTAATCAAAGCATTAAAGTTTGATTTTAGTCTTTGACATGACCATACTCAGTCAGTATTAAAGATATCAGGGTTATATTACTTTCACAGAATGTTCTTTACATTATATAGGATGATTTATTTAAAGGTCCCATTCTTCCTGATCCCATTTTTTTAACTTTACTTAGAGTGTAAAGTTGCTATAATAGCATAAATAATACCTGTAAAATGATAAAGCTCAAAGTTCACTGACTAAACTCCGCCCACAGGAATACATCAGTCGCCAGCTAAGCTAACGGCAAACTAAGCTGCGGTCGAATTACAATACACTAAACAAACTACACAATCAGAACTCGATACGTATTTCTGAAGGAGGGACTTCATAGAACAAGGAAGACATCAGCCCGTTTTTAGGACAGTGAAAGCGGCGCTATAGACATAAGTAAATTGTGTGAAAAATAATGCGTTTTTTTACACGTGAAATGTGAACACATGTTATATTGCTCACTGTAAACAAAATCAAAGCTTCAAAAACACAGAAAGAACGGAACCTTTAACATTCAAACAGCTTAATAAACATACTAAACATATGCAGTATACATGAAAATTGTATTATAGAGCTCACTATGAGGTGGTTTCCCAGGCAGGTCTTATCCTAGTCCAAGACTAAAATGAATAAGCTGCCTTATTTAAAAACATCTTGCACTGACGAATCTTCACATATATCAGTGCCATTGTTTTGTCTCAAAATGCACATCCGTAATGTTTTTTTCTAAGGAACTGCATGTTTGTAAAAACATGAATGTCCTAGTCCTGGATTAACCCTAAACCCTGTCTGGGAAACTGCCACTACTAACCTGAAGACCTCATCACCCCAGCCTGCAATGTAGGAGAAGAGTCTTGGTCCGAAGTCTCGTGCTGGGTTGATGGCATATCCAGAGTTAGACCCCATCGAGACTCCAATCGTCATGACAACTGCTCCAACCAGAACAGGTTCTAGACCGGCAGGTGCTGGTGTGTTATTGGGATCTCCCAGTGCAAGAACACACACCAGAAGAGACGCTGTGCCAATGATCTGCACATAAAAAATTATTAATACTGAGAGTATATTAACAGATTTATTACAACTGAGCTAAAGGAAATCACTTGCTAAACAATGGTACAAAAGCTATCATTGGGATGGTTCCCTTTAAAAAGGTCCTAATACTTAATTTAAGCAACTGTCATTGCTGCTGTCATCCTTGAGACGTTGTCGCTGAACTTTTTTGACAGCGATTAGCTGTAAAATGTTTTGGTCCTGCTTGATTTTCATTGACTTCAAGTAAAATAATGGAAAGTTTTTCATAAGATCCACTGGGGTCAATGTGTTATGGCCGTTTCACACGGTACGCGGTAAGCGGCAAAATCGCAGCGCGGCTTCAGCTTTTCTCTTGTATTGGAAGCGTTTTGTGCAGCATTTAGTGCAAATATGATTATCTTCAACGGCGCCTGTCATGAAGTACCATGTCCGGAAAAGGAACAGAATTTTGGGTGCACGAGCAAGGCGTGTGGACCAACTCCGCTTCACCTCTGTAACCGCCCCCGTTTTGCCGCTTTCCGCACATCTCCTATTGAAAAAGAACTAAACACTCGCGGTTGCCGCGTACCGTGTGAAACGGCCTTTAGCCTGACAGAAGCTTCATGCTGTGTGAGAACAAGCAACAGCCGGCATTTTTCCGTCGCACGAGTGCCCAAGTAGCTTACGTTTCTTCCCCCGCCACAGAAAACCACCACATGTTTATCCATTCCATCAAAAGTATCATTTTGTTTTGGTTTGTTTGTTTGTTGATCACGAAGTACAAAGTAGATGAGGAAAACAAGGATTCTGTGTGTATTCAACGCGTCGCCATTGTTGTTTACAATGCGTGGAATGGTGCGCTTTGACTTGTTGAGCGGATTTATTGCATTCTGCAGAGAAGGAGGACTGGCGTTTATTGCGTTTTGGGTAAAAAGGGAGAAAAGATGACAGAATTACACGCCAGATATCGGATTTTGTGTAAAATTAAGAATTTACTTTTTAATCATTTTAATTTAATAATAATAATTTTAGTGATAACTAATTTTTTATGCCGTTTATTGCGTTTTGGAACAAAACTCTTCATATAGGGGGGCGCTGCGGAGCTTTAATGGAGTAGGACGTGAGTTTGGAAGCTCTTGCCGATTTCGGTTAATATCGTAATTATTTAGCGCTTTTGCAACATATTTTGTATAATCTTACTCCGCAGTATTTTTTACTTTGCTTAGAAGTCTAACTCCAACTGCGTAAGATGGCTGGAAAGAACTCTAAAACTCGTAAAACTATTCAGACACAACTGCGGCCCAGTACTCAAATTGCGACCACACCCTCAAGTGGGTCATCTGTTGCCTCTGAGGTCGAGGCCGCCCCGACGCACGCTAACCTGGATATCGCTGCACTCAAGCTTGAGTTGTTGGCCTCGGTGAGGAAAGATATTGCCGATATTTTTAAAAAGGAGCTTCAGGATACACTCGGCGATGTTTTGCCTACTATTAAGCACGACCTGCAAGCGGTGAAATCCCAGCTGGCGAATGATAAAGCAGCTACCGATGCTACCATGTCCAAGCTAAAAGGTACGGTCGGTGAGATGGAGCACGCACTCACCGAATGCTCTGATGACATCGCCGGGATGAAAACTACTATCGAGCGCCTCACAGCTAACGTAGCCAGGTTAGAAAATAAATGTGAAGACTTGGAGTCCAGATCACGGCGTAATAACATTAGGATAGTGGGAGTACCCGAGGGTCCTGACACCTGTACTACTGCTGCTGTAGCCGCCTTACTGAAGGAAGCGTTCAGTCTGGAAAATGAGCCGCTTTTGGACCGGTCCCACCGGTCCCTCCAACCCAAACCCAAGCCCGGTGATCGTCCACGAGTCATTGTGTGCAGATTTCATTATCAAAGTGACTGTGTTGACATTTTGCGCCGCGCTAGAGAGCTCCGACAGATTAAAGTCAGAGGTATGAACATCTCACTGTTCCCTGACCTCACTGCCAAGATAGCTCGGGCTCGGGCTGCGTTTAACGAGGTCAGACGCCAACTCCGGAGCATTGACGGTGTTCGATACGGTCTGTTTTATCCAGCGCGACTTCGCATTACTTACAACGGGGTTGAGAAGGACTTCATTTCTGCGGAGGAAGCCAGTGATTTTGTTAAAACTTTGATTCCTGGTTGAGCCTCGATAGCTTTTCGGATCTGTCTTTTATTATAGAGGTTGTAAATTCACTTAGTTCTTTATTTGTCCAGTATTAAGCGGTTTTCTGGCCTGCTGCACTTTTCTTTTTTTTTCTTTTTTTTTTGCTTCAGGCCTAGTAGGTTTCACCATTGCGTGGTTATAGCAGGTCTAATCCGGACTACCTCATTTTATGTTTTCTGCATCTATTTGCACAGGTCTGAGTGCCTATTGTTAATTGTTACATCTTTATTTTCATGTGTTTTATTGTATTCACGCGCATATGCTTAGTGTCCAGATCGGCAAGAGTTTTTTTTTTCCTTTCTCTTTTTCCCTCTTGTGTTTGTTCTGCATGGTCTCCGGGTTGTTCAAAGCTATTTTGAACAACCTTTTGTTTATGTGGGAAACACTGCTGTCTCCTTTGTTCTTTGGTTATATGGGGACTTTGGGTGTATTTATGTTAAGGGGTTTGTTGGGAGGGGAGGGTGTCCCACCTCGGCTCTATTTGACCATTTTCAAAAAAAAAAAAGTGTTTTATTCAAATGGTTAATGGCAATATAGATCCCAGCATTGCTGGGTCAGGCACACCACTCAGATTCATCAGTTGGAATATCAGAGGTATGGGTAATCCTGTTAAGAGATCTAAGGTTTTTACTCACTTGAAACGTTTAAACTCTGATTTAGTATTTTTGCAGGAGACTCACCTCCGTGTCAAAGATCATTGTAGGTTACATTGCCCTTGGGTTGGTCAAGTATTCCATTCAAACTTTAATTCCAAAGCTAGGGGAGTCGTCATTTTAATAAACAAAAGAGTTCAGTTTTCATCTACCGATGTTATTGCTGATAGGAATGGCAGATATCTCATGGTTGCTGGTACCCTGATGCAAAACTCTTCATATAAATATCTGCATAAGAGTATGAAAGATATTGCAGAGAATTTACTGAATAAGAATATTAATATTAACCTGGTCTACTACTCCACCCCATATACTTAGGTAGTCTGCTGGGTAGGTTGAGAAGATGCCTGCCGTGGCTGTGGCACCATCAACTGTGAGATGTCCTCCACTGAAATGCATTATAGCATCTGTAAACATACAAAAAAGATACGTATGTATTCATTCATTTAAGTTGAGGTAGGAACTTAGTAAAATATTGTAAAACGGTGGTGTTTTCCTTTAAATATGATGATTCTAGATAAGATCTCATTTGACTAGTCAGATCTAAAGAGAAGAAGTTTTTATAACGCCATCCCAGGTAGACCAAGAGTCCAAAGTTGGCAGATGTTCTTATGGCTTACCGTAGTACTGAAGAGCAACAGTCGCTGCAGCCAGAAATGAACCCAAAATCTGTGAAAATACATAGAATGGAAGTCTTGTCCAGGAGAATCTGCCCAGGAAACACAGACTCAGAGACACAGCTGGGTTCAGGTGAGCTCCTTACACAGGTGAAACACACACACACATAGCATAAAGGGTACAAACAGACACTTCTGTTCTCAAAATTACTGCAGATAATAGAAAACATTAAATATGCTAGAGCCCAAACTTAACTCTTTCCCCGCTATTGACGAGTTATCTCGTCAATTAAGAGAATACGCTTCCCTGCCAATAGAGACAGAGCGCCGATATGCAAATTTGAAAACCACGCCCACCGGGGGGGAAAACAATCCAACCGTCTCCATTGACTTTGTATTGCGAGAGGCTGCCTCCTTGTCATTTCTGGCTTATAACAAAAAACAGAATAATGCCTAAAAGCTGCTGTGTGACAATATGTACAGCTAACAAGCCAAAGAACCCAGAAATAAGTTTTTATAAGCTGTCGAGCCCTAAAACCCAGCTTTTAAGGAGAATAAAGTGGATCGCCGACTACGTTTCCCCCTAGTGGACGCAGTTCTACTAATAGGAGTACTATGAAAAGTTGCCTGTTTTCCACTTTTGTGTCTTTAAACGCTCGTTTTTGGGGTCGACAGCTTATAAAAACTTATTTACAGATTAAAATTAAAAACAGAATAATACATAAAAGCTGCTGTGTGACAAGGTGTACAGCTAAAAAGCCAAAAAACACAGAAATAAGTTTTTTTTAAGCTGTCGACCTCATAAAACGAGCGTTTAAAGAAACAAAAGTGGAAACAGGCAACTTTTCATAGTACTTCTATTAGTAGAACTGCGTCCACTAGGGGGAAACGTAGTCGGCGATCCACTTTATTCTCCTTAAAAGCTGTGTTTTACGGCTCGACAGCTTATAAAAACTTATTTCTGGGTTATTTGGCTTGTTAGCTGTACATATTGTCACACAGCAGCTTTTAGGCATTATTCTGTTTTTTGTTATAAGCCAGAAATGACAAGGAGGCAGCCTCTCGCAATACAAAGTCAATGGAGACGGTTGGATTGTTTTCCCCCCCGGTGGGCGTGGTTTTCAGGTTATGACGCGCGGCGCTCTGTCTCTATTACGAGAATTTCCGGCTTTCCGCAATACCGCTATTATACACCAGGTGGCGCACTTCCGCAACTTATACAACCCGGAAGTAACGCTTCACGTAAAAGAGAAACAACTCTGTATGTTTTAGGATCGCTTTTGAAGAAACCTACACATATTTGAGAGGTGATAAAAAGAGAACAAATGAAGGTAGGATGAAACTTTTTTTGTTTGAAAGCAGAGGGTCTGTTCATTGATTTGATATATGTGATATTTAAAGAAAAACATTTTCTGGAAGGCATTACACCTTTGTGAAAATTATTCAAATGCTGGCGCTTGCTGGCAACTTTTTAAAAAAAATATTGGCGGGGAAAGAGTTAACATACTGGTTGTAAAAAGTCAGATTTTCATACCTGATACCCCCTTTGCCACATAGATCCCAAAAACGGTGCCCAGTGCAAATCCAAGATTGATTGACAGGTATTCACCTTTTGTGTTTTGAGATGTTGTCACCTGAGCAACAGATCCACAGCCAAAGAGCTTTGTGTATATAGTGAGAGGGAAAAAATATGAGAAAAACTACTGTAAACATATCACCACTTACACATCAGATTAGATTTTTTTGCAGATGTTTGGTGTCTGTAATAAAGTCATGTTTATGGCTCATCTTCATTCTGTCAGTTCAAAGTCTTCAAGCTTGAGATAGATTGCTGATAAAACTGTAAATATAATCTCTGTATATTTGTATATCCATGGAAGTCACATGCAATACAATACACCCAAAATATTGCAAAACAGGAGACATTCAACTCAATTCAATTTTATTTATATAGCGCTTTTCACAATTGGTGATTGTTTCAAAGCAGCTTTACATTAATAATAGAAGCAGTGGAAAGCACAGAAAAACGACAGATAGCACAACATAATACACGATAGTACAAGCAGCTAAATTTGCTGCGGCTATGAATCAACATTATAAGCGTGCGTATTGCTAATGTAACCTAAAGAAGAGGGTGCTAAGTTAAGCCCAAGAAGGCTGACTCCCCGGGTTGAAAAACCCCCTAGGAGAAAAAAACCCCAGGCTTAGCCGGGGAAGTAAAAAAAGTCCTAGGAGGGAAAAACCCTTGGGAGATATATTTATATATACATTGAAACGATTAAGGAGATTAGGCGGAGGTTAAGCATGTATTGTCTCACGTACCCTTGTCATGTGTTTTCCAATTGAGAAGAAGTGCCTTTACAAAACATGAGTGAAATGTACAAAATAATAAAACTCTCTGAAAAGCAAAACCTACACTCGTTTTAACACAGAGTTGATTGAAATAGCACTTTTTAAAGTATAAGATTAATCTTGGTTAATAGCAAGTGGTCTATATGACAAACAACCCAAGGTTAGCATGCAGTAATAGTTATGAAGAGCATTGCTACTTACTATTACAACATAGACTCCAAAACATTCAGCCAGACACTCTCTGAGCAAGCTGCTCTTGATTCGACATCTCTTCAGCAGACGATCCATGATGTTTGCTCCGGGTATTTTCTTGCTGGTCTTTAAAAAGCCGGAGCTGTTTAGCTAATTATCACATCATATAGGTAAACTGGGTAGTGTCATATAGACAGGTTTGAGGACTGGCTTAATGTTAGGTTACACATTGCCCTGTTGTGTAATAAAACTATAATTGTTTTATTGTCAACATTTTATCAGTGCACTGTAGGTCAACAATGAAATATTTTACAAACAGAAATATATATGCAAATAAGAGTTTAAATGGCTAATTTACACATACACATACACCAAAAGCCTAATTATTAACCTAAAATATAATGTTTGAATGTAATATTTACACTAAATCTATAAAACAGAGCCTTAATAAGATAAGACCATCTTTATATACCTTGTATTCTAATATTTGTCTGTTTTTGTATTTTCTCTTTCAAGTTCTTTGAAACAATGCAGAATTTTATTGCATTTAACAATGACATTATGAATTAAACTGAATGATATCCAATATAATTTCTATTTTATCATTTAATTTGATTGAATATTGAAACCTAGAACACATTTACAAGCATTTTATATAATCACCTTGCCTGCTTACAAACCGCTACAATATAAAAGTAAACAGATGTAAGAATGTAAACTCTTTGAATGTAAGAGGCTTTTATTTTCTACAGTCCTGTCCAACATTCCTCACTATCTTCCATTAACAAGATTTTATATTTTAGTACAATCTTTATATAACACACAGTACAACGTTTCCACATTTGATAAATGTTAATACATACAGATCCAACTGTTTGCAGAGAAGCACACTTCTAATTCACTGTTCAGAAGATCTGCAATCAATTTTTTTTTAATGCAGTAAATTGCAAAATTGACAATGTGGTGTAACCGGTCTGTGTCATAACTAGTATTTTTTTAATTAAAATATAAATGTATTCATAAAAAATGTAGAATAAAATATAATCATCTAGTTTAGTGTAATATGATTTTTTTTACATCATTTGTTAAAGATTATTTAGAAAACATAGCTGTATGCATATGTCAGAGGACAAATATAAAAAAACTATTTTTTTTTATTTGCATTTAGAAATAATATTTT